>NC_143515.1:23007004-23347504 GCF_031878675.1 Megascapheus bottae
TAAGTTGGATGCCTTTTGTTTTGTTTTTTGTGGGTCATGGGGCTTGAACATGGCCTAGATGCTGTCCCTGAGCTCTTCAGCTCAAGGCTACCCCTCCTACCCCTGGGCCTGGGCGTTGTCCCTAACCTCTGCAGCTCAAGGATTCTGCCCTACCCTTGAGCCAAGCCCCACTTCCCATTTTTCTAGAGGTTAATTGGAGATAAGAGTCTCAGGTCCTTTTGTGCCCAGGCTGGCTTTGAACCTTGATCCTGAGATCTCAGCCTCCTGTGGATACGTTTTTGACTAATAGTAGTTACATATGAAAGAAAGACTAGAAGTGGTTGCATCTGTAGTCTTTGTCTTTAGAGCAAAATTAAATTAGAAGTCAGATAATTAAGTTAGATTAGGACTAATTTGGGCTTATGTCTACATTACTTTGGAATTGATGAAATCTTAGTCTTTAGACATTATCCATTTCTAATTGCTTTCGAGAATTTAAATTTCATGTTAGCTGCCATTTACTATAAAAAGAAAGAGCAGTAAAATTAATAACAACTGAAGCAAATTCTCCTGCAAAGACTTAGAATTTTGGCAAAGTTATTAACTTTTTTATGTGGTTATCTTTTTAGCTGATAAACTCTCAACTGATGATCTGAATTCCCTGATTGCTCACGCCCATCGTCGCATTGACCAGCTAAATAGAGAGCTAGCACAACAGAAAGCCATAGAGAAGCAACACATTGCATTAGCCTTGGAACAACAAAAGGCAGAAGAAAAGCGAGTATTTGATGCTGCAGTGGCAAAAGCATTAGAACGCCACAGAGATGAAATACAGGCTGAACAGGACAGAAAGGTAGAAGTGAAAATCATTATGACATTTAAACTGAATCTAATTTGGTTGTCTTCTGGAGACAGTACTTTTAGAGTACAGCTTAGGCCATGTTCTCCAAATCAGAACTTCTAGAGAAGGATTGGTTTAGAAGAGGTCTGTTATGTTGAACACTATAAGTAAACAACAAAGTCAAAAGTTACTGTGATCCAGATTATTTAGCACTTATTTTTCTGTGCTGAAAGAATAGTTTTTGTTTTTTTTCTACCAGTATTGTTATGTGGTTAAAATAGATGAAAGAGCCATCATTTTTTGTGTATCATGCATGTACTGAATATAGTGTCCTGAGTTTGATATAGGAATCTGACTACTTAACTGACCTTTGAAGCTCTTTCTTTCCTACCTGCCAGACCCCTAACACCCTCTTGGCATTGTAAACACTTGGCTGTGTAATCACTTGCTCAACCTCTCAAGTCCTGGTATGCCTGGGATTGGTTTTGAAAGCTTTTCTCTGCCTGGACCATTTCCTATTGCTATCTAATCCTGTGACTTTGGAGTTGAAGCACACTCAATAAGATTCTTGAGCTCTGATTTCTGCTTTGACTTCAGGTCCCAACTAGCAGTCTACTTTTGATCTCTGTATCTCCAGCTTGGTTGTAAAATAGTCATTTTAAATTTAACAGTGTTTAAAATATTTTTTTAATTTACTTCAACCTATCTCCAAGCCATTCAGCTTGTTTTTCTAAATAATCACCCTCTACCCAGTTAGTTGTTCAAGTCAGAATCATGCTTGGTTAATCCTTATCAATGTACATCTAGTTCACTGACAGATCTTAAGTAAATCATAAACCTATCTGCTTTTTTTTGCCCATTACTACATTAAGTTACCATCATGGCAATTTCTGCTTTGTTTTTTAAAATTAGCTTACATTAGCTCATTTTAACATACTAGTTATATGTGTGAGATTTCATTAGATCTCCATACATTTATACTGTATTCAAATCAATCTCACCCCCTCCATTACAGTTATACCTACCTACCCCTATAGTATCACCAGTAAATTTCCTTGTTTGCAGAGTTGTAAATAATTTATTTCAGTAATATTCAGCCTTCTTTATTCTACCAGCCTAACCCTTCCTGCTAGTCCCTATATACTAATAGTCTGTTTTTGAGTTTCTCTATGCTGTCCTCATGTACTTGCAGTGTATTACAGTTATTCACCCTCTTTTCTAGTGTCGTGTTTTTCTTTTTCTTTCTTTTTCCTGTTCCTTCCCACCCTTCTGTCTGTCTATGTGTCTCCCTTGTTCCCTGGTAATACTGGGACTTGAACTCAGGGATGCATATTTAGATTTTGCTCAGTGCTGGTGTCTTATCATTTGAGTCACATGGCTTCTGGCTTTTTACTGGTTATTTGGATGTAAGAATCCCATGGATTTGTGTGCCTACACTGGCTTTGCATCTTGATCTTTGCATCTTGATCTTCAGATCTTAGCTTCCTGAGTAGATAGGTTTTTCAGGCATGAGCCACCAGTGCCTAGCTTTTATTTTTTTCCATTTTCCCCTTCCTTTCTTCTTCTCAATAGCCTCTTAGTTTGATTCAACTTCTATGTTTAATCATATAAATCTGTATATGTATCTATGTATGAGTATATATGTGTGTGTGTGTGTGTGTGTGCGCGCGTGTGCATGCATGCGCCTGTGTTTATATATGTAATGTCCATGAATACATAGGTCTTTTAGGTCTAGCTTACATATATGTGAAAACATATATGTGAAAACATATATGCACATATGACTGAAAACATACTATTTTTTTTTTGTCGGTCATGGGACTTGAACTCTGGGCCTGGGCATTGTCCCTGAGATCTTCAGCTCAAGGCTACTGCCCTACCCCTTGAGCCACATCGCCACTTCCAGTTTTTTGGTGGTTAATTGGAAATAAGAGTCTCACAGACTTTAGTGCCTGGACTGGGTTTGAACCACGATCCTCAGATCTCAGCCTCCTGAGTAGCTAGGATTACAGGCATGAGCCACCATGTCTGGCTGCCATTTTCTTTTTTTTTTTTTTTTTTTTTTTTTTTTGCCAGTCCTGGGCTTGAGCTCAGGGCCTGAGCACTGTCCTTGGACTTTCTCAAGGCTAGAGCTCTACCACTTGAGCCTCAGCACCACTTCCGGCTTTTTTCTATGTATGTGGTACTGAGGAATCGAACCTGGGTCTTCATGCATGCTAGGCAAGCACTTTAACCACTAGGCCAAACTCCCGGCCCGAGGCTGCCATTTTCTTTTTGAGCTTGGCTTATTTTGCTCAGTGTGTAGTCTTATAGTTGCATCCATTTTTCTGCATCAAACTCATCCTTTATGTCTATTTACACAAGCACATGATTCTTATTAAATGTAACCTAATCAGACAATACATTGCCATAAATGTCCCACTGAGTACCCAATTAATTTAATATAAAAATCCATTTTTTTTTCTTATTACCTTGAACACTAGGGTTTAGGCCCTGGGTCTCTCGCTTGTTGGGCAGATATTTTATCTCTGTGCCACAACTCCGGCCCTTTTTTGGTCCATTTCAGGGCTTCATGCTCTTAGCTTTTCAACTCAAGGCTGGTGTTCTACCACTTGAGCCATAACTCCACCTTCACTTTTGGAAGTCAATTTACAGTAATAATGTTATGGACTTGCATGCATGAACTGTAATTCTCTGATCTTAGCTTCCTGTTCCTGAATAACTTGGATTAGGCATGAGCCACTGGCTCCTGACTGCGCTTCTTACTTTTTGGGCTAGGTCTCACTTCCTGCCCAGGTACACCCTGAACCATGATGATCCCTCCACTTTAGGTTTGCACTCAGTTGGGATGACAGACTGGCACCAGTGAACTCATTCAAGGTAGAGTTTGAAACTTCCTTGGCTCGAGTTGAGCCATAATCATCTTGACCTCATCCTCCTAAATAGCTAGACCAGCTTTATTTTTTAAGGCAGGATCTTGTTGTATAGTTCAAGGCAGCCTTGAACTCTGTCTTTTTGTCTTAGCCTTCCCAATGCTGGTATTATATGCCACCACATCTGGCTCCAAAAATCCCAGATTCTTTTTCTATGTTGTTGTGGGGCTGGGACTTATTCTCTGGGTACTGTCCCTGAGCTCTTCAGCTCAAGGCTCGCTCTCTACCACTTTGAGCCATGGCACTTCTAGTTTTCCAGTGGTTAAATGGAGATGAGTCTCATGGACTTTCTTGCTTTGGCTGGCTTTGAACAGCTATTTTTCAGTAGGCCTTGATAGGCACTGGACTAGTACTTAATTTTTATTTATTTTGTTGGTTGTAGGGCTTGAACTCAGGGGTCTGGGTACTGTCCCTTAGCTCTTTTTGCTCAAGGCTAATGCTCTACCACTTGGAGCCAGAGCACTCCTTTCAGTTTTCTGGTGGTTAATTGGAAATGAGGATCCTCATATCTCAGCCTCCTGAGTAGCTAGGATTCCTAGAGTGAACTACCAATGCCTGGCACTTCAAGAATTCTTATGTATTCTCTTAGTGGATTTATTAATTACGTTGTGTCTGAGGAGGAAAAAATCGAGTAATAACTTGAAAAATAGCTTGGGTGCCAGTGGCCACTCATCTGCAATCTCGGAAGGTGAGATCTGAGGATTGCAGCTTGAAGCTGGCCTGGGCAAGAAAGTTTGGGAGAGTTTTTCTTTTTTTGGGGGGGGTAGTTGCGGGGGACGGGGGTCAGTCCTTAGGCTTGCACTTAACATGTGGGACTATCTGTGAGCCTTCTCAAGGCTAGAGCTCTACCACTTGAGCCACAGCTCCACTTCTGGCTTTTTCTGTTTATGTGGCACTAAGAAATTGAACCCAGGGTTTCGTGCATGCTAGGCAAGCACTCTACCTCTTGGGCCACATTCTTTTCTTCAAAAACCATCAAAAAGCCAGAAGTGGAACGATGGTTCAAGTGGTAGAAGTCCATTCTTGAGTGAAAAAGCTAATGGACAATGAAGCTCTGATGTACAGGCCTGGTATTAATACAGAATAAACAATAAATAACCACCACAATAAAGGGAGGTGTGGAGGTGTGGCATGGAGATAGTGTCTACCTTGTCGTTCCGAGGCCATGAGGCCCTAGAACTGATAATGAGGAAATCTGGATTTTATATTAAATGAAGCGGACCCTCAATAGAGAATTTTGATACTATATTTTTGCCACAAATGCGTGATCTTACTTGATTTGGCTTCCAGCATTGAGCTTTCTGATTGGTGGAAGAAGCAATATGTATAATGTGTGGTGTGTTGTAGAGGTTGAGGCCATGGGATGCCACCTTCACTGTCTCACTAGGTCCTGCCATTTTTCCTCCAGACTCAAGAACAAATCATTACTGTTTACTTTTGCAGGTAGAAGAAGTCAGAGACGCTATGGAGAATGAAATGAGAACCCAGCTTCGCCGGCAGGCAGCTGCCCACACTGATCACTTACGAGATGTTCTCAGGGTACAAGAACAGGAACTGAAGTATGAGTATGACAAGGTGGGGACCTGCTGTGAAGTACAGAGTTCTCTTAAACCTCTCCTCACTTCCTTTAGTAGGGTTTCATTTGGAGTGGGAAGAGTAGGGGTGTTGTCAGGTATCAAATCCAGGGCCTCATGTATGTTAGGCAAGCAGTATACTCGAGTTATATCCTAGCTTTTCTTTCCTTTTAATGTACTCTGAGGTTAAGGAATGGGTAAAAATTTCTAGTATGAAGTGGAGCTTTTGTGTATCTGCAGAACTGTTCCTTTTTGTATAACAGTGCTAACCAGATATTTTATGTGTTTATGTGTGTTCACAAATATGCACATGTATATACATATATATATATATTTCATTGTATACAGACAGATATATCCTAATTGTTTAGAGTCTTCACTCTTTTTAGAGTGTTGGTTAAAGGACTTTCAGGAATTCAGACAGTAATGCTTAACACAGTTATCTCCTTCCTCTTCACAACTCCTGTGTATTATATATTTTATAACTGAAGGAACTTCTTTGGTTTTTGAGATCATAGAAAATCGTTAGAATACCTTCTGGCATCATTAGTTTTAGCTCAGCAAGTCATTTATTTTTGTCAGTTGGTGGGCCTGAACTCAGGGCCTACCTTGTCCCTGAGCTCTTTTTGCTCATGAGTAGCAGTCTCACTTTGAACCACAGCACCTCTTCCAGTTTTATGCTGGTTAATTGGAGATGAGTCTCATGGACTTTTGTGCCTGGGCTGGCTTTGAAACTCGATCCTCTGACTTCAGCTCCCTAGTAGCTAGGATTATAGCATTATGCTCAGAGCCGTATCTATTAACCCCTTCCTCTCCATTGTCAATTGTTGTAGTAGTCATATTCCTTTTTTGTTTTTCTTTGGGCCAGTCCTAGGTTTTGAACTTAGGACCTGGGCACTATCCCTGAGCTTCTTTTGCCCAAAGCTATCACTTAAGTCACAGTGCTACTTGTGGCATTTTCTGTTTATGTGGTACTGAGGAATCAAACTCAGGGCTTCATGTATATGAGGCAAACACACTACCACTAAGCCACATTCCCAGCCCCTCATATTCCTCTTTCATGTACAAAAATCTCATATTCAACAATGAGTTCTGGGCTGCAAAGGAGGATTTACTGTTTGTAGGTGACTGTAAGACTTTGTTATAAATTAAAAGAACACAAGTGTTCTAAAGTTGGCAATTTAAAGGCTGAATGTAAAAACTTTTTTTTTTTTTCTGGTCTGGTTTCCTTAATATTAAGCTCTGTCAAAAAAAAATTTAGGAAGTGGCACTGTGGCTCAATTGCCCAGGCTCAGAATTCAAGTCCCATGACTTACTAAAAAAAAAAAAGAAAAAGAAAAAGAGAAGTTAAGAGAATTTCCTCACATTTTATATGTTATTCTCTAAGTAGGGTAATTTTTGATATCTTATAAGATAGAAGTTAATTTATGACAACTGTTATGAGATTTTGTAGGCCCTAGTGGTTCAAATAGTATAGTAGTTGCTGGCAAATTACATTGTTATTTGTAAATTATTATTTTAGGATCTGTCTGAGAAACTCTCTGAAAAAGAATTAGAGTTCCGTCGTCGCAGTCAAGAGCAAGTTGATAGCTTTACTCTGGATATCAACACTGCCTATGCAAGATTGAGAGGAATCGAGCAGGCTGTTCAGAGTAAGCATTATCTATCATAATTTCAGTCAGTGAACCTACTTAGCATTTTCTTGGAATAATTTCTTGTTAGAATGTTAATGGAGAACATGTTCAGATGCCATCCAGATAGTTCATGTAATTTTCTTCATTCATTGGAAAGTTCATTCCAGACATAACAGGTTTAAATATAGAAAATCAGATGTTCTAAAAATTATATTTACTGTTTGCTTATGTTGTCTGTGCCATGGTAGAGCTAAATACCAGTGTGGCCCTGTGGCTTCCTTCCACAGACTCTCGAGGGTTATCTGGAGGTGATCTGCTGTTTTCACTCTCCAAATACATAGTTAGGCTGAGGCCTTTATGTTCCACAGTGAAGATGTTGACAAAACAGACTTTGGGGGTGCCTGGAGGTTGGCCTTGTGGTAGTGCTTGCCTAGCACGCATGAAGCCCTGGGTTCGATTCCTCAGAACCACATACACGAAACTGCAAGTGGTCGAGCACTAGCCTTAAGAAAAAGTTCAAGGACAGTGCCCAGGCCAAGTTCAAGCCCCAGGACTGGGAAAAAAAAAACCACACAAAAAAACTGTTTACACTTGTAATCCTACGGTGAGATCTGGGGATCATGGTTCAAAGCCAGCTCAGGCAGGAAAGTTGCAACACACAGACACACACACACACACGATTCCTTTAGGATTTATAGTGTCTCTTTTGTCCTGTTACGAAAATAGGAAATTTTAAGACCTAGTCAAATTCATTTGGAGTCTTTCACTACATAAAGCTGGAAGTGGAGCTGTGGCTCAAGTGGTAGAATGCTAGCGTTAAGCATAAAAGCCCAGGGACAGAGCCCAGACCCACAACTCAAGTCCCATGAATGACAAAAAAAATGCAGATTCTAATGACTTGTGTACTTTTTTGACTGTGAAGTAGTTCTGTCTCACAATAAAGAGGAATGGAGACTTACACTCTGTATATGCACCCTCTGTTTTCTGACTTTAGTAAAAAAGATTGTCATGCCTGTTATGAAGAAGACAGCTAGCAAAGAAATGTAATTAACAGGTGATGAAGTGGGCAGGAGGAGGCTGTCTCAGGTCCCATCTTCCACATATGTGGATTTAGCTTATTGAAGGTACATCTGGGGACCAGATGTACCGAGTGGTAGACTGCTTGCCTAATATGCACGAAGACTTGGGTTCAATTCTTTGCTACCACATACATAGAAAAAAGCCAGAAGTGGTGCTGAGGCTCAAGTGGTAGAGCTCTAGCCTTGAGAAAGCCCAAGGACAGTGCTCAGGCCCTGAGCCCAAGCCCAGGACTGGCAAAAAAAAAAAAAAAAAAAGGGTACATCTGTTCTGTGGACATGTGATCAGGTGGAGAGAAAAGCAGTTTTGCCTTTTTTTTTTTTTTGGTAGGTCATGCAGTTGCTGAAGAAGAAGCCAGAAAAGCTCACCAACTCTGGCTTTCAGTGGAGGCATTAAAGTACAGTATGAAGACCTCATCTGCAGAGAAGCGTACTATCCCACTGGAGAATGCAGTTGAGGCCATCAGAGTCAACTGTTCTGATAATGAATTTGCCCAAGCTTTAACTGCAGCTCTTCCTCCAGAGTCCCTGACCCGGGGGGTGTACAGTGAAGAGACCCTAAGGGCTCGTTTCCATGCTGTCCAAAAACTAGCTGGAAGGGTAGCGATGATTGATGAAACCAGAAATAGCTTGTACCAGTACTTCCTCTCCTACTTGCAGTCCCTGCTCCTATTCCCACCGAAGCAACTGAAGCCACCAGCAGAACTCTGCCCTGAGGATATAAACACATTTAAATTACTGTCATATGCCTCTTATTGCATTGAGCATGGTGACCTGGAGCTGGCAGCAAAATTTGTCAATCAGCTGAAAGGGGAGTCCAGACGTGTGGCACAGGACTGGCTGAAGGAAGCCCGAATGACCCTAGAAACTAAACAGATAGTGGAGATCCTGACAGCATATGCCAGCGCTGTAGGAGCAGGAAGCACTAAAGTACAAGAAGAGTAAGGTTGAGAAAAAGATGTGTAATGTCTTATTTCATGTCAAAGGAAATCAGCAGTGATATAAGGGTTTGCAACAAGGGTTCCAGAATTGTCTAGACATAAGCAGGTTACAGTCCTGTACTTAAATGTTAACACCTGTTGCATTTATCTTCTTTCCATGCTATCATGTCAATGAACTCCAGGAGTGCTTTCTTTGCAACTTGTGTAACATTTCCTGTTTTTCAGGTTTTACTGATCAGGCTTGTGAGCCAATCAAAATAATGTTTGTGATCCCTGCTATTGATTCTGCCCTTGGAGCAAACTGAATAAAGCAACACAATGAAAACCGAGTACCTTATCCCTTTCCCTTTTCAGAAATGACCACTTCCAGCTTGTGTGAGCCACCTTTCTGAGGAGCAGCAGGGGATGTAGGAACTTCTGGGTCACCAGAAGTCCCAGTGCATGCTTCTTGGCTTTAAACGTGTGGGTGAATTGGTCCTCTTTGGTCAAAAACACGAGGAGTGTACAAGTTCAAATGTCACTTTACTAATAGGTGGAGATATATTGTTCTAGCAATTTGAAAGCATGAGGTGTTTGTATGCAACCCAAGGCTTTTATATTCCCAATTGGGGTCAAATACACATATGTCTAAGTATTTACACGAAGTAGTTCTAAAACCATTGCCTACTATTCCTACTTGTGCCTTTCTCTAGCATTTGAATGCATTCTTTAACGTGGAAATAGTGATCCTGGAATTTGAAGAAAGGAACTGAATAATTCTGCAGTGCTCTAAAACCCACAGAATTCTCAGTTCACCTTGCTAAACACTGGCACAATTGCCATCTTGAGTAACTACTCCAGTGCCATCTTTAAATAACAAGACCATTTCCCCTCCTAAGTTCTTTTTGGAGTGAGTCACTGTACAGCTGTCAGCCTTGTAAGATTATTGGGCTAGGGTAACAATGTTACCTTGTTCCTTATGCTCCCTTCCAATACATCAATACTGAAGTTTTTCTGATGGGAATACCTGCTTCATAAACTTCCCAGAACTTCTGAAGGTAGAAGTGCTGTGGGTATCACCTGTAGGCTGAGGAACCTTCCTAAGATAATAGGCTGTTTGGAATACCTTTAAAGTGTCATGACATTCTGAACATGCAGTGTTAAAATAGTCATATGAAGAGTATATTTTATTTAGGAATACATTAACAGACTGAGTTTTTCTTAGAGCCCATAAAACTTTGCTTCAGATATCATTTTATCTAAATTCACTAGGTGGTTTAGTTCTGCAAACACAACAAAAAAGCTCTGGCTTTTAAATCTTAGGAGGTGGGATGCCTGATTGTTTTTGCACATTCCTCATCCAGCTAACTTCCTGAGAGGTCCTCAGTTATCCCTGAAGTGATAAGAATTCTGAACTCTACATCAAGACCACACAATCCACGAAGAGCTAGGGTTGAGAGGAAAGGTGCGTAAGCCTGGGCCAGTTAGGTAGGTCAGCTTAATTTCAGTGCTTTCCATTTAAACTGTAGGCCATAATCACACCACAATTAAGTACATCTATGAAGATCATATAAACCCAAGTCAGCACTTTCATTATTTGTCTCTGTTTTATCCATAAACAGGATTGCCTTGTTCATAGATTCCTTGCTGGCAGTGTTGTAACCTTTTAAAATTCATGTTTCCTGATTTAATTAAAAAAAAAAAAACTGATGTTAACTTCAACGTTGTTTAGAGTTCCAAAATCAGTAACAATTTAAAACAGTCTTTGTAAAGACTTTGTAAAGTGCTAAATCCTCTGCTTTCTCAACAGATTCTGGATAACTGTATTCTCTAATTTTTAGATGAGTTTTCCAGCTCGTTTTAAACTTGCCTGACCCAAGTACAGAACAGACTGAGTTAACACAAAAAGGGAAATAAGGCTTAAGTCTATCTTTATGGGGTCTAGCAGTCATAGAATCATGAGTTAGAGCAGAGGTCTATGCGTCTAGGCTTTACTCAGTTTGATATTATCTAGGGACAGGAAAAGGCCAATCAACCATTACAGCTTACTTATGTGAGGTAAATGTAGTTTCTCTAGCTTACTGGTTAGGTTCTAGAAAGGCTGAGTGGTAGAGACCAAGAGAATAGTGATTGTTGTACAAGCAGCCAAGTCTAGGTTGTGCTGAAAAGCTGAAAAGCAAACAAGTTATCTTGACCTCTCACTTCCTGTTTTCAAAATCTGTTAAGCTCTGAGAAAAGTTTTTAGACTTGACACCAGCAATACTAAACTCAGTAAATTTGACAGCATGGGGGGGAGGGGGGGGCGGTGAACTTTTTTTTGCATTAACACTTATAACACGAGTCACAGCTCCAGTTACTTTGAACGCTGCTTTTGTCATCTGAAGTCTCCCCAGTAGCTAGGATTTCAGTGAACCAAAAAATAGCATGAGCAGCATTTCTGTAATAAAGCTTCAACCCTGGTTTGTTCATTGCCTAGACCTTTGTACCTTTCTGATTATCCTGTGTCTTTTTACATAGATTTATTATTGAATCAAATATATATTTCCTGCTAAAATTCCTTGAAATCACTTGATTTAAAGATAAAATGGAATGGCTATTTATCTTTCCAGAGACTTTAACTGTCACATTTCAACACCAAGAGGGGGCAGGAGTTTGGCCTAGTGGTAGAGTGCTTGCCTAGCATGCACGAAGACCCAGGTTGGATTCCTTGGTACCACATAGAAAAAAACCAGACGTGGTGCTGTGGCTCAAGTGGTAGAGCTCTAGCCTTGAGTGGGGAAAAAAAAACCCAAAAAACAAAAAACCCCCACAAGGCTAGTACTCAGGCTGAGTGGCCCTCAGTAGCCCAGGACTGGCCAAAAAAAAAAAAAAACCAATTACACAGGTTTGGACTTTCATCTGCAACATTAACTAATTCTAGTTGTTAAAAAAACTGATGTCACTTCCTGCAGATTGAAGGACAGACTGCCCTAAATTTTAGCATTCAGGCACGTAACCAGCAACAGAACAGTCCTCAAGAGTAGTTCTTGGTGTGATGTTGATAGAGCAGCTAAAGATACTCAGTAACTTTAAGGTCTTGACAGGTCTCATTTTCATTCTAATGCCATCTGAGAAATTCTAATGCTCTTAAGCCTTCTTGCTTAACTTTGATGTAGTGCTGTAAAATATTTTATTGTTAAAAGTCCTCAATCAGGGCCAGGAGTTTGGCCTAGTGGTAGAGTGCTTGCCTAGCATGCACGAAGACCCTGGTTCAATTCCTTGGTACCACACACATTAAAAAAAAAAAAAAAAAAAGGCTGGAAGTGGTGTTGTGGCTCAAGTGGTAGAGCTCTAGCCTTGAGAAAAAAAAAGTCCAAGGACAGCGCTCAGGCCTTGAGTCCAAGCTCCAAAACTGGCAAAAAAAAAAAAAAAAAACCAAAAATCCTCAATCAGGTGTTCTAGTAAAGCAGAAATAATGTCACTTCTAATTCAGACACAGTATTGAAGAGACTCCTTTTCTCCCTTCTTGGGGAATTCTTACTGCCCCCTTCCCTCCACTTTTTGGGTGCTGGTCCTGGGGTTTGAGCTCAAGACCTGGGCAGTCTGAGATTCCTTTGCTAAAGACTAGTGCTCTTGGGGCCAGGAGTTTGGCCTTGTGGTTAAAGTTCTTGCCTAGCATGCATGAAGACCCGGGTTTGATTCTTTGGTACCACATATATAGAAAAAAAAGCCGGAAGTGGTGCTGAGGCTCAAGTGGTAGAGTTCTAGCCTTGAGAAAGCCCAAGGACAGTGCTCAGGCCCTGAGCTCAAGCCCAGGACTGGCAAAAAAAAAAAAAAAAAAAAGACTAGTGCTCTTCCAACTGAAAAAGTTCTACTTCCAGTTTTTTTGTTTTTTTTTTCCAGTCCTGGGCTTGAGCTCAGGGCTTGAGCAGTGTCCTTCGACTTTCTCAAGGCTAGCACTCTACCACTTGAGCCTTCCATCTTTTTGCTATGTATGTGGGGTACTGAGGAATCGAACCTAGGTCTTCGTGCATGCTAGGCAAGCACTCTACCACTATGCCAAACTCCCGGCCCCACTTCCAGTTTTTTTGGTAGTTAATTAAAGAGTTTCACAGTGCTCAAGTGGTAGAGCACCAGCTTGAGAAAGCCCAAGGACAGTGACAGGCCCTGCGCTCTAGCCCAGGACTGTTACCCAAACAGCTTCAATAGCCTCAGGTCCCACTGACTACTTTTGTGATTTTTTGACATGGGGCTGCTTATATGCTGTTAATGTTGGTACCCAAGGCATAGTCATAAAACAATACCAGCTACTTAATCATCTGGGCTTTTCAAAACTATTCGTTCTGACTGGAGTCTGCCTCCCCACATCATCCTATTAATATATGAACTGATTTGTAGGTTATGCTTTTCCCATACAAACAGCTGAGAACTGTTCTACTGCCAATGAGTAAACCGGGAGTTTGACCCAGTGGTAGAGTGCTTGCCTAGCATACACAAAGACCTGGGTTCGATTCCTTGGTACCACATACATTGAAAAAGCCAGAAGTGGTGCTGTGGCTCAAGTGGCAGAAAGCTAGCCTTGAAAAATCCCATGGACAGTGCTCAGGCCAAGTTCAGTCCCCAGGACTGGCCCCCCCCCCAAAAAAAAAAAGATGGCACCAGGGCTGGGAATATGGCCTAGGGGTAGAGTGCTTGCCTAGCATTCATGAAAAGCCCTGGATTTGATTCCTTGGAATTACATAATACAGAAAAAACTAGAAGTGGTATGATGGTTTCAGTATCAGAGTGCTAACCTTGAGAAAGCTCAAGGACAGTGACCATGTCCTGAGTTCAAGCCCCAGGACTGGCAAATAATAATAGTAAGTAATGGCCACTTAATAAGGTCTTTTAGAAATATACCGCTGCAGTTATGTGATGATTCAATTACAGTGTGGGTGAGAAGAGAGTTGCAACCCAACTAAGGACTACTGAAGAATATACACTGAACAGATTTGCCATCTCAGGGTGTTAATAAGCTAGTGTAAGGGCTGCAGAAAGGAAATTCCATGCAGTTCAGGAAAAGAGGGTTTATTGCATGAGGAGTGAGCAGACTCCTGCCACCCAAGATGGAGTCAGGCCAACAAGAGAGCTTATGGCGGGAAGTGATAGATTATACAGGGGGAGGGATATACACGCATCGGAAATGGATGTGATCTCAAGAGGGTGGGGAAATACCTCAGTGGAGACCTTTCACTGGCCCCCGGCATGCCAGTTCCCAGGGTTACAGGTGCTGGTGGGGATTTTCAGGGTGCAGGGAGAGAGAGCCAAGGGAAGAAGTCATTTCTTTCAGTCGGACCTAACAGCTAGAGACATAAGGGAAAGAAGAACAGCCTTCCAGGTAGCTAGCTACTCCTCAGAAGTTGAGTATTACCACTTTCCTCCATTCCTCAAACCAGACTTTTATTTTAGGTGATAATAAACCAAATGCCTAAGTTTCCAAGGATATAATCATGGATTTTGGCCTACAGAGACCAGCATATGTATCTAAAAATGAAGTTACCAGGTATCAGTCCAGCATCCTGTGCGTGTAAACCCTGACAGAGTAGAATACCACAGAAGGCCTTAGTAAATCTGGGAACCACATATGTGCAAATATGTGGTACAATTCCCTGGGGATAGAAGAATGTTCCTCTAATTGGTTTCCACACCAGTCATCCTAGCTACTCAGGAGGCTGAGAGCTGAGGAATGGTGTTCAAAGCCAGCCTAGGCAACAAAGTCTGAAAGACACTTGTCTCCATTTAACCACAGGAAACGCATTAGTGATACTTTGGCTCCAAGTGGTAAAAGTGTTAAGCAAAAGAGTCCAGGGATAGCTCCCAGACCAAGTTCGAGTCTCATAATGAACAACAAATCACAAATCCTTTAGCAACTTGATGAACAGCAGGATCATGTCAATAAGACATGCCATACCCTTGTAAACAGTCCTAATTTATCCCTTAAAGAATAGCAGAATGGTGCTAACCAAGAGGCAAATTTTTGTTTTTTGCTGGTACTGAGTTCCAGCAAGGACTAATGTATGCTAAGGTGTCGGGGTCTTCCGTTCCTGGTCCTTCTTGATCAGCAGGAGGGATAGGGAGAACACGCCCCCCAACCAGGATGAGCTGAGAGAGGAAAGGGCCCACTGACCACCTGCACCCAGCCCTCCTTCCCAGGAGGACAAACAGACATGTCAGGGAGATCTGTCAAGGAAGGAACTCTAACCCCAACCCCCTTTTTGAGGAAGTCCCTCCAGGTAAAATAGCAAAAAGGTGGGTGGGACAGGGAGGTCCACGTGTTTTGCCTCGTGCACCTTGCCTTATTCCCCCTTGCCTCAAAGTAATAACACTTGTGTGTTGCCTTGCTTCTCAGCAGAAAGTAATTCACAATAGCAATGATATAGCTCAAAATTAGACATGGCGTTACTCAGCCCCCAGAACTAAGGCAAGACCCTTAGCACTGAGCTACACTTGGTCCATAAATCACATTTGGGATTCTAGTGGGAAGACTAGGACAAGTAATGGAAAATACAAATGTACATTAATGACTGTATTTACTCAGTCTTCATTATGGGACCTAAGTTTACTCAATTGTGAAATACGTCTATCTAAATGCAATCAAAACTGGGCTACTACTGATCCAGCAGCAATTATGATATAACTGCATGAAAACCTTCTTTAGATTTTTATTGCCAGTCATGGAAAGTCCAGAATATAAGCTAAGAAAAGCTATAGAACATCACCGCATTGATGGTGGCACCACTGTGGCAGCATTGTTGCAGCGTGTTGCACCAATGTGAAGGTGTGCTGTGTGTGTAAACTGCAGTGCTTCTGGTTAAATGATAAACTTTGAGCACTATATTTCAGTAAATTTTATGAACTTAATCTACAGTCAGAATTTTATCTACTGCACAGTAATAAATGTACCAAATCCGCATATTCTTATTCTTATTTTCTTTGTATTCACCGCATGCCAAGGCCATCTCACTTCCACTTGTTGTCACTGTCACTGTCACTGTCACTGCTGCCGTCATCATCTTCACTGTGCAATGAAGTTAGTTTGGTCAGGGCTATCCTGTAAGGAAAAGACACTGGAAGTTCCTCTGCAGTTCATCAGATTCCAACAGCCCCAATCTCTACAGAAGGCTTCCTTGATTTTTATAAAAGATAGTCATTTTTCTACATCTTGCAAGAATAAAATACTGGAGAAATGCTGTAAACATCTGCACAGGCAAAACGTGGTTTGTTCCCTCTCAGTGAACAGTTAGGCTCTACTTACTTAGGTTCTGGCTTAGGTTCTGCAAAGTCCATTACTCTCTGGGCAAGGGCCTTACAAACAGGCAAGCTCAAGGCACTTGCCAGCTTCACCACCTCAATGGCCTGAACAGGACTATCAGATGCTTTTGCAGCGTCCAGAAACTCATCCAGCAACCCATTTCTAGAAAACAAGGCAAAATGTGTAAAAGATTAAACAATTTTCTACCCTTTAATCAACGACTCAGGTAAACCATTCATGATGGTGCACACTTGTAATCCCAGCTACCCAAGAGGTAGAGAAGCACAAGAGAGGATCAAGGTAAAGTTAGGGAAGAGAACCTATATGAAATGCAAACTCGTGGCAGAGCACTTGCCTAGCAAGTGCAAAGCCTTGAGTTAAATCCTAAGTATCTCATTAAAGATTTTTTTCTTCCCCAGTCCAGGGTCAGGGCCTGAGAACTGTCCTTGGGTTTTCTCAAGGCTAAAGCTCTACCACTTGAGCCACAGTGCCACTTCTGGCTTTTTCTATAGATGTGGTACCAAGGAATCAAACCCGGGTCTTCCTGTGTGGTAGGCAAGCACTCTACCACTAGGCCAAACTCCCAGCCCTCATTATAGGCAAAAGCCAAAGTAGTACATTAATAAAATCCCCAATGGCAGCCTCCCAAGTCAAGTTACATAAAGTCTAGATTTAAAGCTCCAATAGAGACAATGAACATTCAATGTAGTTTTATTGAGAACCACCTACTCAATGTAACCGCAATCTGTTGTAATCACTGAGCTGTTTGCCTTAGATTGACTTTGATACTAGTACACTGCTAATCAAAGGGTGTCCAGAGCTGTGGCCAAGATAAATGATCAAACCCCAATCCATAATATGCCAAATCCATGTGACTAATTCCAGCCTCTATCAAGTGAAACCTATTACTTTCAACTTACCTAGGGATTTTATTATGCTTTCTGAAAAGTCTCAACATTTCCCTGTGCAAGAGGAGATAGGAAAGGTGATTACTAATAGAAAAAATAGAATAGAAGGCAATTATGTGATGCAATTTTCCCCAAAGCTCTTCAGATAATCATTTTCTTCCTACTACACACTTAAGTTCCTGAAGACTCAATGGTTGGTTCTTCTGATCTCTGCCACCCTGCAAATGCTCCCTCACCCCCTCAACCACCCCTCCCTGCAAAACTAGGGCAAATCCCTGTCTTTGCATCAGTATCAGCTCAGGTGTTTAAACACCTCACCAACTTCTACACATATCCATACCATCCAAGCTAACAGTAAACCTGAGGAGTGGCTGGTGTTAAAGTGTTATTCACTCCAGAAGTAACACCTCCTACATTCTAGCCTAGCCTGCGTCTTCCAACATCCTGGGTCAGTCAACTCAGTTGTAAGGAACAGGCTCAGACTGAGGCAACATTCTCATGCATGTGTATACCACTACCCTGCCACATGCAAGACAATGGCGAAACACATACACTCAGCTCCCATGACTCAGCTGAGGTCCGTACCCCTGCGCCAATCATCATAGCCTGGTTCATACCAGTGACTGCCCACCTGACTGACCTAAACAGCATGTACAACCAACACAGGTGCTGGCAGGTGATGTGTAAAAGTTAGCCATCTTTCCTGGAGCCAGTGAAAAGCCACATTTTGGACTGGTATGTATGAAGCCATGTACAGGATCTCAACTTTTTTTGCCTGTCCTGGGTCTTGAACTTAGGGCCTGGGCACTTCCTAGGGCTTTCGTTGGCTAGCACTTTACCACTTGGGCCACAGCACCATTTCCGGCTTTATGTGTATATGTGGAACCAATGAGTTCAACCCAGGGCTTTGTGCATGCTAGGCAAGCACTCTACCACTAGGCCATGCTCTCACCCCCAGGACCTCAACTATACTCTTCAAATATACATTATATTCAACACAAAATAAGGCAGAGAACTAAGTATGGCTCTTTTATCGTTTTTGCTTATTTTTCCAAATGAAGTTTCTAAGTCACTGACAATCAACCTGAATGATGTACTAATAAAGGCACAGCCAGAACATGACAGCACAAGCCAAGAATGGATTCTTCTCAAAATCATGTTTTCTGAATCTAAGTTCAGCACCCATATTTTACATTTGAAAATGATACTTTGGTAACACAAATGACCATTTGTTTTTTTGATCAGCTTGTTCATTTATGGAAGCAGACAAAGGAAGTTACATGGGTTACATTTGGCAGCAGAACATTCCACAATGACAGGTGGAATTATTCTTAAATTAGCCACACTGATTAGTAGTACACATTTAATAATGACAGCCACGTGACTTACTGAAAGCAGAAATTGAGGCCTTGGTGGTATGGCTCAAGTAATAGACTGTCTACCTAACAAATTCAAGGCACTGAGTTCAAACCTCAGTACCACTTTAAAAAAAAAGTGAAAGAGAAGATAGAAATTCAAAGAGAATTTTCAGCTTTCAGCTCATCTGAACTTTACCCTCTGCTTAAATGTATTATGCATATCGGTTTTCTAGAAGCTTACTTTTTAGCTATTTTTTCCAAGTTCCCATGAAACCAGAGAAGACATTCTAGAGAATGTCTAGAGAACCTCTATCCAGGGACCGGGGTAAATATTTTAGAACCAAATGTACAAATGTTTCTGGTTTATACTTGCCATCTGTACTCACCAGGCTTCCTGGGTTCTCTCAGCTCTTAAGAAGAGGAGAGCTATACAGTTGAGAGAGTTGGCTGGCCAATTGAGAGCTCTCTGACTGGATGTTTGGCTTTCTTCATATGTGGATTTGATATCAGCAGCACACTCGGCAAATGTTATCTGAAGCTGAGAAGACCCAAAAATCAGAACTGCTCAGTTGGTCTCGCCAGAATTTAAGCTTAGGAGACTGCCAAAGGACCATTAAATTATGTGAGCAATATATTTTAGCATCTCAACATATGACATGGATTTAAAAATAATTCAATAAAAAGGACCTTGGCTTGAAATAGATAATTAGATTACTAATATCTTCAACTACAAGTTTTCTTTTAGCTAGAATTTTTTAAGTAGGTTGCTCTTTACAGGATTGACAATTATTTTCTCATTTGCCCTGGACTAGAGGAATGAAAAAGCTATTTTTTTAAGAGCAACATATTCTTCCGTGTATCATAACCAGAACTGTCCTTAACTATTTAAGGACATTGTCTTTGTGACAAATGACACATTGGTGAATACATGTGTAATAATGATAAGAAGCTTGAACTTGAAGACATCTCCTACCTGTAGTGGATGCTTATCCCTTGCCATGAGCAGCAGGATTTCCTCCCTTAGATCATTGTGAAACATGTAACCATATTCTTTACAATCTGAAGAAGACAACGAATACCAATATTCATCACCAAAGTGTCAAGTTCACTGTTTGTTGTTAGTCAGATTTTTTAATGGAAACACACACACACACACACACACACACACACACACACACACACACACACGAGGCAGAGAAATGGAAGGACAAAGGGTGAACAAATGCAATGATGATATCCACTGGACACCATGTTAAAAATGCGCTACATAACTTGTAGGCAGGGATGGGAGGGAAAAACTGGCCAAGAGAGGGGTGACACGCCAAAAAAGAAATGTACTCCTGTACCGGTGGCTCATGACTATAATCCTAGCTACTCAGGAGGCTGAGATCTGAGGACTGAAGTTTGAAGCCAGCTTGGGCAGAAAATTCCATGAGGCTCCAATTAATCACAGAAAAAGTCAAAAGTGGTGCTGTGTCTCAAAGTCATAGAGCACTTAGTCTTGAGGGAAAAGAGCTCAGGGATGGTACCAAGCCCAGAGTTCAAACCCCAGGAAAACTATAACCCCTGTGCACATCATTTTTATAATAACAAAAATTACACAAAACCAAAAACAAAACTTGTAGCCATATCTCTACTTGGGAAACTGAAATCTGAGGATTGAGGACTGAACCAGGTGGGGCATGCAACTCTGATAGATTCTCTCCAATTAACCAATAAAAAGCCCAATCTGGAGGTATAACTGAAGCAGTATAAGGCCAACTGTATAAAAAAAAAAAAAAAGCAGCTGAGCAAGAACATAAGGTCCTGAATTCAAGCTCTATAACCAGCACCAATCAACCAGCCAAACATTATTGACATCTAATTCAGGCTTATTCTACGATTCAGAAAATCAGCAGGGTGATTCACAGTTTAAGAACAAGACAAGAGCAACAATAGATATTGCCAGTAACCAGACTAGAATTTAACACAACAAATGAAATATATTTGGGTATCCACCAGACACTGTTTTATAACAGTAAAATTGGGAGTATTCAGTATTCTATGTAGTCTATGTAGTCATTAGACCAGTCTTAGAAATAGCAAGGCCTGACTTAGTTTTTCAGACATGAAAATTGAAGAAACTGACTTAATGCTAATACAGTCATCATTTAATAAAATACTATGAGCATACAGAGAGCACATCTCATCTTGCAGCCAATTTATATACATAAGAGAGATCCTCTCTGGCCCAATCCACACTTGTGTCATCACTAAGAAAGCTAACACTGTCTCTAGCTACTAGGAACCCAAGTGATGAACACCCTGGGACAGAAGAGAGCACAGGCTTTAACGTCAGAGAGCTACATTCACACTTAGTCTGCACGATCTTCCCTAAATCATGCCACTTAATAGCTGTACAAAATGAGCTTGTTTTCATGTCACAAAGGGCCATTTTCAACAAATGTTTACTCATCCAAAATGCAACATGAGCACTGGCTTTGAACTAGACCTCAACTAATGTGCTCCTTTCAATTAAAAATGGAAGGTTAGTCCTCACCAATGCTGTTAATCACAATGGACTTACTGGACACAGAACCGATACTGACCTCTCCAAATCTGAGGGATCAATTCTAGCCTATTGGCCACATCCAATGCTTGAAGAAGATGCACCATGTTTTGAGAGTGCGGAAAGAAGACCTGATGAGTAAAATTCAGATATTCTTTTAAGTATTCACCAGGAGCATAATTACAAATTTAGATGTCAAGATAAATGACAAGTAATGAATCATCTTACAGAAGGTACCAGGTTCTTATACCACTTCAAAGTGACATCAATTTGTTCCATGAGACAAATCAAAATGAAAAACTTGGAACTGTGATAGAGAGAAAAGGCATGTTTAGTCTGCTATCTCCGTATCTAGCAATGTTATGATTAATGAAATTTATCACACAGCTGGAGAATGATGTGTACAAATGATTGTTGAAATATTGGCCAGTGACTTAATACCCACTATCTTGGACCCTCAACTTATCATTTATGACAGCCTTCTCAGAATACCTCTGGAATTCTGGCAACCAGATACTGAAATTACAGATTATATTCATTAAAAGAATGTAGTACAACCACTTGCCAGAAGCTCATTTACATCTGTAATTCTAGCTGGAAACAGGAGGATCACAGTTCATGAACCTTTCTTCCCCATACCTGGGAGCAATGGCATGCACATGTTATCCTAAACTTAAGAGGATAAAACTTTGAGAATCCTGGTTCCAGACCAGCCTCGACAGAAGGAAGATGGACCCTGTCATCCTAATGATCACATAAAATAGGTGAGTCAGAGTCCAGATGAACACTTGGACAGGAAGCAAGATCCCATCTTAACACTAACTAGCAAAAAGCAGCTTAGAGGCATGGCTCAGCTGTAATGTCTATCTAGTAAGCCTAAGGCCCTGAGTTCAAACTTCAATGCTACCTTCGCTCAAAACAAACATGTGAAGCTATAAGTTGGATCACTAATTAATCTTATGTTTTATCTGCTCTGGACAGAGCCTCTACAGCCTCCAGAATGTTAAATCTTTGAAGCTTAAACCAAGAGACCGAGAAAAAAAAATCTTTATGGACCAACACAGCTTGTTACAAATTAAAAATAAGATATGTAGAACTAAAAATATTACAAAGGAAATTCTCAAAGAACATAACTAGACCCCCAAATCTGGCTTGTTTTTGTTCAGTCCAGGGTTTTGAACTCAAGACCTGGGCACTGTCCTTGAGCTTTCTCAAGGTAAGTACTCTACCACTTGAGCTACAGCATTACTTCTAGTCTTTTTTGTATATGTGGTACCAAGGAATCGAATCCAGGGGTTCATGCATGCGAGGCAAGCACTCCACTAGACCAAACTCCCAGCCCCAAATCTGGCAATTTTACCACTGCTTTGTTTTCTAAGTGTTCACTTAGTATGCATTATTAACTGCAGGTACCTTGTTTAACACCCAAGTGAGTTATGAAGGTCACTAAGATCCTCCCTTCTGTGCAATCTACTAATTAAAATAAGAAATAAGGACATATTTCCAATATACTTACTAATAGAAATTACGATGAACATCAGTTCCAACGAATTTCCGGTTATCTCCCGTATTTAAAAGGTCATGTACTTGGTAAGCAAGTTCTAGATCTCGGAGAGAAGAGCACTGAAAATTTGCAAGTAGCATTACTCTTGACATTCTTACAAGTAAAGCAGTGATTAAGAAAAATATTAACGTTTCTCGTGAAACGCTATGCTGATTCAATTTATTGGCTGATAGCATTTAAATAAATGGAATTTAAAAGGAGTTGAAGACCTAATTTTTGTAAATATATTTTGATTTAACAATTAAACCTTTAAACAATTAAAACCAAATTATTTTGATTTAACAATTAAATCTTTAGAAAGGAATACTAAAAAAGACATGGAATACTCAGACTGGCATCACTTGTGAGCAAAAATCACCCACAGAATACTTATGGCTCCTCCTTATGAGACATTGACTGCTGTTAACAAATATACTACTGCAGAGTTGTGTCTGTGCGTGTTAGTGCGCAGCCAGAGGAGACTGAAAACACAAAACCTTGAGATCTCTGGAAATAGAACATATTGTGCTCATGGGAATTCTGTGAAATTTTCCCAATGATCAGCATGACAAACAGAAAAATAAAATATTTATCATTTTTAAAAGTTCACTAACAGGATAAATACAAAATATTCTGAAAACTTATCTCAAGTGGTAGAGTGCTAGCCTTGAGAAAACTCAAAGCCAGTGCTTAGGCTCAGAGCTCAAGCCCCAGACAGGCAAGAAAAAAAAAAAAAAAGACAGGCCAAAAGGCATTGAATATGACAAAGGGTAGAATTGTTATGGGATCTAAAACGATGTATTTTCAAGAAAATAGAGGCAAAAACATGAACAGAAGTTGAGATTGAAGAATCACAGCCCCCAATTACAGATAAAATTAAGAAAAGGGAAGTAATCTTTGAAGAGAAAATGAAATTAAACAAAAGTACTTACAGCATTCATGGCAGACTGAAAAAATTTATCTGAAAATTAAAAGTTTATAAGAGCTTTAGTAGATAAGGATGCAATGTATTTTCATGCCAGAAATATAAATAAACATTTTGTCAACAAATAGGTGGCAAAGTAACTCAAGCCTGTAATCTTATTTGGGGAACAGAGATTAGGGGATAGTGACTCAAGGCCAGTCCAGGAATAAATTCATGATCCCTTGACAATGGCTGGGCACAGTGGTACACACATATCTGGTGTCACAAGGAAGCACAAACAGGATGTAGTTCAAGCCAAACTGAATGAGCCCCTACCTCAAAGGCCAAAGTGTAAGTGGTAGAGTGCCTGCCTAGCAAGGCCTGAGTTCAAACACCTGTATCACAAAAACAAAACCGGGACAGTTCACAAGGAAGACAATGCTAAAGAAATAAAAAACAAAACAAAAAAACAAGATGGGAAGCATATAATAAGGTGGGGTTTTTTTTTTGCCAGTAGGGGGGGCTTTAACACTGTTCTTGGGCTTTTTCAAGGTAGAGCTCTACCACTTGAGCCACAGCACCACTTTCCAGCTTTATTTTATGTAAGTGGTACCGAGGAATCAAACCTGGTCTTTGTGCAAACTGAGTAGGCACTCTACCACTAAGCCAAACTCCTAGCCCCTAAGGTGTTTGTTAGCATTCTCATAATAATCACCCCAAATATTCCTAAACTAAAATCTTGTCCTCAACACAGATTAGTCTGGCACTTGGGCAAAAACAATACATGTCTATAAAGGGAAAATATAAGCAATTTCTATACATACCATCATCTAGATCCTCTGGATAAAATTGTTTCCCCCTTAGCTCTTTCATTATTCTATAGATAATGGGGGATGGTTCTCTTAAAGAGGGTCCTGCAGATTAAGGCAAAATAAAAAATGAATAAATCTCACCTACTATACATACATACATACATATATATTTATTTATTTATTTAGTTATTTTTGGCAGTCCTAGGACTTGAACTCAGGGCCTGAACACTGTCCTTGGGCTTTCTAAAGGCCAGAGTTTTACCACTTTCAGCTTTTTTCTATGTACATGGTACCGAGGAATCAAACCTGGGTCTTTGGGCATGCTAGGTAAGCACTAGGCCAAACTCCCGGCCCCTCATCTACAATATTTTCTACCAAATATCAGCATTCCTTATCTTTTCTATATCTAAAGGGTAATAGTGTAACAGTGTAGAACTTGTAATTTCCTAAAGCAGGTATTCACTTGCTAACATCCCTAATTCTCTTATTAGTTACAATATTTTGTTTATTTCCCTTACATTAGTTATTGGATGTTCATTACTATACTTCTAAATGTTTATGATACACTCCATCACTCAATCTCAGCCCTCTATAAACCCAAAGATTCTCGAGTGCCTTCCAAGCATGGTTACAAGACACTCTATGTGTATTATTACATCATCATATCCTAGTAGTGTTATACAGGGTGTCCTTTCTGATAGAACTGGTAAATAAATGGTAGTGCTGGAATTTCAATTCTAGTGAGCCTGGCTCCAAAACCCATTACAAAAAGAACACGGAGTTTGGCCTACTGGAAGAGTGCTTGCTAAGCACGCACAAATTCTTCAGTACCAAATACATAGAAAAAAGCCAGAAGTGGTGCTGCAGCTCAAGTGGTAGAGCTCTAGCCCTGAGAAAGTCCAAGGGGACCCTGAGCTCAAACCCAGGACTGGCAAAAACAAAACACAAAAAACAAAAACCATGGCACACACAGAGAATAACTCCTATAAGTAGGTGACAAAGGAAGCCTCAAGATCCTCTGAGGATTTCAGAATAGGGCTAACATTCCTTGGAAATAACACTATTTCCCAAGCTATAGGATATTTCCATCTGAAAAAGATTTCTATCTAGGAATCTATAACCACTAAATGTGGTAGGCATTTGCTACCCATGTCTATTGAATTCTAATGCCACTTTAAAACTTACTTTTCACTAACCACATAAGGCATAGTATTAGAGATTAAAAGGAATCCCAGAGTAAAATAGCTTTTGTTCACTGTCTATATGCTAAGAAACCTAGTACGCTCTGATCCCCTTACCCAGCAGCTTCTTTTTTACATCATGTAGTTACTACCTCCAAGAATAATGTTTTACTCGGACTTAAAATGGTAACTAAAAAATTGGGGCCGGGAGTTTGGCCTAGTGGTAGAGTGCTTGCCTAGCATGCACGAAGACCCGGGTTCAATTCCTTGGTACCCCACATACATAGCAAAAAGCCGGAAGTGGTGCTGAGGCTCAAGTGGTAGAGCTCTAGTCCTGAGAAAGCCCAAGGACAGTGCTCAAACCCTGAGCCCATGCCCAAACCCTGAGCCCATGCCCAGGACTGGCCAAAAAAAAAAAAAATTGTTTGATTATGGGTGTATATGTAGGCTCCGTCAATCCCTCCCTTTCCATCTACCTAGCTACCTACCCACCCAACTAGCTACCAACCTATCTATAGGATCTTGCTATGCAGCCTAGGCTGATCTGCAACTTTGATTTTCCTACACTGGCCTTCTGAATGCTGGGATTACAGGTCTTTCTCATGCTCAGTAAATTTTAACAACTAATTGCACACCCCAAAGAAGACTATTTTCTACATAAATTAATGAAACATTATACTTACCATGTTGATAAAACAACCGAATAATATGATGGTATGTAGCAAGTGATGGTTCTCAAATTACCAGGTGAAAAGAAAAAAAAAAAGGCTATAGTAAAACACAACTGTGCAAACCAAGTACAGTTTACCAAAGTACCAGTATTTAAGCAAATACTAGTATTAAGCAAGCACCTGTGTTGAAGCAAATGCTTATTACTAATATGGTATTCCACTAAGAATAGTAATGCATAATGAAAGGAATCCATTAGCAAGCAACTTGCAGTAAATACTGAAATGTATTTGGATTCAAACAGCTGATTTTTTAAAATTATGCTAATTAAGATCTATTAAAATTTAAAACTAAAACACTAATTTGCTCTAATGAACATGAAGTTGATAGTTTTCCATGCGAAAGTGATTTCAGAACTCTCTCAAATCCCAAATCTTTATAGACCTTTCTGTGTCCATGGCCAAGAAACCTTTGCCCAGCAGCAGGTTGGTCTGAATGCCTCGTTACCTATTCCGATGGCTTTCATTTCACGTAAGGTGTTTAAAGCTTGCACTTTTCCATGAGAATAAAATTTCCGAAGACTTTTCAGAATGGTATTAAAAGTCTGAAGATTTGGTTTCACCTTCTGTGCAACCATATGTTTCAGCAGTTCCTAGTTGAATCCAAAGCAAGACATTTTTTTATTCTTGGATTATTTGCTAATTATTCAAAAATTGAAAATTGACTTTCTGGCAATATCTGAAACAGGCTAATAACTACAGTACCAATTTAAGAATTTGCAGCTAATTAGGAGGAAGATCAACAATCTTGTTTTTTATGCTTTTTTTTAAATACAGGATTAAACTCAAGACCTTGACTTTCCTTTATATAAAGGCACTCTACCGCTTTAATCATCCTCATTTCTGCAGACTGTGATCCTACCTCTTAGATATAAGATCCACTTTTCAGATCCTTTCTGGTTCTCATGTGTCAGAAAACTAGCTAACTTACAGGATTGTTGGACAAGGCAGTAAACAGGTAACTGCTACCTATGAGCAGTGACTGACAAATATGTGTTCAAATGAATGCTGTATTCACCCTCAATCTTACCCTAAATCTTTTTAGTAGAATTTATGTCTTAATTCTAATAAAGAAGACAAACTGAGGGTTATCCTTACCAGTACATTATTCCATCTATCCTCATACTTCCCATTACTCATCAACAATTTTGCTTCAATCAGTGCATTGAAGGTATATACATCAGCTGTAAAAGAAAGCTGCTTTAACAATAGGGTTGAAAATATGTCTTTAAACAGCCAAGGAGAAGACAAAATGGTTAAACCTATGTACTTCTTGGCTAATTATCACGAATCCATAAAACTGGACCTCTTATCAATATTATAGAAGTCAAAATATGGGCCAATGACAGAACCAAGATCCAATGATTTCACACAGGTTCTTGGTTGAAAACAAGGAACAGAGGGGCCAAATGCTATTGGCTCAATCCTCTAATCCTAGGGACCTAGAAAGCTGAGATCTGAGGATCACGGTTTGAAGCCAGCCCAGGAAGTAAAGTCTGTGAGACTCAGATCTTCAATAAACTACTCAGAAAATATCAGAAAAGGTGTTGTGGCTTAAGTGACAGAACAAAAGCTTTGAATACAAAAGCTCAGGGACAGCATGTAGGCCCTGAGTTCAAGCCCCAATACTGGCAAAATAAGCGAACATCTAAAAATGAATAAAAATAATTATGAAGGATATAGGGGAGTTCCCAAACTCACCATGAAATCTATTGTTCAATAGCTCAGTGTACAAGTTTAATGCCTGTGCATAAGCTTGGTGCTGAAAAAGAGAAGAGCAACACCACCAAATTTATTCATCACAGAAACAGCTGTACATCCACTGTTCTAGGGTTAGGGATATGATAATGAATACAAAGGAGTGTAGAAGACCAAGACAAAGGTCAAATTTGAGTCTGGCCTGAATTACTTGATAAATGCTTCAAAAAGTATATT
Organism: Megascapheus bottae; assembly: GCF_031878675.1. Taxonomy (NCBI): domain Eukaryota; kingdom Metazoa; phylum Chordata; class Mammalia; order Rodentia; family Geomyidae; genus Megascapheus; species Megascapheus bottae. Next base: position 23,035,149 of record NC_143515.1, read on the forward strand.
ATAGCTTATTATAGCTATTTGAATAAACTGTTTGTAGATTTATTTCCATAGCCCAAGTATCTACTAATATTTGTATAAATTCAAATGCTAAAAATTCTAAATTTAAAACACCATTTCCATGCTCAAGCATTTCAGTAAGGGAAACTTAAGCTCAGGTTGGAAAACTTCAAGTTATTGGACTTAAAAATGAAGATAAATAAGTGTACCTTCACCATTCCTCGGATCATTGTACAGTAAGAATATGCATTCTTCTCTGGCATTAGAGCAAAGATTCTCTCAGCATTGTTTTCTGGTCTAGATAAAACAGATTACATGTTAGCCAGGAAAACTGGTAGTAACTTGGCACTATTTACTGACAGCTTAACACATTCCAGGCAATGTGATAAACACTTGATGAGTATAACCTTACTATCAGTTATTCTCAACTTGAAAACGGAGAAAAAAGAGGCTCAGAAAACTTAAGTTGCAGCTGGGTGCAATGGCTCATGCCTGTAATCCTACATACTTAAGAGGTTGAGATCTGAGGATCATGGTTCAAAGCCAGCTTGGCACTAAAGAACTTGAGACTATTTCCTGTTAACCACTAGAAAACGGGAAGTGGCACTGAGGCTCAAGAGATAGGGCAGTAGCCTTGAGAAGATCTCAGGGAGAGCTCCTAGGTGCAGAGTTCACACTCCATGATCCACAAACAACAGCAGCAACAACAACAACAACAAAATCCTAGAACTTTATACAGTTAGGCAGTATAAGCAGAATCAAAAAGGAAATGTTGCCAGGCAATAGTGGCTCACCCCTATATTCCTAGCTACTCAGGAGGCTGAGATCTGAGGACCAAAATCCAAAGCCAGAGAGGGCAGAAAGGCAAAGACTTTTAGCTCCAATTAACTAACAGAAAAGGGAAAAAGGCAGGAGGTAAAGCTGTGGCTTAATTATTAGAGCACTAGCCATGAGCAAAAAGGTTCAGCCCTGAGTTCAAGCCTGAGGAATAAAATATAAATATAAATAAATAAAAAATAAACAAAGGAATTGTTATGAGCAAAGTAATAGATGCCCAGATTTAAAGCAAAAACTAAATTATATTACTAGGCACAGAAGTGATGTTTCCCCACTTTGCTTGAATCCTGGAACAGAAATCCCAAAGCCAGCCACTGATAGCAGTTCCCATCTGAATTCTTCTATCATATGCCAGCCTGTGTACACTTCTTTCTTCACCAAAAAAGGAAAGAAGGAAGGAAGCCACCTCTATCAGCAATCCTATACCCTGATTTTCTCTTTCATTATTTAATGATAGCATCCCTCTACAGACATTCACAGAAAATACTTCTCAGCCAATTTAAACTCTCATACCTAAATGCTATTTACTTTGTTTAAACTGCTGAACAGTTAGTTGTGTTTGCTGGACAGTTATCTTAACGTGACATTGTATTCTAGTTTCTATGTATGCTTAGCAAGCAAAAAGAAAAACAAAATGGGCTAGGCGCTGCTGGCTCACATTTATAATCATAATTACTCAGGAAGCTGAGATCTTGAGTTTCGTGGTACAAAGCCAGCCCAGGCCAGAAAGTTCATAAGTCTCCTTTTTGTTTTGTTTTGTTTTTTGCCAGTCCTAGCATTTGAACTCAGGGCCTGAGTACTCTCCTTGGACTTTTCCTCTGGGCTAGCTCTTGGCCACTTGAGCCACAGCACTCCTTCCAGCTTTTCCATGTATATAGTACTGAGAAGTTGAACCTGGGTCAAGCACTCTACTACTAAGCCAAACTCCTGGACCTCCATGAGATTCTTACCACCAATGAACTATTAAAAAGCTAAAAGTGGGGGCCAGGAGTTTGGTCTAGTGGTAGAGTGCTTGGTTAGCATGCATGAAGACCTGGGTTCAATTCCTCGGTACCACATACATAGAAAAAGCCAGAAGTAGAGTTTGTGGCTCAAGTAGTAGAGCGCTAGTCTTGAGAAAGCCCAAGGACAGAGCTCAGGTCCTGAGTTCGTGTCCCAAGACTTGCAAAAAAAAAAAGCTAGAAGTGGCTGTAGCTCAAGTGGTACTGGCCTTGAGCAAAAGAAGCTTAGCGATAATGCCCAGGCCCTGAGCTCAAGCTCCAGAATTGACACAGAAATAAAATTTTAAAAATTTCAGAATTAGGTAAATATTCTAAGGTAACACTAATAATAAAAAGACCAAAGGAACCATACCACACCAAGAGTACACCAAGTTAAATAGAAAATAAAACTGAAATAAACAAAACAAAGCCCAATTGTTAAGCAGATTTTTAATTTGCTGGCCAGAGGTAACAAACTTAAGGAAAAAAACTTAAGTTAGATAGAGTGACCCAGACCTATAATCCCAGCTCTTGGAGGCTGAGGGAGAAATATGAGGCTAGCCCAAGTTCTACACAAAGATAATTTCACAAAGAGAGAAAAAAAGGCAAAGAAGAAAAGTCTAAATCATATGAGTACAACAAATTGTATTTCAGAATATCACAAGAACAGGACTCTATCTTTTCCTGAGGTGATAGCACATTCCCCACATACCATAAAGAAAACATATAAAGTGTTAATTGTAACATACTTCCATGTAACTCCAATGAGACGACCATCCTTCCTCTTAGACTTTTTATTATCTTCTTCTGTGGCCTCTTCCTGGAACACATCATACAAAGACAAGGTAAAAGGAAGACAAGGCAATGCCCATTATACTATAGACAATCTGAAAGAAAATGGGATTTCAGAAAAATACAGATCTAGCAGAAAGCAAAACAAAACACAGTAAAATGTTTACATCTAGTTTGTTGAATGTAACTCAGTGAATTAAGAGGAAAATCGGACATGTCTCTTGAGATGAGATGAAGTCAATGCCATGTACGGCCACTCCAACAGCATGACAATCAAAAAAAAAAAAAAGTACAGCCTGCTTCTCCAGAGGCTATCGGCGGCTGCTTCAACCATATATTAGTATTAATCACATCAAGTCAAAATTATTTTAGTGTTTAAAACACTAAATTTTGTCCTTTATGTATAAGCAGAATATTGCATGAAGCTGACACTGTTTGGCTGGGTGCAGGCTGTATGGCTCGCTGTCATGGGAGCTAGGGTTAGGGGACAGAAAAGCCAGCCAAGGGCTGAAAAGGACTTACTGTCTAGATATTTTATTTATTTACTTATTTTTCCAGCCCTGAGGCTTGAACTGTCTCTGAGCTGCTCTGTGCTCAAGGCTAGCACTCTATCATTTGAACTACATCCCCACTTCCAGCTTTTTGATTATGTGGTACTGAGGAATCAAACTCAGGGCTTCATGCATGCTAGGCAAGCGCTCTACCACTAAGCCACCCTCCCCGCCCTGCATATGCACTTTAGAAGGTTGAAGTCATTACTCTATAATAATCCTCATTTGGTTGAGAAATATGAGGAAGAAAGAGTCTCACAATCTTACTACCTAGAAATGTATTTCAATCTTTTTCTTATGTACATGAAAAAAAATTTTTATGAAAAGAATAAACAGACTGAGAAACACTTGCTCAATATGTCTGAAAAAAATTGTTCAGACTTTGGATTTTTAATAAAATACATGTACACATGCCCACACACATACATAGATAGGAGATACCAAGGAAATATAATTATGGTCATAGACCTTAGATATATAATACTACAGTAATTTTATAAGTATCTTTAATATGCCTGAATTTTGACTATAAGCAAAGACTATAAGCAATGAATTTTCTACTTTATGGTTATCGAAAAAGTTCCAATTCCAAAATATATGGCTACATATATTTGGATTAGTAATCTCAGGTCAGAAATGTTCAGCCTTTATGTTGATGCACTTTCTTTATGCACTTCCATATTTATAAGCATTCATAGCATCACCCTCAGTGGCTATTCGACACTCTCACCACAATTTGATCAACCATTATTGGACATCTAGATTGGTTTTTTAATTTGCAATTATTGATATAAAGGCAAATACTTATGAAAAATGACCCTTTGAGAAATGCATGCTTATGGGGTTAGAGATTAAGTCAAGACCAAAGGAACAAAAGGTGCATGGTATCTTTAATATGTGGACATTAAATCCAAACAGTACAACAGTGATGACTCAATATTTGGGTATTCAAGGTTATGGACATGGTCTTAGAGATATAAACATAACTACAGAGACATAAAAATCTATGATGGGCTATATATATACTCTATGGACATAATGTTTTATTACATATTCTAATTTGCATGTGTGACATACAAACCATCAGCTTAATTTTAATTATGTTCTATAATCTATGTGCCAGTGATTGTATAGATTCTTGAATACTTATTTGTTAAACATGTCATTGAAATATGATGTAAAAATCAATGTTAATAAATTCTTTTTTTTTTTTTTTTTTGCCAGTCTTGCGCTTGAGCTCAGGGCCTGAGCATTGTCCTTGGACTTTCTCAAGGCTAGAGCTCTACCACTTGAGCCTCAGCACTACTTCTGGCTTTTTTTCTATGTATGTGGTACCGAGGAATCGAACCCGGGTCTTCGTGTATGCTAGGCAAGCACTCTACCACTAGGCCAAACTCCCGGCCCAATGTTAATAAATTATTTAATAAAAAAAAGTCTCTTCCAAGCCAGGTGTTAGTGTTTCACACCTGTAATCTTGGCTACTCAGGAAGCTGAGATTCTGAGGATCAAACAAAAAAATCCATCTCCAAAATAACCAACAAAATACTAAAATGGAGGAGGGGTGGCTCAAGTGTGAAGTACCGACCAAATGAGGAAGCAAAAGTTTAAACCCTAGAAGCAGAAAGAAAACTAAAAGAGAAATGGGTTGGGATTTTGGCCTAGTGATAGAGTGCTTGCCTAGCATGCACGAAGACCTGGGTTTGAATCCTGGGTTTGAATCTGGAAGTGGTGCTGAGGCTCAAGTGGTAGAGCTCTAGCCTTGAGAAAGTCAAAGCCCAGGACTTCAAGACTGGCAAAAAACAAACAAACAAAAAAAAAAAAAACCACAAAAAAACCAAAAAACTACAAGAGATGTCTGTCTTCCTATACCTTTGGCACATGGCACAGAATCTGTCCTATTTGGAGAAGGCATTTCTTCTAATCAAAATAATAGCAAAGAAAATCAATGCTAAAACTTATTACCAAGTCTTCTGATTGTTGAGTTTCTTGAAACTGATAATCAGATGGTGGTTCACGGTCACCATAGTAACACAATAAATCCAAGAGACTATTAGTTGTTTCAAGGGAGACAGTGGTTCCTATGGAAGAGAAAAGGAGAAAGAAAAATTCAAAGACATAAAAACAGAAACTTTTTAAGCTGAAAGTTGGCAATTAACACCTATGATCCTAGCTATTTAGGAGGGTGAGACCTGAGGATGGTGGTGCAAAGCCAGCCTGGACAGGAAAGTTTCTGAGACTCTGATCTCATGCTCCCCCTCTCCTAATAAAAGTGGAGGTGTGGCTCAAATGGTAAAGTGGCTAGCCTTGAGCAAAAGAAGTTCTGTGAAGCTAGGTGCAGTGGCCCTGAGTTCAAGCCCCAGGATAGGCACCAAGAAATCAAACAAAAAACCCAGCAACTAACTCAATTAAAATTATTCATTTCATTAGAGTGCTTTCCTTGGCTATAATGCTATCACCTACCATTTTATCAAGGAATGATAGTTTAGAAGGAAATCTACTCACTTTTCCACTAGCAGTGGCTTCGTTGGCTCTATACTAAATATCACCTACTACTGTATCAATGAATTCTAACTGGGGGAAAATGACAAAACAGTAAGCTTCTCTAACTGGCCATCACCCACTTAACTTAAATATGTAGAGTGAAAAATCTCACCTGTACAATTTGACAAAGATGAACCCATTAAATTTATGCAATTTTTAATTAGCTTACATTAGTTATGCAATTTTATCATTACATTTCCACCCACATTTACAATGTATTCTGATCAACCTTATCCCCATCACAAGCATCCCACTGGTATTAGAATACTCTTCAAACTATAACTACTTATTTACCCTGGCCCAGATCCATTTGAACAAATATGAATACAATTATTTTGCTTGGATCCAGGCCCTCACTAAAAACTTACCTAGAAATACTAGCATACCTGCCGGTCTATATTAAGATTTTGGTCTTTCTTAGCAATTGTTAAAAAGGGAGAAAGAAGAGAAGGAAGAAAAGCATAAGCTATAATTTACTACTTCAAAAGAAAATCAACTGTATCTTTCAATCTAGTTTTTTCTGTGTGTGTGCGTGTACACTAAGGCTTGAACTCAGGGCCTCATGTTCTAATTTGGCTTTTTTGCTCACAAGTGGAGCTTTATCACCTCCAGACTACCAAAGATATCAAGTGACTTTGTCCAAAAAGAAGGCCATTCATTATGTGACTTAAGTAACTGTAACCTCTATTACATTACCTTTACAATAACAACAAAAAAGTAACAATGCTTTAAAAAGTACATCAAGTAAAAATGCCCTTTGGAATTTTTTTTTTTTTTTTTTTTTTTGGCCAGTTCTGGGCTTGAGCTCAGGGCCTGAGCACTGTCCTTGGACTTTTTTTTTTTTCTCAAGGCTAGAGCTCTACCATTTGAGCCTCAGCACCATTTCCGGCTTTTTTTCTATGTATGTGGTACTGAGGAATCAAACCTGGGTCTTTGTGCATGCTAGATAAGCACTCTACCTCACTAGGCCAAACTCCTGGTCCCATGGGGTTGGCTTAATCACTATTCTCTGATCCTCTCAGCCTCCAGAGTAGCCAGGATTATAGGCTTACAAGGGAAAGTACAGTAAAGTGAAGACACAGTTATAAAAGTGTAACTTACTCTGGGAGTAGGCCTATTCTAAGCCAGCCAGAGCAGAAGTCCACGTGATTCCTATTGCCAACTAACCACTAAAAAAGCCAGAAGTGGAGGTATGGCTGAAGTTGTGGAGTGCTAGGCTTGAGTGGAAAAGATAAGGCTGTGAGTTCAAGTTCAAAGGAAGAAAGGGAAAAGGGAGGATGGGAGGAGGGAGGGAAGGAGGAAGGGAGGGAGGGATGGAGGGAAACAAACTTAACTATACTTCACATCTTAGAGCTGTATAGTTCTGGAAAAAACAGATCCCTATTCAAAAACAACAGGTATAAAGTTTCTACAACTAAAGCTCATAAATAAAACTGATAAGGTATAGAATTAAGTATGTGAAATGTCTAGGTGCTTGGAAATAAAGATTTTCTATGATTCTTTCCCCTACTGTGTTGGCCCTAAGTATTACCTAAATATGCTAAATAACTGCTTGTAACTATACAAGAATAGATAAAACTAGAAAAAGACAAGCCTTAGCACTAAAAATCTGAATGCTCACTTATACCAGATGCTGTTCATATTCAATAAGCAGAGGGAAGAGCCTCATAAACTCATGATATGTTGTCATCATTTAGCTGCACATCTAATGTGAAAGCAGGCTGCAAATTAAAATTCTCAAACACAGACTTTTTTGAGTGTTTCTTGTGTCTAGGTCTACATGGTATGGCTTAGTTCCATTTCCTTCCAAATTTATTACATCTTTATCTTAAATAACTGAACAGCACCCTGGATTCTACACACTTCCAGAGGTTCTGAGAAAGTGACTTTTTCAAAGTTATAGAACAACTGCTGTCAGGGTATACCAATATAAAGACTCCAGATCTCACTTTACTGTGGTCCCCTTTTAAGTATTTCTTGTATGGTTTTACGTGGCTCATCCTTCTACATACACTTAAAAGAGTACAGAAAAAGTGAATTATGTATGTAAATGCCTAATGTTAAAACAGAAGCTAAGGAAAAATGGCTATGTGCCTTCTCTGCCAGTGCTACAGCAAAAGAGCATTATTAATTAAGTACATATAATGTAAACATAGAGTACAGCATCAAGTATTTATTAAGCTACTGAAAACAGAAGCAACACAACTATCAAGCAGATCAAGTACAAAGTATACTACTGATAACTTTTACTCAAAACTATCTGGATTATGTAACTGCTGTCCCACACTCCCAGAAGGATTTGAGTTGAAATGTCACCTGCTTGTAAGAGCTGATCAAATAGGTCCACAGATGCTTTAACTTTTCTGAGCTTGATCCGTTCCTTCAGGGCATCTTCACTTACACCTTCAATCTGAGGTTGTAAGTACTCAGGCATTAAACACTAGAAAAACAAATGGGTTTAAGCTAACAGAAATAAGAGATGCTTTAAGACACAGGTGATGATAGTCATGTAAGACAGAACTTTAGCATCAATATATCAAGATAAAACTACTGATGTAATGCATGTTTCTTGTACCAGATATGACTATTTGAACATAAATGCTTTAGTAGATAATCTAAGAAAGAGTAAAGTCAAAATAATAAACGTCTTTAGTCTGAAACAAGGTTGTTTGGGCAACTTCCACCTTAGTAATTTACAAGTCTCAAATATAAATATTAAATATAAATAAATATCCCTATGAATTTTCAGGTGGTCCCAACTTCATAACTTTAAAATTTTTCTTTCTCCTTATCCCTAATCTTGACCAAAGGAACAGAAGCAATCCAGGTTGCAAAGGTCAAAGTCTTTTATCCTTGATGCTACTTTTCTTCAAACCTTCAATTCCACTTCAGGATGCGAAGTTTAACTTATTCACTAATTTATTCAAATATATTTTGATATGGATATTTCACCCAAAGCACTACAATAAGAACTAAGGATTAAAAAGACAGAGAAAGCGGGCCGGGAGTTTGGCCTAGTGGTTAAAGTGCTTGCCTAGCATGCATGAAGCCCCGGGTTCGATTCCTCGGTACCACATACATAGAAAAAAGCCAGAAGTGGTGCTGAGGCTCAAGTGGTAGAGCTCTAGCCTTGAGAAAGTCCAAGGACACTGCTCAGGCCCTGAGCTCAAGCCCAGGACTGGCAAAAAAAAAAAAAAAAAAAAAAAGACAGAGAAAGAGACATTCTCTTAAGTACTAGACTGGTAAGTCTAGTGGAGAAAATAGCTTAACTAAATCTTTACAGGTTTGAGGATGCAGAGCTTCTATCAGGCCCTGGGCGTTACCTCTAGCACCAAAAGAAAGAGAAACCATTAAAATAGAAATGTAAAATGGTGGGCCCGGGAGTTTGGCCTAGCGGTTAAAGTGCTTGACTAGCATGCACAAAGACCCGGGTTCGATTCCTCGGTGTCCCACATACACAACCAAGCCGGAAGTGGCAGAGACGAGACACAACCAAACCGGAAAAAGTGGCAGAGACAAGACTGCAACGGCGACAGAGAGCGAAAGAAGCGAGCTGAGCTGAAGTGAACAGAGCCCAACCGAGTGGTGGCCGGAGCGAGCGGGGCCGGAGCGAGCCGAGCCAGAGCGAGAAGGGGCCGGAGCGAGCGGGGCCGGAGCTAGAAAGGGGGCCTAGCCGGGCCGGAGCGAGCGGGGGCCGGAGCGAGCGGGGGCCGGAGCGAGCGGGGGCCGGAGCGAGCCGGGGCCGGAGCGAGCGGGGCCAGAAAGAGAAGGGGGCCAAAAAAAAAAAAAAAAAAAAAAAAGAAATGTAAAATGGTGCTGCCCACAGTGGAGAAAGGAGGCCTTTGAAAGGTTTCAAGTGATAGTGTATCTTCAAATCCAGCCTGTGCAGGAAAGGCTGAGAGGCTCTAACAATAAACCAGCAAAATGCCATACTGGAGGAAGGACTTTAAAAGGTTTCAAGCAATAGTGACCCTGGATCAAAGCACAAGAGACTTGAGGTTAGTATTTCTACTCATTAACTCAAGGCGGGGGGATAGAACATGCGCACATATACCATGTTTTGCCCCGATGTACTATGGAATTGAAGACACCGTACTCAGTAAACAAACACCAGGTACTGCAGAATAGTTCAGGGCAGAAAACAAAGAGGTAGTAAAAATATAATCTATAATGTCAAAGCAGAGGGATTCTGGATACACAGAATGCTAAATAGAGTGTAAGGATCATTGAAACAGATGAGAATAGATAAAGAGACAATGAACACAGAAATCTGAGAAAGACATTACTGGTTAGGGATAGATAGCCAACAAAGGAGATAAGAAAGGAATAGATGAGCTGGGAGTGGGACTTATTGGTAAAATACTTGTCTAGCGTGCATGAAGCCCTGGATTTGTTTCCACATCAACAGAAAAAGCCAGAAGTGGCACTGGAGGTCAAGAGAGAAAGTGCTAGTCTTGAGCACAGAGAAACTCAGGGACAGACCCCAGGCCCCGAGTTCAAACCCCAGGACTGACATTAATTCATTCAGACATACATACATGAAAGGAATAGTCATAGAAATAAAGATTAAGAGTGTATGAAGTAATGTTCCTTCTATCTGGTAAAAATAACTGTAATCCCTCTATTAATTCCAAAAAAATTAAAAAAAAAAAAAAGATTGAGTGTAGCATGACAGGAACCAGGGAAATATGAGGCTGAAGAGCAAACCCATGTAAAAGAGCTTATAAAGGTTAGTAAAGACTTTTCATGTGAATACACTCAAATGGTAAATATTGGCCATGAAAGTAGGATTTAAGTTATATGGAAAAAAAAAATCCATTTCCTTACCGGTATATGAGGTTCAGCTATGTCCTTCTGAAAATATTTGGGGTGTGAATTAATAATAAACTTTGCTGCAGTCTGTCCAGACTTCTTTGCCAATAAAAATGAACGCTAAATGAAAAAAAGCAATACACACAAATTGGCATTTACATGAAATTTAGACTGGAACAAGTTCAAAGTTACATCCCCAGAAAAAAATCCCTTTTTCCTGAAAAAAGGAATGCAATAATACAAGAAATTAAATTATGTAGGGTAGGGAGTTTGGCCTAGTGGTAGAGTGCTTGCCTAGCGTGCACAAAGACCTGGGTTCGATTCCTCAGTACCACATACATAAAAAAGCCTGAAGTGGTGCTGTGGCTCAAGTGGTAGAGTGCTGGCCTTGAGGAAAGCCCAAGAACAGAGCTCAGGCCCTGAGTTCAAGCCCTAGGACTGGCAAAAAAAAAAAATTAAGTTATGAAGCCAGGTATGGTGGTACACATCTATAATCCTAGCCACTGGGAGAGTGAGGTAGGATTCAATTCAGCCCAGGATTCAAAAGAAACAACTTAAACAATAATACTTTACATATTCACCTCTTTTATTGAATGGTATACAATTTCAGGACCCCCCCCCCTTTTTTTTTTTTGGACAATCCTGGGCTTGAACTCAGGGCCTGGGCACTGTCTTTGGGCTTTCTTTAGGCTAGCGCTCTGCCACCTGAGCCACAGCACCACTTCTGACTTTTTCTGTGTATGTGGTACTGAGGAATTGAACCCAGTCTCATGTGTGCTAGGTAAGAGCTCTACCACTAGGCCATGCTCCCAGCCCTCAGGCCATATTTTATATAGATCTCAAAGTATATAAAACAGTTAAACTGGGGCCGGGAGTTTGGCCTAGTGGTTGAGTGCTTGCCTAGCATGCACTAAGACCCAGGTTCAATTCCTTGGTACCACATACACAGAAAAAAAAAAGCCAGAAGTGGTGCTGAGGCTCAAGTGGTAGAGCTCTAGCCTTGAGAAAGTCCAAGGACAGTGCTCAGGCCCTGAGCTCAAGCCCAGGACTGGCAAAAAAAAAATAAACAAAAAAACCCCCCAAAACTGTTAAACTGAAATAGTTTGTCCCAGTGTTAAAAAGCCCTAATATTGAATAAAAATTAAAACTAAAACCCACCCCAGAGGCACATCTAAACTTTTTTTTTGGAAAAGTACTGGTTTAATTCATCATTAATTATACATTTTCAAAGATTTAAACAATTACTCTCTTATACACTACCCAATAAGATTAAGAAGAAAGAAAAAGAGGCACTAGAAGTGTTCCATGAAAATACTCACAGATTCCATAGTGGTTGTGGGTATAAGGTAAGGGTCATCATGAAATATGTAAGGGGTAGCTGTGGGGTCCTGTAAAGACAGACATCTTTTTAGATCTAATAAAATCTTGTGAATTTTAGTTATGAGTACAAATTCTATAAACTTATTTTGTTTTGTTTCTATGTCAGTATTAAGGCTTGGACTTTGTATTCTTGTTGTTTTCTTGTACTTGTACTTAGACCATCTAAAATGGAGTCTCATATTTTCTTGTTATATGCAAATAATATTCCTTCATGTAATATACATATAAAAGTATATACAGATTGAATATATCTATAAAAGAGCCAGGAAACATACATGTTAATTAGTATCTACACTATACTATCAACTCAATAAGCCTGGTCTACAGTTACGTAAAACTTAAAGCTGGACACCAGTGGCTAGTACCTGTCATCTTAAAGTTAATAGTTGAGATCTGAGCATTGCAATTCAAAGCCAGTCAGGGCAGGAAAGCCTATGAGATTCTCATCATTAACTACCAAAAAAGCTGGAAGTAGAGCTGTGGCAAAAATGCTATGGGGCAGCACCTAGGACTGCCAAAACAACAATAAACAAAAAACAAACAAACAACAACAACAACAAAAAAAACCACTTTAAAGCAAGTAATGGCTTGAATCCCTATAGCTGTAGCCTAAGACTTCTATTTTAAACTCTAAGTTAGGTCCTCTGCAAAGAATGGCCATTGAGAACTGACTTAGGATTACTTTATTCTCTTTAGTCCCCACCTAATCTTCTGAGGCCTTCTAAAGAACAAAACCTCATCCTATGTTTAAACCTCTTGACTGGGCTCCTGGTGCCCTGTCTTACTAATGTGAAGTCTCCTGAGACCAGAGAATTCCATAAAGCTCTAAAGGAAAAGCTTTCTGAAGCCATTTCTTTCCCTAGTTCTCTGTCACTTTAACAACCCCCATGTCACAAGCGAGGTTCTTCTCATAGCACTTAACCAAACACATGGTGGGCAAGTGATAGTACTGATAACAAGTGTTTGGACTATGGAAACCGGATAGAAACTCAGCAAGCCTGAAAAGGGCTTTGACCTTGTCAAACAGGCGTTCTACCATATGAGCTATACTCTAGTTTTGCATTATATAGCCCAGGTTGACCTTGTCCTTGGAATTCTTAAATGCCAGGCTTTTAAGTATATACCATCACATCTAGCAGGTCTCATGTTTTAATCACAGCATTATTTCCATGACGACAAATGGCAAACACATTGTTTCTCAAAAATCAGTTCAGATATCACCTATTGTTAGTTACCAAATGGAAACTCAAGCCTGAGTTTCATCAAGCTTTTCCAGTGATTAAAAATCATTAATATGGCATATAAACAATACATGTAGAGATAAATGGCACAAGCTGCTAAGTCAAGGTTTTAACAATCTTACTTACCCTGTTTACTGTGGATGCAAGTGCCTGAAGAACGGCCACTTTATCCCTAAGAATAAAATGACAAATTAGCCAGGTGCTGGTGACTTATGCCTATAATCCTAGCTACTCAGAAGGCTGAAACTCAAGAACCCAAGTTCAAAGGCAGGAAAGTTTAAGAGGCATTTATCTGTAATTAATCCACAAAAAGCCAGCAGTAGAAGTATGATTCAAGTGGTATAGCACCAGCTTTGAGCAATTAAGGGACTATACACAGGCCCCTAGTTCAAGCTCTAGTTTAGTATCAGCCCCCCCCCCAAAAAAGATAGGTTAACCCTTGTCAAGGTTCTTCACACTCGCATGAACTTAGAATCAGCTCCACATCCTGCCTTTTTTTCATATATTTTTATTGTAATTAATAGAAGGGTTACATTATATTCACCAGATAGAAAGTGTATTACTTCACAAAGATTGATACTCTTTCTCATGTCTTGGTCCCCATTTTCCTCCCCCCACCTCTGCCCCTCATTTTGTTTTCCCCCTTTCCCTATCCTATTTCAAATAACCAAACAAACATATATATATATCAGATAACAAGGTAAAATACTGTAACAATATGAGATAACCCAGGGACAGCAAAAGAGATGAGAGATAACATAGTACATTAAGGACAATAATCACCTCCTGCTTTTTATGGTGATTAATTGGAGATATTCTCTCAGATTTTCCTGCCCAGGCTGGCTTTGAACTGTGAATCTCAGGGTTTACCTTCCTAAGTAGCCTAACTCACTCTAACATATTCTAAATATCTTATATAATGTAAATACTAGGCAAATAGTTGAGTTTAATATCCATTGTTCGCAGAATTTTTGGAGGTACTTTCAAACATATATAAGCTATTCACTTAAAAAAGAAGGAACCAGGTGTTTTAACACATATCTACAATCCAGCACTTGGGAGGCTGAGAAATGAGAATATGTTTGGGGTCAATATATACTACATAGTGAGACCCTATCTCAAACAAAATAAAACAGTTGTTACTATGCATATGTTTGTCTGCATTACCCACATAACTATACACAGATCTATTAAATAACTTCTAGGAAGTGGATCTGTGGCTCAAGTGGTAAAGCTCAAAGACAGCTCCTAAGCCCTGAGTTCAAGCCTCATGACTGACAAAAAGCAAAAACCAACAACAACAACAAAAATTCTAATATTGGTTGGCACGATAACCAATATTACTATTCACTCATTGGATGTGTAGGCTATTTCTAGCCCCAGGTTATGAAGAACACTCTCATTCATGTCCTTGGGTTATAGAAAGTGCTTTTCCTGAGTGGTTTATCAGTAAATTACAGAGACCTTAAATTCTGACTCTGCCAATTCCCCTGCGCAACCCCATTTATTGTCCATTACATACATTTGAGTCCCCATTTTCCTATATCCTCTGCTTTCATTTTTTTTCTGAATCTATTAGCCTATGCACTGATTGTAACTGGGATCCTTTGTCATTCTTAAAATAGCCTTTGTTTTCTTCAGACACTGCCTTTTAGCACAATTTATTCAAGTCTTCCATGATATCTGCAATGTGAGAAATACCTTTAAAGATCCTTTATCTCTGATGTAAGGCAAAGAAAGGCTTTTTTTTTTCCTCCCAGGCCTGAAAACACAGATTCCCAAGCCTAGCAATCAAAAAGTTTGTACCAAAAATTTTTCCAGTGAAGGGACAGATGATATATATTTTAGAGTTTGCAATGTATAGATTGCTGTCCAACCCATAAAGCTCTATAATGTAATACAGAAGCAGCTAAAGTTATGTGAACAAGCAAGTAAGGCTGTATCACCCAAAAGTTTAACCTCAATTTGAATTTCATTTAATTTTAACATTTCATCTTGTCTTTTTCATTCTCTATGAACTATATGAAAATGTAACATCCATTCTTAGCTCACAGACCTCCTGTGGACTTCAGTTTTTCAACCAAGATCCCCTTTCAATGACCTCATTTTCCCTATTTTAATACTGTATTTTCTGTCTTCCCTCCTTCCTTACCCTTAACCCCACTTTTTTTTCTTTTGCCATTCCCAGGCACAGTTACTGAATTTCTTTTTGCTTGAGCACTCTATACTTGAGCTTCCCGCCTTTTCTCTTTATGTGGTACTGAAGCTTCATGCATGCCCGACAAGCACTCTACCACTAAGCCACATTCCTAACCCTCAACAAGTCTGCCTGAACCCTTAACAAGAAGATCCTTCACTGTCATATCCCACTGTCTCACTGTGCTGTGTATATGTGGATTTCATAATTTAAAATACCTGAGAAGGGCTGGGAGTTTTGCCTAGTGGTAGAGTGTTTGCCTAGCTTGCACGAAGACCCAGATTCGATTCGTTGGTACCACATACTTAGAAAAAGCCAGAAATGGTGCTGAGGCTCAAGTGGTAGAGTTCTAACACTGAGAAAAATCCAAGGACAGTCCTCAGACCCTGAGCTTTAAGCCCAGGACTGGCAAAAAAAACAAACAAACAAACAAAAAACCCTCACAAAAAGTATCTACAGAAATACATATTTTAAACCAAATCCATAGGTAGGTCTAAAGCCAACTACACAATTCCATCCATTTCAAAGTATTGCAAAATTGCTATATATTCAGCAAAAATCAGTTTCATTAGTATAAAACAACCAGCCTTGGCTTCCCATCCTGTGTTTTTTCTTGTTGCAGGTATAAAGTTAAATAATTCAATAGAAGACTATAAGATTATAATATGTGCAGGTGACTCAAGTAGGTTCTAGCACAGTCTCTGAGTGATTCCACTGTGGTATTTCTCATAGTTGTCTTTTTTTTTTTTTGGGCCAGTACTTATGCTTGAATTCAGGGTTTAGGCAATGTGCTTGGGCTTTCTCAAGGCTAGCACTCTACCACTTGAGCCACAGCACCCCTTCTGGCCTTTTCTGTATATGTGGTACCAAGCCATTGAACCTAGAGTTTCATGCATGCTAGGGAAGCACTTTTCCATATTCCCAGCCCCTCATAGTACTTTCTTTAAGAATAGAAGTTGGCAAGAATAACTTAAATAACATCAAAGAAATGCCTCATTAATACATTATCACATTCCTTTTATTGATTTTCCTTTCTTTCTTTCTTAAAAAAAAAATCTGTCCTGAGGCTTGAACTCTGCGCACCGTACCAGCACTGTACCATACCGGGCACTGTACCTGAGCTCTTTAGCTCAAGGCTACCATCCTACCCCTTGAGCTATAGAGCCACTTCTGGTTTTCTAGTGGTTAATTGGAGATAAGAGTCTCACGAACCTTAGTGCCAGGGCTGACTTTGAATCTGCATCCTCAGACCTCAGCCTCTTGCTTAGCTAGGATTACAGGCATGAGCCACCCCGCCTGGCTTAATTTAGGAATTTGTCTTTTTTACTCTTTTTTTGGTAGTGGGGTTTGAACCCAGAGCCTGAGCACTGTCCTTGGGCTTTCTCAAGGCTAGCACTCTGCCACTTGAGCCACAGCACCACTTCTGCCTTTTTCTGTGTATGTGGTATCCAGGAATCAAACTTGAGTCTTTGTGCATGTTCTCTACCACCAGACTAAACTCCTTGCTCCTGGATCGATCCATGATTCGTTCTTTCTTTCCTTTCCTTCCTTCCTTCTTTCTGTCTCTTTCTTTCTTTGTCTTTCTGGGTCATGGGGCTTGAATTCTGGGCCTGGGTGCTGTCCCAGAGCTCTTTAGCTCAAGGCTACCGCCCTACCCCTGGAGCCACAATCCCACTTACCATTTTCTAGAGGTTAACTGGAGATTAGAGTCTCAGGTCCTTTTGTGCTGGGGTCAGCTTTGAACCTTGATCCTCAGATCCCAGCCTCTTGAGTAGCAAGGATTACAGGCATGAGCCTCTTGAGTAGCTAGGATTACAGGTGTGAGGCACTGAGCCTGGCCTTGACCCTGACTTTCTTGATTAGGCTACAAAGACAGAAATGAATCTCAATGTCTATACATTGAAATATCATGTGGTTAGTAAAAAAAGAATTCACCCATCAATTCAATGTGTAAATGTATAGGTACAATTTATATCATACTAAAAATAAGGTTTAGGCAGATACCAGTGCTCACATCTGTTAATCCTAGCTACTCAGAAGGTTGAGCTCTGAGGACACAGCTCAAAAGCAGAAAAGTGTATGAGACTCTTTATCTCTAACCAGCAAAAGCCAGACAAAAAGAATGGCTCAAGTGGTAGAACATCTGCCATAAACAAAACAGAGTGAAAGCACAAAGTCCCTGAGTTCACGCAGTACCAACACTCACAAAAAGTTTATACCCCAAAACTTTAAAATCATTTGCTTACATGGCTCAGACCCTTGCAATAAATAAGCATTCAACTACTTGCAGAAAGAACGATGATTGAATACTTACCAAGTTTTCTTTTGTGGAATGACTACGTTTTCTATCCCTTAATTAGAGAAACAAACAAAATAAATCAGTTTCCTAATTACAACTACAAAGGAATACAAGTGATTTTAAAAGTGGAATTATTTTAATAGTTTTTCATAAATGAATATATATGTTCATAAATATATTCATTTATGAATATATATACCTGTTGCATCAGTTTCTTCAACCTTTGAGAACGCTGCACTTCCAGAATAAAATCTGTAAGAAACAAAACAAAACTTGTAACATTTTGAGTCAGATTTTTCAAGTTATCTCTAATCAAACCAACCAGGCAACAGATTAATGTATGTTCAATACTGTTTACCAATGGATACAATATACAGGAAAAAAAGATAGCCAAAATATTTAAAGCAGGCACTTTTATTACAACCCCCCCACAAAAACAGGGTAAAAAAGTAATTATGACACTTAAGGTCAGTCACAACCTTATATTCTACTTTTTTTTCGAGGGGGGGGCAGGGAGAGGGGCAGGGTGTTGGTTGTGGGCTTTAACTCAAGAGCCTAGGCACTGTCCCTGATCTTTTTCTGCACAAGGCTGGCATTCTACCACTTGGAATCATAGTACTACTTCCGATTTTCTGGTGGGTAACTGGAGATAAAGAGTCTCTCAGACTTTCCTGCCCTGGCTGGCTTCAAACCATGATCCTTGTATATCTACCTCCAGAGCAGCAGGAATCTAGGTGTGAGGCATTGGCACTTGGCTTTACTTATTTTAACAGGCAGAAATGTACCAAAACATATAAAGCCTAATTCAGATTTGAAACGCATTACTTTTCCCCCAGAGGTTCAAATTCTCTTTACCCAAAACACAGACTGATTGACTTACTACTTTTTTTTCTTTTGGGGGGGAGGGGTCATGGGGCTTGAACTTGGCTGGGCGCTGCCTTTAACCTCTTTAGCTCAAGGCTATGGCCCTACCCCTTGAGCCAAGCCCCATTTCCTATTTCCTAGAGGTTAATTGGAGATAAAGAGTCTCAGGGCTGGCTTTGAACCTTGATTCTCAGATCTCAGTCTCCAGAGTAGCTAGGATTACAGGCACCAGCCAGCTCACTACTTTTTAAAATATCTCATTCTGTGGCTGGGAATGTGGTACATAGCAAAAGCCTGGAGCTATGGCTCATGACTTGCAAAAAAAAAAAAAAAATACCAGCTGGGATGCATTTTGCCTTTCATTTTCATGGGAATTGAGGAAAAGTACACATATACATAACATATATATTTACATACATAGTATATTGTAAGTTACATAGCTCACTTATTCCACACTGTCTTCAGATGGTTATTACTGGCTCCAGTCAACCAATGAGAAAATTTGCCTACTACCATCAAAGTGAAGAAAAAGCAAATACTGAATCTAATCTTGGGTTGGGTATATAGCTCACGGATGCAAAAATTAGCACACAAAGTCTTCCAACATAAGACACATAAAAATTGGTTTATTTTGGGGCCGGGAGTTTGGCCTAGTGGTAGAGTGCTTGTCTAGTATGCATGAAGACCTGGGTTCAATTCCTCAGTACCATATACATAGAATAAAAAAAGTGGTGCTGTGGCTCAAGTGGTAGAGCCCTAGCCTTGAGAAAGTCCAAAGACAGAGCTCAGGCCAAGTTCAAGCCCCAGGACTGGAAAAACAAAACAAAACAAACAAACAAAAAAAAACCCTGATTTATTTTGAGTTTTCACTACACATTATTGCTCTCATATTTCCACAAGACCACTCTTGGTAGTGAGGTCTTTTTCAAAGCTAATAAATATGAACTCCATGCTCTATCCAACATAACCCCTTTTTTGTGCCTTTATGAAAACCTGAAAAATGTCTTTGGCCCAAAGTTCCTAAAACATTCAGCCCACAGGGGTGATCACACATAGACTGCCATTTATTTATTTATTTATTTATTTATTTTTTGCTCAAGGCTAGTGCTCTACCACTCTAAGCCACAGCACCACTTCGGGGTTTCTGGTGGTAAATTGGAGGTGGAAGCCTCATGGGCTTTCCTGACCAGCTGGCCTTGAACCCCAATCCTCAGATCTCAACCTCATGAGTAGCTAGGACTATAAGCCAGAGACAGGCTTGGCTTTTACGGTTTTGTTTTCGTTGTTGTTGTTTTTGCCAGTCCTGGGTCTTGAACTCAGGGCCTGGGCACTGTCCTTGGACTTTCTCAAGGCTAGAGCTCTACCACTTGAGCCTCAGCACCACTTCTGGCTTTTTTCTATATATGTGGTACCGAGGAATCGAACCCGGGTCTTCGTGCATGCTAGGGAAGCACTCTACCACTAGGCAGCACTCCTGGCCTGGGAGAAATGATTTTTACAAACCATTTTACTGAACTGTAAGCGCCACTAGGGCAGGATCCTACTTTAGCGAACATTTCCACCCACTCCAAGGTACCGCAAGTTATCACGGAATACCTCCCCATAAAAAATACATCTATTTTGTCGGTTGCCGGCGACTCACACCTGTAATCATAGCTAGTCCGGGGCCTGAGATTGGAGGATCGCGGTTTAGAGCCAGCCCCAGCAACAAAGTCCGTAAGGCTGTTATTTCTACTGAACTGTCAAAAAAACAAAACAAACAAAAAAAAACAACCAAGCCGGGAGTGGAGGCCCTGAGTTCAAACTCTAGGACCGGCACTAAATAAGTAGGCAAAAGAAAACACGTATTTCGGGCTGGGCGTTGGTTGCTCACACCTGTACCGCTAGCTGCGAACAGAGGATGACCGCAGTGAGCCGAGACTCCATGTCCAACTCCCAAGCAAACTGCTGGAACAGAAGCTTAGCTCAGGTGGGAGGGCGCCCGTCATAAACCAGCCAAGCAGAAAGCGTCAGGCCGTGCGTGGGTTCAATCCCCGACGCCAGTAACGTGCACGCGTGCATGTGTACTCATATGAGAGTACACACACGTGCACATTCCTCATTTCACACCACCACCTCGTGCTGCGGGGGAGGGTGGGGGATGGGACGAACGCGCGACTGAGAACGCACATGCGCAAACCATTCCATCGCCACAGTCTGAGAAAAGCAGAGCTAAAACACCTGGATCTCCCTCGTGACTCTACCAGGTTTCTCTTACCTGCAGCTGAGTGCTCGTGCGCACACGCGAGTCCCTCTACTTCTCGTCTGCGGCCAGCAAAGCCCGCTACGGACCCGTAGCCAGCGAGCAGATGCAGCCGCCATCTTGGACTCTTTCGCAGGGCATGTTGGGAATGCCCTCAACTTTCAAGGGTCGTAGGTGGGACCGGGAACGTCTCAGCTAGAAATAGGAGGGTGCAAGCTCATGGTCGGAAAGTCTTTGCCACAGGAATTAAAAGTTGAATACACATCACTCACATAGAAGAAATTTTTCTTTAATATTTCGTTTTATTGTGTCTTAAATCTGTCAAGGTTTTCAAGAGAAAAAAGGTAGATCCTGAAACTCCCCCCTACGCACAGCGAAAGTGGTCTCGCCCATGTAAATAAGCCAGTTAGTATTTCCCTCACGCAAGCGCAGTTTGCACCACATGGTGGCTCCCGGTGTTTTCCGGAACCGTGAATTCGCCCGTGGTGCTTGATGTTAATTTCTGTTTCCTCTGGTGGTCGGATCTGAAAGCTAGCTTGAAGGATGTTGACCTCCAAGAACATGCCCTGGCGGCGGCTGCAGGGCATTTCCTTCGGGATGTATTCGGCTGAGGAACTCAAGTAAGGAGTTGGTGGGCAGCATGCAGGCGTGGGCTCTTGAGGTCAGCGTGGAGAACTACAAGTCCCAGAAGAACTTGCGTCCAGCCGGCAGGGTCCGGGCCTGGCCGTGTGGTGGCCGGGCTGCGCCGCGCGAGCCCCGAGAGCGTCCTCAGTGTCACACCTAGGACGAGACTTGCCCGGGCGGGTCACGTTCCACCGCTTTATCTGCTACTTATCTTCCCCCCACCCCCCCGCCCCATCCTCACGAACCCCTGTCCACCGAACGTAAAATGTTCCTCCAGAGGCTAGAAAAACATCGTATTACTCTTCTTGTCTGTGAAGGGCTCATCCTCCAAATCTCTGTTTCGGCCAGGAAGACTTGGGATTTCTCCTAGGTCCTCATTTTAGGCACCCCTTAAAACTTCCTCCTCTTCCTTTCACTTTTTCCGCCAACCAGTTCTTTCTCCTTCCTACGTGATCGGCCTGTTATCTAATTGGTATTTATTGGGGGGGGGCATCTGCTTTTTGCTAGACATTAATGACGTATTGGTAATTAAGGTCTGTTAACTCTTAAACGTTGTTGTGCCTTAGGGTTCAATTCTGGTCGTGCTTTGTTTCTACTCCTAAATATTGTTGCTAGGCAATCACGTTGTTTTCCTGATTAATACTCCAGAATTAAGCCCTTAGTCCAGATTTCCGGATTTTTCAATCGAATCTCCGTTTACTTAGCAGTTTTCTGACGTCTTCACTTGAAATTCATAGGGATCTAAAACTTACACATCAAAAAACTCAACCTTCACCCTTACCCCCAAACTAAGGAGGAATTTCTTTCCACATCAGAGTACGTGGTTTAATGAAAAAATAGTCACCGGGTAAAGGGAAATTATTTTAGAAGTCTTTTGACATCTCGTTCATGTCTTGACTCAAGTTGTGTGCTGCCCACTATCTGTTGGCTTTACATCCCTGTTTTCACCCCACTAGATGTGAAGACCTTTATGCTATGCTCGAATTGTCTTTTCCTTCCATCCCCTCTCATACCTATCCAGTCTAGTCCATCTCCACACTGCTGTCAAAATTATTCTTCCCAACTCTTGCTGTTGTAACCCTTAAAGCTCTCCAAAGGTTCTCTATTATTGCCTTTAGATTAAGGATACTGTTTAGCCGTAACCTGGACTCATGATTAGGCTAGTATTGATTTTAGCTATAACATTGTCCCTTCTCTAGCCCACCTAAACTGGCACACTACTGTCATGCTTTAACATCTGACCCTTCCTTCAAACTATTTCCTCTTCATGCAGTGTCTTCTCTGCCTGAGAGACCTATTCCCTTGTCTCTCCATCAGAGAACACTTCTGAAGGCTCAGTTCAGTGTCCTTTGTTTTCTGAGGTTTTATGTTTTAGCTACTTTTTGTTCACATTCATATTGTCTTCTAGCTTCCTGTATGTCTTATTCCTTTTATCATCCTTGAATAAATGGTTGAATAAATTCCTGAGCTACAGGATCTCTGGTAACCATGTGCTAGCTAGGAATTCTAGTTATATTATCATCCAAAAACAAAAGCAGAACTGGATGTTTAAAGTTGTTAAGAAGCTGGTCACAGAGGTGCACACCTGTAATCCTAGCTACTCAGGAGGCTGAGATCTGACTATTGCAGTTCAAACAAAGCCAGCCTCGGCACTAAAGTCCGTGACACTCTTATCTCCAGTTAACCACTGGAAAACTGAAAGTGACAGTATGGCTGAAGGGATTGGGCAGTAGCCTTGAGCTGAAGAGCTCAGGACAACACCCAGGCCTAGGGGTAGAGTGGTAACCTTGAGCTGAAGAGCTCAGGGACAGCGGCCAGGCCCAGACTCCAAGCCCCACGATCGACCTCCCCTCCCCCCCCAAAAAAAAGTTGTTAAGAAGATAATTGTGGAATTTTTAAACAGGGAACATCATGAACATATATATTATTACTGACTTTGTATATTTCTTTTGGAGTTCTAAGATTAAGTTTAAATAATAGGGGGGAGTGAGAAGGGAAGGAAGGAAAGAGGAAAAAAGGAAAATGGGAAAAAAATGTGGGCTTACAGAGAAAATTCAAATCTGAAGCCTCAGAATGGGAGGCAAATCTTCAGTCGATTGCCAGTCTGGTGAATATGAGATTACTGGTTCTTTACATGTAAGCCACTTTTTACCTTAAATTGATATTTATCCATTTAGCATGCTTTTTCTACCTAAAAGTAATAGAATTAGGCCATCATAGGAGGATCTAATGATAAAAAGTTTGTCATTTGTAGACCAATGAGTAAAGAAGCACAATATAGAGAAACCATAGTGAGGAAGAGCCTGAAAGTCTGCACATATCCCCCTGTCTTCTGTGCCATGCTTATCTTTTGACCCTCCTAAAAGTAATTTAAGAGTTTACAGGAGCTTCCTTTTTAACTAAGAACAAAAGCCATGTCCTTAAAATGGCATTTTTGACCTCTAATCTCTATTCAAGCTCCTCTGGCCTCCTTTTGGCCCTTGAATAGCACAGGTACATACACTTAGACATCTGCACTCCCTGCCTTTTCCGTGTAGTCAAGTGACTGTGTGAATTGCTTCCTCATCTCCTTCTTGCCTTTGCTCTTGTGTCTCCCTCGTGTGGCTTTTAACCACTGGCCTACTCTGTCGTTCCTCCCTCCCCTGCATTTTTCTTCATAGCACTAGAATTCTGTCACCTAACAGGCTGTATACTTAATCTTACCTTCCTTCAATAGGATGTTATGCCCATATGCATAGATGTCTTTGTTTCCTAAAACTAGATGGGTTACATTACTCAGTACTATTTGTTAAATAAATGGATAGAGAAATTATGTACTTAGCACTTGGCACTATTTGTGATCTGTCTCCTTTTACAGATAATCAAATTTTTTGAGTGCTTGTGTTTTATTTTCTTGACTTAGCTCATATATATAAGTATTAATATGTCACATTCCTTTCATTCAACTATCTTAGCTTTGGAATTAGTTCTAGTATATACCCTGTAGCTCTTCCATTATCTGGAGATGTTAGTAACCAGTACTTTATTTTTTTTTTTCTCCTCAGGAAATTAAGTGTTAAATCCATTACCAACCCTCGTTATGTGGACAGTCTGGGAAACCCATCAGGGAATGGTCTCTATGATTTAGCCTTGGGCCCTGCGGATTCCAAGGAAGTATGCTCCACCTGTGTGCAGGACTTCAGCAACTGCTCTGGGCACCTGGGCCACATTGAGCTTCCACTGACAGTGTATAACCCTCTTCTCTTTGATGTATGTATGCATTTTAGGACTGGTAGGGGCTTATGAGAGCTGCCTCTCAACACAGGAGGGAGGAGGCTAAATTCCTGATAGTTTGAGTTAGTGCATTATTTGGTAGTCATATTAAAGATCATTGTCTTCGATAAGTGATCCAAATAGAGTGAAAGTAATCTTTTATCTCAGACCATACATCCTAAATGTTTCTAATTTTAATGGATTATGATGAAACCACAACATTCAGGGGAATATTTGTCTAGTTCTTAGGGTCAAAAAGACCTTCAACATGTGTGGAATTCTGAATGGAGTTAATGGGAGGAAAATCTGATTGATACACTGAAAAATCACATGAGTGCTGTGTCTCTTTTTAATTTCCTCGTTTTGTTTTTAAATTCTACTCTTTAGAAACTCTACCTGCTACTCCGAGGCTCCTGTTTAAATTGCCACATGCTGACTTGTCCACGGGCTGTGATTCACCTATTGGTCTGCCAGCTAAGGGTTCTGGAAATTGGGGCCCTACAAGCAGTGTATGAGCTCGAACGAATTCTGAACAGGGTAGGTAGATCATGGTAGTCACAGAAATTAGGAAACATGGTGGGGAATAAGAACTACTTTACATTTTGTCCTTTGGTGTTACCCGTGTATCAATCCTTGGATGTAAAACCATGAAATTATAAGAGTAAGTGGGAAAAAACAATGGTAAAAGGCTGTTTCATAAGTTAATGAGCTTTTCTTTCCTTACCACCAGGGACCCAGGCATATATATTGCCTTTGATTGTATAGTGCTTTACTTTTTTATTTTTATTTTTTTACTTTTTTAATAAAGCACATTTCAATATAGAAAGATCTTTTCTTATAATGCTAGTTTTTTTTTTTTTTTTTGGAAGAGTGAAGGCAAGCCAGGCACAGTGGCTCACACCCATAATCCTAGCTACTCAGAAGGCTGAGATCTGAGGATCGAGGTTCAAAGCTAGCCCGGACACAAAAGTACCTGAGACTCTTATTTCCAGTTAACCTCTAGAAAATGGGAAGTGGGATGTGGGGCTTGGCTCAAGGGTACGGCCGTAGCCTTGAGCTGAAGAGCTCGTGGACAGCACCCAGGCCAGTTCAAGCCCCATGACACCCCTCCCCCCCCAAATAAAAAAGAGTCAAGGCTGATTATAGGATTTTCACCCCCTAGATTTATCTGATTATTTCCTCATTTGATTCACATTTGGCAAGAATATAGTCTGCATGACCAGGTATAGTGGTCCATGTTTAATCCCATCTACCCAAGAGGCAGAGGCAGGAAGATCCTTCATTTAAAGCCAGCCCAGGGTAAGCTACCAAGATGCCATCTTAAAGTTAAGTGTAAACAAAAGGGCTGGGAATGTGGCTTGCCTGGTAGAGTGCTTACATTTGCAAGACCCTGAGTTCAATCTCTGGTACCACAAAAAGAAATGAAAAGTAAAAGGACATGATATTGTTATCACTATAGGAGGTACATGATGTCAGGATATGCTACCATTGATCATGGAAGAGTTTTCACTTAGATAAGGTAACAGTTTTTATTTTAGAAAGAGAAAAGATCTGAAACCCAAATGCTCTGTACTAAATAAACACTTTTACATTTATAATTTATTTACTAAATATTTTCTGAGTCTGTAATAAGCCCACTAGACTTCATTTTCTCTATTGGTATACCAAAATATTAATTTTTATTTAAAGGAACTTGATAAAATTTTAGTACTCCTATCTATAGGTATTCTTAGTTTTTCCACCCAGTGTTATCATCTTCAGATAATGGCAGATTTTGTTTCTTTCTTATTTTATGGGTCACAGGGCTTGAACTCTGGCTGCTGTCCCTGAGCTCTTCAGCTTAAGGCTACTGCCCTACTCCTTAAGCCACAGCAGTCTCCTGAGTAGCTGGGATTACATGTGTGAGCCCCATGCCCTGCTTTTGTTTCTTATAATAAGAGAAACTTTGTTTCTTCTCTCCCCCTTCCTGGATTCTACCCAGAGGTGGAATGCTTTCCTTGCCCTGCTGGCCCTGTAGGGAGTGTCTGAGCTCCAGGAGAGGGAGAAAAACATGCATGGGGTCTCAGTCTGAGAAGAACAAGAAGGGATGACTGCCAGGTGTGGACAGTACACAACTAACTCAGAACTGTTCAGTCCAGATTCTAAACCCTGAACTATCTGAGCAATTACATAAGGACTAGTAGTGTCTCTTTCTTACATGTTTGTTGGGGTTAAGGAACAATGACAGTATGTTAAATTCCTAACTTTGTACTAGTTTTCTTGACTTTTATTAGTGCCTTCTAACTATTTGAGAGCTTTAAAATGGAAGTTCAAAATTGCTGAGTTGGAAAATTACCCAATAGCCAGTACTGCTACAGTACAGAGCTCCAGGAAGCCTCAGGAACATCTAGGCCAATCTTTTCCACAGAGGCACATAATATTATGTCCATACAAACATAGTCCATATTGTTTTGATTGTTTGTCTTATAACTTGAATTCAGGGCCTGGGTGCTGTCCCTGAGCTTTTTACTCAAAGCTAGTAAGTGTTCTACCACTTGAGTCACACAGTTCTGCTTCTAGCTCTTTGATAATTGGTGCAAGAGTCTCACAAACTTTTCAACATGGGCTTAGCAGACTGTATCGCCTTTTGAACTAGATCCCTATTTTCCTTGCAGATTTGTCTGGTTATTCCTTACTGGTCTTGTCAGTTCTTCAGAGCATTGGATCTTAAAAAGATTTTATATCCCATCTTGGTTCTTTGCAGTCTTAGAGATTTTGTCTGAATAATCCACTCTACTTTTGCAGTGCGTGAGAACCAAACTCTCGGCTTTCATGCAAACAAGGCAAGCAGCTGCTCTACTACTGAGCTAGCCACATCCTTAATTCACTTCACCATTTTTGGTTTGTTCATTTGTTTTTGTCCATCATGGGGCTTGACCTTGGGACCTGGATGCTGTTCCTGAGAGCTCTTTTGCTCAAGGCTAGTGGTATATCACTTTGAGCCCACAGCCTAGTTCAGGTTATCTGGTGGTTAATTGAGGACCAGAGTCTTGTGGACTTTGCTCCCTGAGCTCTTTTTTTTTTTTTTTTTTTTTTTTGTCAGTTGTGGGGCTTGGCGCTGTCTCTGAGCTCTTCAGCTCAAGGCTAGTGCTCTAAAACTTGAGCCACAGCACCACTTCTGGGATTTCTGGTGGTTAATTGGAAATAAGAATCTCATAGACTGGACTTTCATATCCAGGCTGGCTTTGAACTGTGATCCTCAGATCTCAGCCTCCTGAGTATCTAGGATTACAAGCGTGAGCCACTGGTTCCCTGCTTGGACTGTCTTAAACATAATCTTCAGGTCTCAGCCTCCTGAGTAGCTGGGATTACAGGAGTAAGCTACCAGCATCCACCTCACTTCACTGTTTTAATAATGGTTTAGTTTACTTCCTTCAACTAATTTCTGTACTCTTTCAAATACATACTTCATTTACTGTATTAATACAGTTTTTCTTTGTTTTATTAGTTTCTGGAAGAAAATGCTGATCCTTCTGCCACTGAAATTCAGGAAGAGTTAGAAGAATACACAACCCAAATTCTACAGAACAACCTCTTGGGGTCCCAGGGAGCACATGTGAGTCATCATTGTCTCTCTTCCTGTAACACTGTGCTTTTAGCATTACCATAGTTCCTTTACTCTTGTTTGCATATGTGTCTTTTTTTGTTTTCTCCAACACTTCTCCCCGAATCACTGTTACATTGTCTTCCTCTCTATAGCACCTCTGTAAATATTCATTTATCCACTGAATGAATGTGATAATAAATCATAGCACTAATCTTAAGATACGATTTACTTTATACCCAAGTGTCATACTCCTTGTTTCGTTTTTCGTTGGGTCCATGTGGTGGTTTACCAAAGTTCCCACCTGATAAACATATACGAAGTCCAGTCTGCTATAGATGTGCATTGCTCAAAAACCTGAGGTCCATCCGAAAGAGGTAGCAGGGAGGGTACCCAGCTGTAGCTGATATTTGTAGAGATTTGTTTTAAAAACTAATGTAGCTGGCTGCAATGTCTCATGCCTGTAATCCTAGCTACTCAGGAGGCTGAGATCTGAGGATCGAAGTTCAAACAGAGCCAGCCCAAGCACTAAAAAGTCCCTGAGACTCTTATCTCCAATTAATCACCAGAAAACAGAAAGTGGCACTGTGGCTCAATGGGCAGAGCAATAGCCTTAAGCTGAAGAGCTCAGGGACAACAAAAAAATAAACCAACCAACTAATGTAATTAGCTGGATGTCAGCGGCTTATACCTGTACTCCTAGCTACTTGGAAGACTGAGATTGAAGCTGGGGTGCAAAAGTCCTAGAAACTCTATTTCCAGTTTACCTGCAAAAAGCTGACTACAGGCATAGCTCAAGTACTAGAGCACCAGCAGAACAAGCCAGCTGAGCAAATATGTAAATGTGTGGCCTTGAGTTCAAATGCCATTGCTGGCAAAACAAAACAAAACAAATTAATGTAATTAGCACAAATTATATTCCAAGCGCCTCACACTGCCTCCATGATCTTTTTACCTAAGTAACAACTTTGTCAGGTGGGTTGTATTTTTATTTTTGTGTTATGAATGAGAATCTGAAGGCTTAAAGAAATTACTCAGGTTTTTTTTTTTTTTTTTTTTTTTTTTTGCCAGTCCTGGGCTTGGGCTCAGGGCCTGAGCACTGTCCTTGGACTTTCTCAAGGCTAGCACTCTACCACTTGAGCCTCAGCACCACTTCTGGCTCTTTGCTATGAATGTAGTACCGAGGAATCGAACCCGGGTCTTAGTGCATGCTAGGCAAGCACTCTACCACTAGGCCAAACTCCCGCCCCCCCCCCCCCTTTTTTTTCTTTTAAACTGAGTTTTTACATCATATATCAGATGTCATGTTCCACAAACAAGTATTCAAGAAAAAAATCCATATGCGATCACTGGCTCATAAATTTAAGAACATAATTAAAATGAAGCAGAGTCTTTGTCATAGGTACATGTTAATCTATATATCAATATATGTCTACAGAACATTTATCTTATCAAAGACCTATATGTCTATGTAGGCATATTTATATTTCCAAATTCACGTCAATTACCTGGAGTACCTGAGTATTCCAGTCATCCCTCTTGCATTATTTAGATCTAATATCCACACATTAAGGAGACCATGTGCCTTTTGTTCCTTTGGTCTTGACTTCTCTCTCTCAATATGATTTGCTCTTGTTCCATCCACTTCACAACGAATGTCATTATTTTATCTTGTCTGGTGGCTATTATATACATATATATGTATATACATATATATCACATTTTTTGTATCCATTCATCTGTGGTGGGGCATCTGGCTTGTTTCCATCGCTTAGCTATTGTGAATAGTGCAGAGATGAACATGGCTATGCAGGTGTCCTTATCATAGCTTGGGTTATGATGCTGAGGGTAGATGCCCAGGAGTGGTATGGCTGGGTCATAGGGAAGGTATATTTTTAGTTTTTTGAAGAACCTCCAACCTTCCTTCCAGAGTGATTGCACTAGTTTACATTCCCACCAGCAGTGCAGTAGGGTTCCTCTTTTGCTACAACCCCGCCAGCATTTGTTGTTGTCTGAATTCAGAATATTGGCCATTCTGATTGGGGTAAGATGGTATCTTAGGGTTGTTTTTAGTTGCATTTCCTTTATGACCATGGATGATGAACATTTTCTCATATGTTTCTTTGCCATTTTTACCTCTTCCTGTGATAAAGTCTCCCTTTAGTTGGCTTGCCCATTTAGCAATTGGTTTGTTGGGTTTGAGGGGGTAGGATTTGTTTCTTGGGTTCTCTGTAGATATTGGATATTAAGTCTTTGTCTGATGTATTGTTGGTAAATATCTTTTCCCAGTTGGTTGGCTTTCTATGCCTCTGTCTGCAAAATTTTTTTAGTTTTAGGTATTCGCATTTGTTGAGTCTCTCCAATCTG
This sequence comes from Megascapheus bottae, assembly GCF_031878675.1. NCBI lineage: Eukaryota > Metazoa > Chordata > Mammalia > Rodentia > Geomyidae > Megascapheus > Megascapheus bottae. The sequence continues at coordinate 23,065,708 of NC_143515.1, forward strand.
TTGTGACCCTGGGACTCTGTTCAGGAAGTTTCTGACTGTGCCTATGAATTTTAATGTCTCTCCTGTAGGACATTTTTATATAAGAAAGTAGGAGTGTTTTCCTTTTGTTAAAAAAAAAAATCGTGGGCTGGCATATAATGAATGACTGTTGTTCTTAATGTACTGTTACCTCTCATCTCTTTTGCTATCCCTTGGTTATCTCATATTGTTACAGTATTTCACCTTGTTATCTGATATATTATATGTGCTTAATTGGTTATTGGAAATTGGATAGGGAAAGGAAGTTATTTGAAATTGGATAGGGAGGAAATCAAGATAAGCGGGGGGGGGGGGGGGGGGGGGGGGGGGGGGGGGGGGAGGGGGAACCATGTAATGAGACAGAGTATCAATGTTTGTGAAGTTATGCACCTTTTATCTGGTGAATATAATGTAACCCTTCTATTAATCACAATTAAAAAAAAATGGTGGGCTGGGCGTGGTGGCTTCCGCCTGTAATCCTAGCTACTCAGGAGGCTGAGATCTGAGGATCACAGTTCAAAGCAAGACCAGGCACTAAAGACTAAGACTGTGAGACTCTTATCTCTAATCACTAGAAAGGGGGAAGTGGGGCTATGGCTCAGGGGTAGGGCTGTAGCCTTGAGCTGGAGAGCTCAGGGACAGCTTTCAAGCTCAGAGTTCAAAGCCCCATGACCCACCAAAAAAAAGGGGGGGAATCAAAAAAATAAATACATAATGGGTTCTTTTTAAAATAACACCTTAACAGGTAAAAAATGTGTGTGAGAGCCGGAGCAAACTCATTTCTTTCTTTTGGAAGACACATATGACTTCTAAGCGATGTCCCCACTGCAAGTGAGTATGGAACGGCCCACCTTCCCTTGCCTTGGGTGAGAAAACTATCTCTAATCACTCATAACCATTATGGAATGCCTCATTGGGGTTTCTTTCTCTAAATCACAACTGTCCTCACTCATGTGACTCATGTGAAGGACAGGGCGGTCGCTTGTCCGAAAGGAGCACAACAGTAAGCTGACAATCATGTACCCAGCCATGGTTCACAAGAAATCCGACCAGAAGGACACAGAGAATCCAGGTAAGCAGGCTGAGTTCTAAGGGGTCCTCCTTGGCCATATTTCTCATAAGTGATCATCAGATGTATCTCATGTTTTTGGGATACCTGGTTCCCTGTACTACCTCTTCCTCAGCTACATAGTTGATACTTCAGCAGAAGAATGGCATCCAGGCCTTTCAGGTATGATCTGGAGAGGTTCCTGGGAAGTGTCCAACCTAGGCCTGTCATCTAGGAGAAGCAGTGTATAGGTGACACAGTAAAATAGTGCCTCATGAGTGTCATAAATGGTTACTGCTTTTCTTCTTTCTTGAGATAGAGTCTTACTATGTAGCTCAGACTAGCCTCAAACTCATGATCCTCCAGTTTCAGCTTCATGAGTGCTCGGATTATAGGCCTCCACTGCCTGTTTACTCAAGCGATTGTTTCTTTAAAAGATTTATTTATTTATTTTTTAATGGTACAGGGCTTTGAACTCAGGGTCTCATTTCTACTAGGCAGACCTGGCAAGGTTGCAATTATGTATAAAGGTTGCAATTGTATAAACCAAAGCATAGAGTGGGGGAATTTACTTGTGTATCAATGCAATGAGTGAATGGTAATTTTCTTTTGCTCTTTTTTTTTTTTTTTTTTGTCCTGAAGACTGAACTGAGGGCCTGAGCGCTGTCCTTGGACTTTTTCAAGGCTAGAACTCTACCACTTGAGCCATAGCACCACATCAGGCTTTTTTCTGTGTGTAGTACCAAGGAGTCGAACCCAGGTCTTTGTGCTTGCTAGGCAAGCATTCTACCACTAGGCCAAACTCCTGGCCCCTGCTCTTTTTTCTTAAGTTTTACTTAATTACATGAAAGCCAAAGATATCATAGAGTCTGATTTTTGTGGTCGAGTTGCAAGATTTGTTTATAAAACGAGGACCTAGAATTGATAAATCCCCTTCTAGAAGCAGTATTTTATTACTGATTCATTGTACTCCAATCTCTCCCTTCCTCTAGCTTCAGGAATTGAGGAAGCTCAGATGGGAAAGCGAGGGTATCTAACACCCAGCAGTGCCCAAGAACATCTCTTTGCCATTTGGAAGAATGAAGGTAGTGTATCAACTAAAATAGCCTCTGTCTTCTCCAGACTTTAATTTCCTTGACTCTAACCTGTACTATTAGTTCTTAAAGTTGTAATGATTGCACATTTCTTACAAGTCTGAAGCAGGCTTCCAGGTATTTAAGACATCAGAGAGTGTGAGATAGGTCAGACCCAGCACCAAAGACTTAATATAAATGAGTTTTCCCTATTAAATAACAGCTACAAATGGCTTAATATAGTAAGATACATATGGAAGTTTATTGTAACTCATCTATATTAAATGCCCATAGGTAGAAAGTATTTTAAAGGTTTCTATGAGAATTTCTTCTGTGAATGGAAGAATGAAGTCTTTTTTTTTTTTTTTTTTTTTGCCAGTCCTGGGCTTAAGCTCAGGGCCTGAGCACTGTCCTTGGATTTTTCTCAAGGCTAGAGCTCTACCACTTGAGCCTTAGCACCACTTCCGGCTTTTTCTAAGTATGTAGTACCAAGGAATCGAACCTGGGTCTTCGTGCATGCTAGGCAAGCACTCTACCACTAGGCCAAACTCCCGGCCCCGAAGTCTTTTTTTTTTAATGTAGTTACATCTTTAGTTATATTGTTTTACCTTTATCTTTATACCATCCTCTTTCCTGCACAAATAGCTACAGATGCCATTTTTGTCTTTATAAAGAAAAAAAATGATCTTATTCCATATATTATCCTGTATTCTGGTTTATTTTCCCTCACTGGTTATTCTGTTGTTGTCCCATGCCTTTATATATAGATTAAATGGTCTCTTTGTTTGATTTATTTCAAAATACAGGATTTTTTCTGAATTACCTGTTTTCTGGACTTGCTGATGTGAGCACAGAGTCCAGATTCAATCCCAGTATGTTTTTTCTCGATTTTGTGGTGGTGCCACCCTCCAGGTAATACCCTTTAATTTATTTTACCAGGAAAAGATTAGCCTGGGGATTGAGCAAGGACCTCTAGAAAGGGAGGGAAGGACCAAGGGCACTCAGAAATCAAGCAGGCTGTCATGTACTCTAGGCAGCAGGTGACTCGGCACAGTAGTGAGCCAGTTAACCCATGTGTTGCTTCTACTACATAGGGCGAGAGACGGCTTGTCACTTTTGTATGCTGCTTTATAGGTATCGTCCTGTCAATCGCCTGGGGGACCAAATGTTTACCAATGGCCAGACTGTGAACCTGCAAGCTGTCATCAAAGATGTAGTTCTGATCCGGAAACTTCTAGCATTGATGGCCCAAGAACAGAAGCTGCCCTGCGAGGTGGCAGCATTTGCCACAGACAAGGTCAGGGCTGCCTTGGTGCTACCACAGGCTTTGTTCTAACCCCAGTGTTAGCACTACTGTGCAGTGCTGACAAAATACTGGGTGCATTTGGCAACACCCTTAGTGGGAGCTGTGGGTTTGTAGATTTGTCAAGAGGACAAGTGTGTGTGCCTGAGCGTCAATAGGTCTGGCTGGGTTGTATGGTCTAGGATCTTCCCTGTGACTATGCCAAGAGCTAGTGGCTGAGTCAGTTCAATAATGCATATGGTGTCTGAAAATATCCCCGCCCCTTGCCAAGTTACAATGCCCAGAGCTCACATCACTTGATTCTGTTTGGGGCTCATTAAGGTCTTCATCATTGGTGTCAATAAGACAGTATTATAAAATGGAGTTATTTAGAATAAAACTGTGCCAGCTGGCATTTTCTAGCTCTTTGAAGGTATTAGGGCCCTGTGAGACCTTTGAGGTACAAAAATGAATTGTACACTCAAAGTTTGCTGAAGTCCTTCAGTTCTAAAACATGCTCTAGATAGAAATAGACATGCCTGTTTCTAGCCTTGCCTAGACAAGAGTCTCTCTGAGTTTGCCAGCCAGCTGCTAGGACAGTCCTGCTGTGAATCAGGCCCTTCACAAGGTGGTTCTAGTCACCTGGGCATCCTTCCTAGAGCTTTCTCTGGTTGTGCCTAATTTTTTCTGATCAGTCAATGTAGTTGTGCAGGCACTGGTCCAGTTGGAGAAGTGAGACTACAGAATAACCAGATCCAGTGACCAGCACTAAGAATTTTACTTAGGTATTCCTTTGAAAACAGAGTAAGGCTTTGGTATGACCTCTATCTTATGTTATTCAGAGCCAACTGTATATGACTAGGTCATATAGAGCCAGTAGAGGGTGCTCTAAGGCAGCCTAGAGTGTCTTATATAGTCCTTTCCCTTGAACTGACAGAGGAAGAAAGAGAGGAGCAGAGATACTTAAAAACAATTGGCTAAATACTCAGAGCCTTAAGGGATCAATCAGTAATTTGACCTAGCCTACTTCAGTGTTGGGTAGCAAACAGTTTTCCTTCTAAGAAATTATCCCACCTACTTTTTTTTTTTTAATGATGGTGGTGGTGGTACTAGTGTTTGATTACAGGACTTTATTGTTGCTAAACTAGTGCTTTACCATTTGAACTACTGTCCAGCTTATTTTTCTGAAAGAGATTGGGGTTTTTTTGTGAGTCATGGGGCTTGAGCTCAGGGCCTGGGTCCCTGACCTCTTTCACTCAGTGCTTTGAGCCACAGTCCCCTTCCAGTTTTTGAGTGGTTAATTGGAGATAAGAGGCTCATGGGGACTACCCAGGCTGGCTTTGAATCATGATCCTCATATCTCAGCCTCCTGAGTAGCAAGGATTGTAGGTATGAGCCACTGCACTCGGATGAAAGAAGTTTTTTAAAACATAAATAAAGCTAAAATTCCATATGAGACTTCCTTTTCTATCAGAGTAACAGAACTTAACGAGTACCAATGTGAGAAGGTTTCCAAGGATCTCCTGTCTTAGAAGGATATTAAGGGCCATTGGCAACTGTCTTACAAGCTTACTTACAAATTTTGAGTTCATTCAATTACCAGAAAGAATGCAATGAGGCTCTTTTATTGATACATGCTAAGTTTATTAGCACTTTGGCCATCTATCCCTACACTTCAAAGGCAAACACCGGAATTCATTGCATGTCATGATTAGGATAAGAAGATGAATAAAATCAAGCCAGATCTTTTAGAGATTTATTTGTTTGCTTGGTTGGTTTTGCTTTATCATCTCTTCTCTTGGTTTTATATTTCCAGGAAAATGATACTTCAATTGCTATAGACCGATCCTTCTTAAGTATGCTTCCAGGGCAGTCTCTCACAGACAAACTTTATAACATTTGGATTCGACTTCAGAGCCATGTTAATATTGTGTTTGATAGTGAGATGGATAAATTAATGATGGAAAAGTACCCTGGCATTAGACAGGTGAGCTATAAGTTAGATTTCAGTTGCTAATTCATGTTGATGTGTATGGGTGAGAAGCATACTTGTATTGAAGCCAAAAAAAAAAAATATATATATGTATATTCTATAATTATTAAATGATTTCTATGGACTTTTTTTGCTCCCTACAGATCCTAGAAAAGAAGGAAGGACTTTTCCGAAAGCATATGATGGGAAAGCGAGTAGATTATGCAGCACGCTCAGTCATCTGCCCAGATATGTACATCAATACCAATGAAATTGGCATTCCCATGGTGTGTATTTTGGGAGGGCCTCACTTCACCACTTGTGGGCAGTAGATAGACATGCCATAGAGGCCTGGAGACAGAGTACACAGCGCAGATAATTGTGGCTCTAGTGGAGCCTTTCTCACTTCCTTCCCAGTTTAAGTCGTGGTACTCATTAGCAGCAGTTGTTCAGTGGATTCCCTCCTTAATGAATCTTGAGATCAATAATGTAAAGATGGTTTAATTCCCTTCAGGGAGAAACATTTCCTCACATATCACCCCCTGTCTCTTGGGGGTGGTGCTAATGAGCAAAGCTGAAGTGTTTTGATTCTCTTGGGCACACTTGACTTCCTGGATAAGGGCATGATATGTTAGGAGATGAGGCAGAGAAGGCTCCACCCTTGCCCAGTGCCTCCCAGGAGCCAGAGATCTTTGCATCAAAAAGGCCAAGCTGCAGAGAAACACATTGTATAACCCAGTGTGACCTTTCTGAGTCTGAAGCCTGGGAGGAGAGGTCCAGGGCATGTTTGTTGCTGTCTGGACATCTGTGTTAATTTGAAGATGGCTTGTCTCTTGTGGAGGGACTCAGGAGTTACTTCCCTGCCTGTCTCTATCCTGCCTAGGGACTCGGAATGCCTTAGGTGTAGTACAGGATGCCTAGGAGAGCAAAGTGGGTGAAACTGCAAATACCCTTCCTACATAGCACTGCTGAGAGGAGCAAAGAAGTTAGATAAGCTTGAAAATGAGCTAGACATCTGGCACCTGGCAGGGAGCCAGACCAACCAAAGTGTTGTCTCCTAACAAACAAATTAAAGACTAGACAGAGCCCTAAGGGCATCCACCAAAAAAAAGAACAGGTTGTGGGAGTGGGAGCACAGGGGTAAGGGTGGCCAGGAGATGCTGCTCATGAAGTGCTATTGCTCAGAGATCTGGAACATGTTAGACAGATTCCTCTTAAGTAAGACTCTGGAGTACTTGATGTATTTACTTGCATTTTGGAACATCAAAGGGATTTATATCTAGTAGCTCAGAGACTCACTTAACTAGAAAACTCATTTGTCTAGTAGCAGGTAGGATTGTGGTTTAATACAAATGGAGCACACTGCATCTTCTCAGTATCAGAATTACAAATCCATTTCAGCTGAAGTACCACCTTGGTTTCAGAGCCAGAACTACTAATGAAAGCCTTTCATGTCATATGTGGGCCTGGGAAAGTGCCACAAGCAGTTTGCGGGTAGGGTAGGGGACAGTGGTATTCAAAGGCAGGTATTGGCCACTTGGCCACCAGGACCCCATGCTGTATTGCATTTTAACTTTATTGATAGTTAGGAAAATGATGAAGTTTTAGAGTAAGTTAACAAAACACATAAACTTCAACATTTGAAATACTCTGCTCAGACAGACTTCCAGAAAAGGAGGCCCAGTCTATCCCTTTAAGGGAGTAAGTCTGGCAAAATGGCTCTGTGGAGAAGACTGGCAGATGTTATTTTACTTATTGAAGAGCTTTCTTGGCTAAGGGATAGTTTCCCTCATCTTTGAAGAAAAGTCAGCCAGACTGTTGAGTTATTTTTTGGATGCTCTTGACCTTTATCTACTTGTTCTGTATGTTTATGCTCACTCTTCATTTCTAGGTATTTGCCACAAAACTGACCTACCCTCAGCCAGTAACCCCCTGGAATGTCCAGGAATTGAGGCAAGCAGTCATCAATGGCCCCAGTGTGCACCCAGGAGCCTCCATGGTCATCAACGAGGATGGCAGTCGCACAGCTCTCAGTGCTGTGGACGTAACCCAGCGGGAAGCTGTGGCCAAACAGCTTCTGACTCCAGCCACAGGAGCCCCAAAGCCTCAGGGAACAAAAATTGTGAGTAAGGTGATGGAGGTTCATTGGGCTTGCAAGTAGCTTTTATGTGCCTCTCCTAGTTCCACTTCTCCTAGTGAGACTGGGACTTAGGTATCTTTTTTAACCAGAGGTTCTTTGTTTGGAAACTATACTGTGAGGAAGGAAGTTCTTGGTGCCAGTGATAAGTAATACTCAGTGGGTTTTAACTATCCCTTTAGTTTGGGGCAATCACTAATACCTGCTTGTGATATGAGACTTTTGAAAAGTTCCACTGGAATGAATGTATTGGCAGTGTCACTGAGGATATGAGACAAGCGGGTGATAGCATTCATGTCTGTATGTAGTAATAGCCATTCCTGCTGGGAGAGGGCCAGATGAACTGTAACTGCAGTAGAAGTTGTCAGAGTAGGATTTGATCTGGATTCAACTTACTATCTCGGTCAGAGTCAAAGGTTACTGGATGTTTTCCTACCTGTTTGTGTAGCTGAGAGACCTCTCCTTTCCCTATGACCCGTCATGTCTAGTGGCTAACTAAAGGAATAGGATTTCCATCAGTCTTAAAGGAACTTGGGAAAAACAGAGAGGAAAGACATACTGCTGGCCTTATCATGGTGATTAGTGGTTCTCACTTTTCTTCCCTGGGGACAATAGTACTATGTCCCTGTCCTTATGCTTCCTTATTCTCATAGCCCTCTTCAGACAGAGCAGTAACTTTATTGAAGTTGAATTCTGTTTTTCATCTTTCTGCTCTGGTAATATGTACGTATCAGGTCAAGTTAACAATTGTGTTGATTTGTTAGATTATTCTGCCTTTCTGGAGTGCCTGGTATTTTGCTAAGAACTGTGTAAGTGGAAGCAGGATACATATCACTTAACTTTTACTGAAGTCAGGCAAATATGACATAATCTCTCTGTTTACTCAAATCAGACAGTCACAGTTGGGAAAGATGAGTGCAGGGAGGGCTCATATATTAGCACCTGTTATGTGCTAGGGCTTTGCCAGGCACAGTGCCTGGAAACTCCCCCTACTCTCAAATTTGTAACATAATGGCAGGAGTACTAATACATTCATGTGTGTAAATCATGTACTGCTGAATAGTGTGCTGTGGGGTGCATTGATAGAGGGACAGTGACTTTTTGCATGTGTTATTCAAGAGGAGATGAGTTTGAGGGAGTGTATGGTAGGGAGCAGGGTTGAGAATCATCCTGAGGCAGTAAGCTACCAAGTGGGTTGACCCAGAGGGCTTCAGGGGATCCGAAGAGTCTGAGTGTGGGGGACATTTTAGTGGGAGATTTAGGGAGCTCTTGGCCATAGACTGGATATCAGGGCTGTAGAAATTATAATGAGAAGAACTTGAAATTGTGGTTTCTAGCAGGAGATAATGGGAGTCCTTTGGGACCTTTCTAAATTTGGAGTGACAGTGGAGAAACTAAGGGCCCATCTTCTATAAGAAGTAGAGATGTTATCAGGTACCAGTGGCCCACACCTGTAACCTAGCTACTTAGGAGGCTGAAATCTGAGGATCATAGTTTGAAGCCAGACAGGACAGGAAAGTCCATGAGACTCTTTATTTCCAATAAATGACCAAAAAGCCAGAGGTGTGCTGGGCTCCAATGGTACAGTGGAACACAAAAGTTCACTGACAGCACCCAGGCTCTGAGTTCAAGCCCAGAATGGGCACACACACATACACACGAAATAGAGATGTGGGACTTAGATGAAGGGGCTATAAAATATAGACATTTCTATAAAGCTTTTGAAGAACTAAACTCTTTAAACTTTTGAATGTAGAGTTCAGTGGACCAAGAAGATAGAGGACCTCAGATGTCCTGGAATGTGAGAGCAGAATGGATAGGAAGAGAGGGACAGGGCTGGGCTTTTGGGTCTATATTTACTTAGGGTTCTTCAGGGTTAGGTAAAGGTCATCTTGAACAAAGTGGAGAGAGTCAGATTTCAGAGCCCTCTTGTTACATTGGGGTGTCACTGACTCGAGTCATCTGTACCCTAAATCCCATGAGTTCAAGGCAATTGTTGCTCAGCTCAGCACTCCTCAGCTCCCTGCATGTCAGAGCTACTTGGGAAATGCTGGTGGAGTGTGGGTCTGACTTGAGATACAAGGAATGCCAAAAAGTGAGGAATATGTTAGAACTGATATGACCAGAGGTGGAGGAGACAGGAAGGGACTTTATGAAAGAAAAGTACTTCATCTTAAAATCTCAGTAATGTTATATGTGTTATTTCCACCCATAATAAAATATATGGTGATTCTAATGGGTTACTTTTTTTTTTTTTGGTCAGTCATGGGGCTTGAACTCTGGGCCTGGGCGCTGTCCTGAGCTCTTCAGCTCAAGGCTATACCACTCTACTCCTTTAGCCACAGTGCCACTTCTACCACTTCTGGTTTTCTAGTGGTTAATTGGAGAGAAGAGTCTCCCAGGCTTTAGTGCTTGAACCTTGATCCTCAGATCTCAGTCTCCTTAGTAGCTAGGTGGCGTGAGCCACCACACCCTGCTCTATCATGTTACTTTTGAAGACTTTGGTTGGTGTGTTACATATAGGTCAGGACAGGACTGAAGTGGTGGGGAAAATGACTGGGAAAGAGAGATGATGGCTTGGTAATGGTGAACTATATCTTAGGTAAGAGGGAACAAAATTTCTATTTCCCCAGTAAGATGGGAGATCTCTGGTCCTTTCCTTGGCCTCATAAGAAAGTGAAGATGTCATCAGGACAGCCTCAGCTCTTTTCCCTACACAAGTGACTGCCTTCCCTACCCAGGAGCAGCCTTTGGCTCCAGGTCTGTCTCAAGAAACTGACCCGGGTACTGGGGCGCAGTAATTTTCACTACAGTATTTAGAGACAAGAAAAAGGAAGGGCCTTGGGTTTAGGTTGGCACAAGGTGCTTCAGGGCTTCTGTTTGGATTGGCTGGTGCCTGCCAGGCCGGCCTGCTGACCTTCCCGGCTGCAGTGAGTTTGCTTACGCTGAAGGATGTCACAGATTTGTTACACTCGGATCCTGGGCTTTGGGTCTTGGCCACAAGTCTGGGCAGCTTCTCCCTTGAGAGGCTAAACAAAGAAGACCTCAACTATATGACGCAGTTAGCATCCAGTGCCCTGGGCAGATGCTCATGGGAATCCTCAAGAGTTCAGGTCTCCATGGAAACATGGGACTGGGGAGTAGAGAAATTAGGAAAAGGATAGAATTCCTTAGGGAATGAAGAATTAGACTCTGTGCTAGGTACATTTAGGCCTGCCTTTCAGTATTTGAGGGTTTTGCTTCCTGCTTTCCTAAGCTAGAGGAGGCTTTTGGCCAAGCTGACCAGAATGAAGAGAAGGTGAAAGAAGAGCAGTCCTTACTAAACTGTAGCCCCTTTCTTTAATTATGCCTTTGTAGCCTCATAAATGTGGGTAGCAGGCAGCTTGCTTGGAGCAGACTGTTGTTTTTCCCAACCTGTTATCTTGCTGTGACTTAGAGGACTTTGGGGTAGGGAAAAGTATTATTAAATCTCCACGTTCTTCTGGGCTGCTGAGGTGGGAGGACTTCAGAACACTTGAGGTTGGAGTTCCCTTCATCCAGTTGTTTAGATTCATCACTTAGGAAGCCTGATAAATAATGTAAGATTAACAGGAGGCTTCATGTACCTTCTAGTAAGGTCAGCTCTGTGGGAGAGGTGTTTTTTCTGAAGGACATAATCAATGTATGATGATGTATGGGGGAACAAGTGAGTAATGGTTATCTCTGAAGGATAAATTACATGTAATTGAAAGTCTCTAAGTTCACCTACCTTTTTGTTGTTTTATTTCTACCCACAATGAGAACACCACTTGAGCAATTTTTCATGCTATCTTTAAAAATAATTAATCTTTAAAAAATTGTACAGATGTATCTGGGCAAAGGTGATGCATATCTGTAATCCTGTTGATATGGGAGGCATAGATAGGTTTGTAGTCTGAGATGAGCTTCAGGCTAAAGTGAGATCCTATCTAAAAATGAACTGGAAAGGCAAAAGGGCTGAAAGTGTGGCATAAGTTGTAGATTATTTGCTTAGCAGGTGTAACACCCTTGCTGAGTACTACCCCCAGTACTATCCCTCTACCTCATTGTTTTGTTTTTGTTTTTTTGTATGAAATAGCCAGGTGTAGTGATTATATTCCTATGATCTCTGCACTCAGGAGGCTCAGTCAGGAGGATTGTTATAAGTTCAAAACCAACTTGGGACATATAGCAAGATCTTGTGTCAAAGAATATGTTTTGGGCCAGAAGTTTTGGGTAAAGTGCTTGCCTAGCATGCATGAAGCCCTGGGTTCGATTCCTGGTACCACATACGTAGAAAAGTCTGGAAGTGATGCTGTGGCTCAAGTGGCAGAGTGCTAGCCTTGAACAAAATAAAGCCTAAGGACAGTGCCCAGGCCCTGAGTTCAAGTCCCATGACTGGAAAAAAATACGTATTTCATAGTCGTATATATGTTTCATATATATGAAATATTTCCTCCCCCTCATATAACTAATATATACATGTAAAATATATGAACATATATGGCATATCTATAAATGTGAACACACATGTATTCATTCCTATTACAGAGTATGTACAAGTGCTAATGTTATGAGTAGTACTGAGCTGTATAAAGTTAGGATGTTAATCATCTAGCCTCTGTTATCCTTCCTCATGTCCTGAAGACCACAGTAACAGTAACCTCAATCCTCAGATCTGTTTCTTGGAAAGCTAGAATTATAGACATGAGCCACGAGCACCTGGCACAATCAGGTATTTTCATGGGTCATTGAAATGAGAATCAGAAACCCTGTTTTTTAGTCCTAGCTCTGCTCTGTGAAATTCGGTATTATTGGTATGTAAAAATCATACTTCAAATTACATATGTGATAGGGCTTTTAGAAGTCTGCCAAGTTCTTTCAAACCCAAGGGGGTTTGTGGTTACATTTTAGACATTCAGCCTTCAGAAGTTGTATCTGTTTTCATGTTAAGATTAATTCTCAGGGTGGGGAGTTTGGCCTAGCATGTACGAAGACCCAGGTTCGAGTCCTCAGTACCACATACATAGAAAAAAAGCTGGAAGTGGTGCTGTGACTCAAGTGGTAGAGCTCTAGCTTTGAGAAGCGAAATGACAGTGCTCATACCTGAGTTCAAGCCTCAGGACCGCCCCCCCCCCCAAAAAAAAAAAGACTAATTCTCAGAGAAACCTAGTACTCAGGCAGGGAAACCTAAAGACATTTTACAGAGACCTGTGACTTAATCTTCCTTGTTCCTCTGAGCCCAGAGCCAGGATTTAGACTATATAGTTTCTTTCCAGATAGGCCTGGCAAGTATTTCACAGATTTTAGGGTTTTGCTCCAGACTCAGTGGCATTTGATGACTATAACACAAGACAGGCAGATCTAGTTTAGGTGAGTCCTTAGAAGGATCAGTGATAATACTGGAATTTCCACTGATTGCCTACCTCTTCTCCACTGCTCCCAGGTTTGTCGGCACATAAAGAATGGGGACATTCTTCTGCTGAACCGACAGCCCACCCTGCATAGACCGTCCATCCAGGCCCACCATGCGCGTATCCTGCCTGAAGAGAAAGTCCTACGGCTCCACTATGCCAACTGCAAAGCCTATAATGCTGACTTCGATGGAGATGAGATGAACGCCCACTTCCCTCAGAGTGAGCTAGGTCGTGCTGAGGCCTATGTCCTGGCCTGCACTGATCAGCAATACCTTGTTCCCAAGGTAAGTCTGATCCAGAGGCCCTTCCATAGCTGTCACCAGCTTGACTTGGCACATTGACGCTGGGCTGAGGCCAGCTAGAGTCAATGGGTAACTATAGGGTAGGGGTACTTGGAACAGAGAGGGTCCCAGTTTATTCCAGATGGATTTTTGATTGTTGCTGCTGTTGTTTTTTTTGTTTTGTATTCTCTAATTGCCTAAGGTCAGGGAAAAGTTTTCATCTTGCTGGGTCTTAAAAATGTAATTTGGAAGAGAAGCTGGGCAGCTAGCCCAGAAAGCCAAGTTCAGTAGCTACATAATAATAGATCATCTATTCAAGAGTTAGGTTTGAATTCTTCCACTTATTGGTCACTTGCAAACATTAACATCTACAATGTGATGGCCCACAGATGACTTTGATCCTTTCATTTCTGACAAGCCTGAGTTTTAAGAATTCACTTAATCCAGGCGCTGGTGACTCACTCCTGTAATCCTGGCTACTCTGGAGGCTGAGATCTGAGGATTATGGTTCAAAGCCAGCCCTGGAAGAAAAATTCGTGAGACTTTTATCTCCAATAAACTACTCAGAGAAGGCCAGAAGTGGTTTTGTGGCTTGAGAGGTAGAGCACTAGCCTTGAGCACAAAGATGCTTGGAGACATCGCCCAGGCCCTGAGATCAAGCCCTGAGACCAGCAAAAAAAAAAAAAAGCCACTTGAGGATCTGTGGGGCCCAGATCTTCATCTGAATCCATCTTGAAGGCATCTCTTTAAATTCCTTTTTCTTCTTCTATAGTTGGTCCTCATGGACAGCTTCATATCGTCTTCCAGGTGGGCACAAGGAAGAAGGGTATAACTTGCTTCCACCTCATTTGACTTGTTCCCAAAGTGGCAGGATCCCCCTAGTCAATATATACTTGTGGGAGAGACTAAGCCAAGAAAAGGCCAGGCTTCAGGAGAAAGGGTTGAGTATGTTCAAATTCCCACTTACCCTCTACCACTTGCCTAAAGGTCTGTGGCCTTTCTAAGTGTAAGCCATTTACATCACAGTGGTACATAGTTATACATTATTCATTGAGATTGTGGTGGAATTTGAAAGCACTAGGAATAATTATGTAAAACCACATTACCATTTACCAGGCACATTTTTAGTGCCAGATATTATGCAATACTTTGGTGGCTTCTTATTTCACCTTGCCCAAAGTTCTTAGATTAGATGCTATTTATGTACATATTTTACCTTGAAGGACTGATATACTTTACCTAGGAACACCAGCCAGGCTAAGAAGTAGGAGGATAGACAAGGAGCTCCCAGATCGTCTTGAGTTTGTTGTTGCTGTAGAGATGGAATGCTTTGTACTCAGGAATCACCAGGACTGCTCAGAGATGTCCTGCAGAGATTAGCACTCTGCTCCTTGGAACTTCTCTTGTTGTATCAGCCATCTGCCAGCTGGGGAATCAGGTAGCCTGGAGCCTAGCCACTACTATGGCTTGACTCAGGAGCCAGCTGGAGTTTAATGTTCCCTTCTCTGTCCACTTCAGTGGACTCTTGATTAGCAGAAGGACCAAAAACAGGAAGAAAGGATTAACCAGATCACCTGGCAATTATAAAACATAATTCAACTAATATAAAAGTTGGCTTTTTGTCCTTTGGGGTCAATAGTAGCAATTGTAGCTATTAGGGGTGCTGTTCACTTACTGAACAAGGCCTTCATCAGACACCACACTAGGTAATCTTTAAACATTCTCCTATATAGATTATACAACAGCATTTGGAGATAGGTGTCACTTTCTAATGAAGAAACAGGACTCAAACCCAGCACCTTTGACTCCCAATCCTCTGTGCTCAGCTGTGTGTTCTAGTGTCACTTGACAAAGAGCTAGGGCTTGGTGGAGGCATTTTGACAGGGCATAGCTCTTAGACTCCAGATGTCATTTCAGGGAGCAGGAAGTGACTACTGGCAAAGAGACCTGTGGTCATTAGCCTGTAAGGGAATTCAGGCACTGTGACAATTTCAGACCAATGAATTTGAATGTTCTCTACTTGACTTCATTGAATAAGGAATAAAGCATTAGGAAGCTTCGTGTTTATGTGAGCCTCATCATATGCTCATGTGCATGTGAATTTTACATTGAGCTTCATCTAAGGGAGACAATCAGAACCCAGATAAATGCCTACATCAGTAAATCTCTTTTTCTCCTCTCCCTGCAATGTTAAGATTTAACCCAAGACCTTATTCATGCTAGGCAAGAACTCTGCCACTGAGTCCCACCTCCAGCCCTTAAATTAGGTTCTCAAAAAGAAAAAAACAACAAAAAAAACCCTTGAGATCAGCCTGAAAATTCTCTTTTAATTTCTTTTGTCAAAAGTAAACTACCAAACCAGGCACTAGTAGCTCACACATTAGCTACTCCGAGTCTGAGATCTGAGGATCACTGTTGGGTACCATCCTCGGCAGGAAAGATTAAGAATCTTACCTCCCAGTTAACCATCTGAAAACTAGAAGTAGAGTTGCGGCTCAGGGACAGCACCCAATCCTTGAGTTCAAGCTCCATGACCAACAACAACAAAATCCAAAAAAGAGTGAGCCTGTGATTCGATGAGTATTATTTAGTCCATAGATATAAATTCCAGGAAGGAGACTTCTTACTTTTACTAATGGTTGTAAAATGCAACGTGGGGCCAAGAGCGTGGCCTAGTGGTAGAGTGTTTGCTTAGCATGCACAAAGCTCTGGGTTTGATTCCTTGGTACCACATACACAGAAAAAGCTGAAAGTGGCACTTTGGCAAGTGGTAGAGTGCTAGCTTTAAGCAAAAAGTATCCAAGGGCAGTCAGTACCCAGGCCCTGAGTTATATAACTTACATTCTTTAAAAAAAAGAAAACAAAATTAAATTATCTGACCCCCAAAGCTATGCAGTGTGCATTATGCTCATTTGTATTTTTCCCCAAGTAAGTAATAAGATTTACAGCATAGTTGTTTTGGTTTAGTTTTGGTTTTGGTTTAACATGAATAAGCAAACTTTTCAGAAGAAGGCTTGTGTGTTTGTGTGATCTTGTCTTAAATCGTTCTTAGATCTTCTAAAGTAATGATGTTTGAGTTTACATCTAGCCCATTGCCGGAGTATTTGGACCATCTGACAAGAATCCTTTTTAGCCTTTGAATTAATACATGTGGTTAAATTCCTGGCTATTCTCCATAGTTGCTTTTGTGAGTTCCTCTAGCCTTAATTATGAAATATGACCATAATCTTGGCTAATAGTTAACAAATAGTCAAATGATAACAATCTTTAGATGTAAGTCCAGGTTTTTCTCCAAATTCTATAAACATGTGAAAAGTTTGAGAAATGTAGTTCTTAAGAGACGTCAGTGAGCACAGCTATTTTTACCACAGTGCTTTATGTTGCCATGAACACAGACTGGAGATCACAAAGGCTGTGAAAGTGTCAAATTAAATTAATGTACCCACCAAATCTTAGGTTTTCATAAAAGCCTTTGTTTGACATTTGGTAGAAAATGGTCTTTATTAAAAGCCCACATACACATCATGCACATCAAAGTCCTGCCATGGCCCTGTTCTGGAACCTGTGCCTGAAGCCTGTTTTCCTTGTTTCTGGCTGACTTCAAGTCACCCCTCAGGCCATAGCTGTACTACTGCCCTTCAGAGAAGACCTTTCCTGACCACCTCTCGCCCAATCTTTTATTCATTTAAAGTATTTTGTGTGAGGGAGAGGGAAACGGGGATAAAAACATGAGAAGAGGTATCAGTGTTCGAGAAGTAGTGCACCCACTACCTCTCAAATGTAACTGTAACCCCTCTATACATTACCCCGACAATAGATAAACAAATAAATACTTTGTGATTATGTTTTTATCTAATCCTTTGTTTACTGTCTGGATCTTCCTCGGAAGTAGGCCAAAGGTCTGCCCAATGCCTAAGCAGAGAGTAGGCTCTCAATAAATATTTGTTGAATGGGTGACTAGTTTACAGGAGAATCAGGCCAGAAATGTGTGAAAAATACTAAAGCATAAACACCAAAATACAAAAAAAAAAAAAAAAACAAGAACGTAGTTAATAACAGCCAGACCAAGTTTATGCACAAATGCCAAAAAAATGTCTTCTGAAATAAATAGAACCAGATGGGATTAAACCAAGGTTGGAATTTTTTTTTTTGAAGCAGTTTTAACATAGAGAAGTGAACAGATAGCAAAAGTAGGAGCCAGAGTAAACCCTGGTTATGTTATTTGGAGCCTAACCAGGAGTCTAGAGGGGCAAGATCACTTGGTCATAATGAAGAGGGGTTTGGAGGAGTTCTTCCTAAGACTCCTTTGTAAATGACTAGGAATTAAAGGTTTGATTGATGTTTTACTTCCTTTCCTCTCTATTTTGATGCAGGATGGCCAGCCATTGGCAGGACTGATTCAAGATCACATGGTTTCAGGTGCAAACATGACTATTCGGGGTTGCTTTTTCACCCGAGAACAGTATATGGAGCTGGTATTCCGAGGACTCACAGACAAAGTGGGACGTGTGAAGCTCCTTCCTCCTGCCATTCTGAAGCCCTTTTCACTGTGGACTGGAAAGCAGGTAATTGGAGAAAACAATTGGTAAATAAGAAATTTCATTTTTAATAGAAGCCAGACCAGGCCAAAACAGCTAATTGTAAAAAAGCCTGATTTTCCCTTTGTTTAGGGCCTGTAAGTCCAGGAGGGTGCAAGGGAGCATCTATTAAGAATAAGTTGCCCTTTTTTTTTTTTTGGTCTTTCTTTGGGGATCAAACCCAGGACATTGCATTTCTAACCAGTAACCTATGTCCTAGCCCTATGTTTTGCTTTTAACTTAAACTTTGTGACTTCATTATTGAGATACGGTGTTAATAAGTTGTAATGGTGTGGTTATAATAGTAATATTTGGTGGGAATTACCAAGTGCTTTGCTGCGTGAATTACATTAGATACCATAATCTGATTTTTTTTTAAGAATTTATTAACATTGATTTTTACATCATATTTCAAATTACATGTTTAACAAACAAGTGTTCAGGAAGGGAATCTCTGTATACAATCACTGGCACTTAGTTTTTAGAACATAATCAAAACATAATCTGATTTTTACAACCAACTTGCAAATATCTCTGTGTAGCAGATGAAAAAATACTGAGACTTAGAAATGTTGAATTACCAACCCAAAGCTACAGGAAACAGAATTGGAATTCAAACCTAGGACTAGAATTCAAACTCCCAAAGCATCCTGACATATTTCTTCTCAAAGTAACCCAATGATAGTATACATACTAATCAAATAATGAAGTATAGCAAACCTGCTAAATTGGTGCATTTATTATGTCACCTTTGACCAAGTGTAGTTTTAAAAAAAAAAAAAGCAAATAGAAAAAGCAAAAGAAATTAACACACATTTTGTAGCTCAGTTAGGGCCAAGAAGCTTCATTCCTGAGTTATTTATTGCCAGTTCCATTTAAATTTTTGAGTGATCTCCTGATTTTCCTGCTCTTAATTTTGTGAAAATCTGCCTCTCAGAAGGTACACATCAATGTGCTTAGTTTAAGTAATAAAAGTTTTACATGTTGAAAGGCAACATGTCCTTAGTTGGTAGTGTTATGAGGACAGCAACACTTGGCGCTGTTGGTTCTGGGCCCATGCATGCCAAAGTGGTGGTGGGGAGCAGATGATGGGCAGAGTGGTTCACTGCACTGCAGACAAGAAGCAGAGAGACATAGGAAGAGGCCAGATACAAGATCTGCCTTTCAGAGACAGGCACCCATGTGTGAACTACCTCAACAAAGGCCTCATTCACTATTGAACTCATAAATAGGTTAACCTATCAATTAAGTTAGCACCCTTGTGGTCGAGGAACTTCTCAACAGTGCCTGTGGCTGAAGACCGGGCCTTCAACACATTTGCCTGGGCACTGTCCCTGAGCTCTTCATCTCAAGGCTAGCACTCTCATTAGAGCCACAGCACCACTTTTTTTTTTGGCCAGTCCTGGGGCTTGAACTCTGGACCTGGGCACAGTCCCTGAGCTTCTTTTGCTCAAGGCTAGTGTTCTACCACTTGAGCCACAGCTCCATTTCTGGCTTTTCCTGTTGATGTGGAACTGAGGAATCGAACCCAGGACTTCATGTATGCTAGTCAAGCTTTCTACCACTAAGCTGCACTCCCAGCCCCCACATTTACCTTTTAAGAGGTGACTTCAGGGGCCGGGAGTTTGGCCTGGTGGTTAAAGTGCTTGCCTAGCATGCATGAAGACCCGGGTTCGATTCCTTGGTACCACATATAGAGAAAAAAAAGCCGGAAGTGGTGCCGAGGCTCAAGTGGTAGAGCTCTATCCTTGAGAAAGTCCAAGGACAGTGCTCAGGCCCTGAGCTTAAGCCCAGGACTGGCAAAAAAAAAAAAAAAAAAAAAAAGAAAAGAGGTGACTTCATATTTAAAAGAATTACCTAAAGTTGGGGCCCATGGCTCATGCCTGTAATCCAGGTACTCAGGAGGGTGAGATCTGAAGATGGTGATTTGAAGCCAGCTTGGGCAGAAAAGTCCATGAGACTCTTGTTTTCACTAAACTACACAGAAAAACCTGGAGGTGATGCTGTGGCTGAAGTGGTAGAGCGCTAGCCTTGAACACAGTTCAAGCCCCAGGACTGGCCAATAAATAAATATGCATATATAAATATATATATGTATAAGTAAGAATTAGCTAATCCAGTCTGGTATAAGTTTTCGTTTGTTGTTTGGAGACAGCATCTCAATATGTTAGGCTGACCTCAAGCTTGGAATCCTGCCTCCTCCTTCTAAGTGCTGAGTTAACAATACATTCCACTATACCTGGCTAGAATAATTTTTGTATCTGTTTAGTTTAATATTTATTTTGGTGTTTAATTTTCTTGGCTGCTTTTGGTATCGGGGTATTAGCTATCACATGTATGCTGAGTTATCTAGTGTCTGATATCTTAAAATAAGTGGGAAACTATCTCTTTGATTTTCTGTGAGTTTCTGTATCAAGATTTTGTTGTTGTTGGTGTGTGTGTGTGTGTGTGTGTGTGTGTGTATGTGTATGTGTATGTGTATGTGTGGTTGGAATTTGAACTCAGGGCCTTGTGTTTGCTAGGAAAGCACTCTGTTGATAAAACATGGCTTCAGCCTTCTTTGAACTAGTTATTTTGAGATAGGGTTGCACTTTTTGTCCAGGTCAGTGCCTAGACTGTGATCCCCCTACTTTATACTTCCTGCCATAGCTGGGATGACAGATGTGCACCACACACCTAGCTCTCCACTTTTAAGATAGTCTCATGAATGTCTTTTTTGCCTCTATTATAGTGGAATCAAAATCCTCCTGATTTTTTTTATTGTAATTAGTAAAAGGGTTACATGATATTTGCCAGATAGAAGGTGCATTAATTCACATACATTGATACCCTTTCACATGTCTTGGTACCCATTTCCCTCCCAATCCTCCTGATTTTAACCTCACATGTAGCTGGTATGAGAGGCATATTCCACCATACTCAGCTTCTTCTTTTATCTGGATTCTTATGAGCTTTTCTTTGCCTGGACTGGTCTTGTCCTTTAGACCTCCTAGTCTCTCAGCCTCCCAGCTAGCTAGGATTATAGATATAAACCACCGATGCTTTGGTATTTCTTCTTTAAATTTCTGGTAGAATTTACCAGTGAAGACATTAGGGATGAGTTACTTTGAGGGTAGATTTTTGATTTAGTTTTTATTCATAAAGTAAAAATGTTTACTTGGCTCATGTGTAGATAGTTTTTTGTTTTTTAATTTAGTTGCTATTATTTAGCAATTTTTTAGTTTAGTTGCTATGATTTGAATATGTCCCCTAAAGTTTATGTGTTAAAAAGTCAATACAGTAATACTGAGGTAGAACATTTGGTTGGAAGTATATACCTCAATGTTAGAGTAGTATGCACAGAGCTCGAGGTTTGATCCCCAGCACTTCAAGAGAGGAGGGAAAAGATCTCTTCCTTTGTGAATGGATTAATGCTCTTGGGAATGAATTCCTTCTAAGAGGTCAAGTTTGAACCACTTACTAGCACTCTACCCCATATCTTGTTCCTTCCCCTCCCCTTCTCTTGTCCTTTCAGCACAGATGGTCTAAATCAGAAGGCCTTTGCTAGGTACTGTACTCTCTTCCCAATCTTGGACTTTGTAGCCTCCAGAACTTTGAGGGAATAAATTTCTATTCTTTATTAAATAACCAGTCTGATTATTTGTTCTAGTAAAACAATAACAGACTATCCCCTGTAGATAGAAGACTATTGGAATTTATATTTCTTCTTGAATGAGCTTTAGTAGTTGTGCTTTTCGAGGGATTTGTCCACTTGTTTTGTTGGTTTGGGCTTACTTGTTTTATTTCAGCTGTCATATGGTTGTATGCCAAGCATAATGGTAGATACCTGTAATCCCAATACTTGTGGAAGTAAGGCAGGAGAATGGAAAGTTTGAGGCCAGCCTAGGCTAGATAAAACATTTTTTTCTTTTTTTTTTTTTTTTTTTTTTTGGTATGTAGTGTCTTACTTTAATTTACATCTCCTTAATGATAGTAGAGTTTGAACAACTCCTTTTGAGACAGGATCTCTGTGTAATCTAGACTGGCTTGGTAATTATTATTATATGGCTCTCAAGTGCTGAAATTACAAGGATGTACTACCACAATTTTTTTTTTCTTTTTCTTTTTCCTTTTTGTGGATCATATGGCTTGAACTCAGCCTGGGCACTGTCCCTGAGCTCTTCAGCTCAAGGTTACAACCCTACCCTTTGGCCTGGGTGCTGTTCCTGTGCTTTTCAGCTCAAGGCTACCACCCTACCCTTGAGCCACAGCTCCATTTCCCATTTTCTAGAGGTTAATTGGAGGTAAGAGTCTCAGGTTTTTTGTGCAGGGGCTGGCTTTCAACCTTGATCCTCAGATCTCAGCCTTCTGAGTAGCTAGGATTACAGGTGAGAGTCATGAGAGAGCTACCATGCCCACCGCCTGGCTAGCTACCACAATTTCTTGACACAAATAATCTTCATTGAATAATGATCTGTATTGACTAATTTTTTTCTTTTCAATTGACATAATTCTACATACTAATGGGGTACACTGTGATGTTTTTGTCATGTATACAAGGTATAAATATCAAATAAGGATAATTGGAATATCCATCACCTTAAATTTAAACCTTTCTCATTTCTTTTTGATAGAAACATTCAAAAGCAGCTATTCTGAAATAATTGTTAACTGTGCTAATAGTAGAAGCTATTCCTCCTAGCCACTTATAGCCCTGTATCCATGTTACCCATCCTTCTCCACCCCACATCCATCTAAGCCTCTCATAGCCTCTATTCTAGCTTGTACTTGTATGAGATCAGTGATTTAGGTTTCCTCAGAAAGTGAAGACATGGAGTTTGGCCTACTGGTAGAGTGCTTGCCTAGCATGCATGAAGGCCTGGGTTCGATTCCTCGGTACCACATACGTAGAAAAAAGCTGGAAGTGATTCTGTGACTCAAGTGGTAGAGCTCTCACCTTGAGAAAGCCCAAGGACAGTGCTCAGGCCCTGAGTTCAAGCCAGGACTGGCAAAAAAAAAAAAAAAAAAAAAAAAAAGACAGTGAAAACATGCCTCTGTGTCTGGGTTCTGGGTTTATTTCAGTTAATATATAATATCCTTTATGGCCTCCATCTTGAAAGGATCCTGTTCATTTATTTGTTTATTTAACCCATACTAAGGATTGAGCCTAAAGCCCCTTGTACACTCTGCCTACCACTTGAGTCTATATATCCCTAGTCTATACCTTTTTTTTTTTTTTTTGGCCAGTCATGGGGCTTGCACTCCAGGCCTGAGCACTGTCCTTGGACTTTTTTCTCGAGGCTAGAGCTCTACCACTTGAGCCACAGTACCACTTCCAGCTTTTTTCTATGTATGTGGTAATGAGGAATCAAACCTGGGTCTTTGTGCATGCACTCTACCACTAGGCCAAACTCCCAGCCCCAATATACCATATTTTCTTTAGCCAGCATATGCTGATGGATATCTAGCTTGACTCTGTCTTGACTATTTATATTTTGTTTCAGTAAACATAGAAATATAGGTATGTCTTGGGTTTCCTGATTTCCTTACCTTTGGATACAGAGCCACATGTCTAAAGAATGAACCAACCCACAAGATATCAGTCACCAAGTGAACCAAATCAGACACAAATTAATTCGAAAAAATATCTTTCTGTCAACCTGACACATGAAAACAGTTAAATGAGCTTTTGTCATGTTCAGCAATGTTAAGAATAAACTGTTTGGCAAGGATGAAGTAGCAAGGGGAACTTCATTAACTGTTAACAATAACTATAAATTAGTAGAGCTATAATGGAAAATAGCATAGGAAGGTTCTTTAAAACACTGCAAATAGAATTGTCATGACTCCAGATCTCAGCCTGCCTCCCTTGTAGCTCAGATTATAGGCATAAAGCACTTCATTCCTTCTTATGGCTGAGTTATAGTCCATTATATGAATATACCTTATTTTGTCCATTTTTATTTGGCAAAGTGATAATTTGGGTTGCTTCCATTTTTTGATATTAAAAATAAAAGTTCAATGAACATTTTTATTTCATTCTTTGAATTGAACATATGCTTTCATTTTTCTTAGATACATATAACTTAGTACAATGACTGGATTGTACTGTAAATCTGTGTTTAACATTTAGCCTTTTGTTGTAAACCATTGTTAAGTAACTATACCATTTTTTATTCCTACCAACAGTACGTGTAGATTCTAATTTGCGTGCATTCTTAGCAACATCCTAGTAGATGTTAAGTGATTTATCATTTTGGTATTAATTTTCCTTAATAATAGATGATTTCAAGCATCTTTTCCTTGTCTTTCTTTTTTGTGGGTCATGGGACTTGAACTCAGCCTGGGCGTTGTCTCTGAGCTCTTTAACTCAAGGCTACTTACCGCCCTACCCTTGAGCCACCACAGCCCCACTTCTGTTTTCTTGAGGTTAATTGGAGATAAGGTAAGGGTCTCAGGTCCTTTTGTGCCCAGGCTGGCTTTGAACCTCAATCCTCAGATCTCAGCCCCCTGAGTAGGATTGTAGGTATGAGCTACTGTGCCCAACACATCCTTGTCTTTTGTAGTATCTTGAATAAATGTCTATTCAGGTCCTTTGCCCATTTGTTAATTATGTTGTATTTTATTGAATTGAGGGTTTCTTTATATATTCTGGTTATTCAAATTGTATCACATAAATGTTTATTTTATTTTTTTATTTTTTTATTTTTTTTATTTTTATTTTTTTGCCAGTCCTGGGCTTGAGCTCAAGGCCTGAGCACTGTCCTTGGACTTTCTCAAGGCTAGAGCTCTACCACTTGAGCCTCAGCACCACTTCTGGCTTTTTTTCTATATGTGGTACCGAGGAATCGAACCCGGGTCTTCGTGCATGCTAGGCAAGCACTTTTACCACTAAGCTAAACTCCCAGCCACATAAATGTTTTATAAATGTTCTGATTCTGTGGGTTTACTTTATGCAAAACTTTTCAATTTTTATGAAATCCAATTTGTCTGCTTTTTGTTGCTTATGTTTTTGTGGTCATTTCTAAGTGATTTGTTGTCTTTGATGCATCTTGAGTTAATTTTTGTTCATCGAGTAAAGCACAGCTCCAAATTCATCCAGGAGTCTTCCAGATTTCTTCAACTTCAAGATATTTTGGCTACTTGGAATCCCTTGTACTTCTATATTCATTTTAGGATCAGCTTATTAATATTTCTGCAGAATTGGCAGTTGGGATTTTTGTAGTGATTGCATTGAATCTACAGATGTATTTGGGAGTATGTTGCCATCTTAGCAATAGTGTGTGTTCAGATCCATAATGTCTTTATACTTATTTCTTTAGTTTCTTTCCATTGTGTAATAAGGTTTTTGGTTTACAAGTTTAATGTTTTTTTAAATTTAAAAATGATTAAATTTATTCCTGAAATATTTTATTGTCTCACCAAGAAGGGAAGATACTAGATGTTGTTCACAACTCTCTTCTCTGTGCCTGGCTCATGGCAAATGTTAGTTATATACCAAGTAAATCATACCTGAAATCTACGAACATTAAAGCTAAGAGAAGGTTCTCCCCACAGTGAATGAGCAAGTGATGGAGTAGACACTGGGGTACCCGAGATCCCCAAATTATCACTACAGCCTGCTTCTTAGTTATACACCTTCAGCCTCATTAGTACAGAAAATTCTTAGTTCTAGTCTTCCCTGCCTTCCTTGAAAGTCGAGGCTGTTCTGCAGAAAGGAAGTTATTGAATATGAGTTATTGTGTCTTTTTCTGAGGCAGCCTGAAGATGAACAGGTTGCCTCTGAAAAGTGTTCTTTATTCACTTCAGTTAAGGATTGTCAGGGCTCACTTTTGGCAGATAGTGGTGTTACAAGCCTCACCATCTTTCTTAACCCTTTCTTAACTCTTTGCTTTTTTTAATGCACATACTCAATTTCTTTATTTTGACCCCATTATAATTTGTGGGGTTCCCCCCTTTCTTTCTCTGATGTAATTCATTCATATGTAGAAAATTGTTCACTTGAAGATAAACTATTTTAAAGGTAAAAAATATTAGTGAAGTCTTATTGGTGTATTTTTGTGTCTGTTCCTAAGTAAAAGTTGAGATGGACTTATCTTTCAGAGCTTGAGCTGTGCTGATCTGAGTATCTCAGACAGCATCAGAAGACAGTAGGTTCTAAAACATTTTTCTCCTCTTCTTCCCTCAGCTTGTCATTAGTTTGTCCTCTTTCTTTCTCTAGGTTGTATCAACACTGCTCATAAACATAATCCCAGATGACTATGTTCCACTGAACTTAACTGGAAAAGCAAAGATCAGTGGGAAAGCCTGGGTGAAAGAAACTCCTCGGCCTGTTCCTGACTTTAACCCTGACTCCATGTGTGAGTCCCAGGTAGGACTGCCCAGTTGTATGTGTTGGAAATGTCTACTCCTTGGTATAGACAGACTGACTTAAAACAGAAAGAGAAATGGAGACACACTCATAGAAACTGGAGTCATGCTTCAGAAGGATTTTCCCAGGGTGCTGTCTGCTTTTGTTTTTGAAAGAGTCGGGTTGGTCTCCACCATCTGACCTTCAGCATAAAACTCCCACTTAGTTTGGGAGGCTACTCTAAAAAGTTGGAGTTGATTCTGAAAAGCTTGCAATTGCCGAACCCATGTTTTCTCTCACGATCTGAATAGTAGCCAGATAAATGAACTGCTTTGAGGGCCTAATACCCCAGCTCCAAGGCTTCAGAGCCAGGGCCACAAAAATAGCCTCACGTCTAGGTACTTGCTGCACTTTAGATTCACAGGGCTTCTGAGTGTTCTTGGTTGATGAGCGTCCCCAAGTCTGAAGAGCACAATGTGCTTGGTAGCTTTGTGTGTTCTGTCCTTTCCTCTCTTCTTCCTTCTCTCCTTCCCTCCCCCTCTCTCCACCCCTTTGTTTCTTGTCCTTTTCCTTCTTCCCCCTCCCCTACCTCTTTTTCTCTCTTGTCTGTTTGTAGTGCTAAGGATCAAGCCCAGGGTTTCATACTTGCTTGCATTTCACTCTACCACTGAGTTACCCCTGCAGCCTTGTGAAAGGATCTCCGTTTGTGTTTGTGTTTTTGTTTTTGTTTCGGCCAGTCCTGGGACATGAACTCAGGGCCTGGGCATCTCCCCTGCACGTCTGGCCTTTTTTGTTTATGTGGTACTGAGGAATTGAACCCAGGGCTTCATACATGCTAGGCAAGCACTAAGCCACATTCCCATCCCTCGTGAAACTCTTTTCTCCATTGAACCACCAGAAAAACCAGAAATAGAGCTGTGCTCAAAGTGGTAGAGTTCTAGCCTAAACCAAGAGCTCAGGGTCAGAGCCCAGGCTCTAAGTTCAAGCCCCACAACCAACAACAACAAAGAATGATTTTATTGTCTTAGATCTAGGTGCTACTAGGGAGAGAAGACTTAGGCCAGTTATAGTTTTGAAGGTAAAGCTTTAGGTGGTTTAGATGTTGTTGTTTTGTGCTCATCTTGGGTCTTGAACTCAGAAGCCTGGGGACCATCTCTGAGATTATTTTTGCTCAAGGGTAGTGCTCTACCACTTGAGTGACAACAGCTCTACTTCTGGCTTTTTTATGTTTCTTGGGCTGGCTTTGAACTGTGATCTTCAGATTTTGCCTTCCTGAGTAGCTAAGATGACAAGCATGATCCACAGATGCCCAGCTCTAGATATCATTATCTGTTCACAAGGTTTTGATCAAGGATACTTGAATCAAGTATGGGTGTGTGGGGAAGCATTAGGACATATAATCATACTTAAGAGTGTGTGAGAGTATAGGCTCTGAGATGTGTAGTCCTTGAACAAACAAAAACCATTGGATAGTATGTATTCATTTCCTTTATTGAGAGAGGGAGGGAGGGAGAGAGAGAGAGAGAGAGAGAGAGAGAGAGAGAGAGAGAGAGAGAGAGAGAGAGAGAGAGAGAGAGAGAGAGAGTGAGTTTCCTAGTTGTATGTATTCCACTTTATTTCATGAAAAGTTTGAGGCAGGTCACAATAGAGAAAATACAGAGTGAGGTTACCAGATAGCTGAGGATTGCTAGCTTCCCCAGGTGTTACCTGCATCCGGCATTCATGGCCCTTCCCTGTGCAGGTGATCATCAGGAAAGGGGAGCTGCTCTGTGGAGTGCTGGACAAGGCTCACTATGGGAGCTCTGCCTACGGCCTAGTCCACTGCTGCTATGAGATCTACGGGGGTGAGACCAGTGGCAAGGTTCTCACCTGCCTGGCTCGTCTCTTTACCGCCTACCTTCAGCTCTACAGAGGCTTTACCTTGGGTGAGTTTGGGACTCATTTCCCCCAGCTTTGCTGACCTTTGTAAGGAACAACTAGATTCTTTCTTCAAGGATGTGTGTCTTGGCTCCCTCGCTGTGCTCCCTTCCTGACTCCTCACAATTGGAATTTCTTCCCTACTGTACACAGCAGTCTCTTCATCTGTGTCCCTATCCTCTTTCAACCCCATGCTTTATACTGCTTCCTTGTCCTTAAGCACACTCCTGTTCTCTCCTGCAAACTCCTGGAATTCCCTTGGCTCTCCACAAAGGGGCTTCCATGCTGTTAGAACAGCTCGAGTCTTTCCAGCATGTAGGTCGGGGTAGCACTTGGAGAAACACCACTGGGGCAGACACATTGGAGTGCCCCCAAGGAAGAGGGACTTCGAGGGCTTCCTTATTTGGTCCCTGGACATGACAGCATGCTGCTTTAGGAATCGGTTCTGATGTAGAAAACAAGTGTGCTGTTTCTCTCTGTGCTGGGTAGAATTGATTTTGGAAAATCTGCTGCAGGGCCCAACTGTGTATGTGGAACTGGTCTGGGCCCTTCTGCAGCAGTCCTGTGAGGATTCCCTAAACTACTGCACATTAAACCCTCACCACAGTGTGTGATGCCATGATAGTGTGAATACGTACGGACTGGTTCACATGCATACATTGCGTGAGTCCCACTGTGGGATCCCTAGGCCTACCACCATAGGAGTTCAGTCAGTGGCCTGCAGTAGGACTTGCATTACATATGTTATTATACTTACATTTCTGTAATATACTTAATTGTGGGGAAAAAACTTAAATGCAGACTTGAAGATAATTTGAAATCACTCAGCATCCACTGGTTAGAGATAACATTTCCCAGTGAAAATGTATTCAGAAAAGAACAAAATCCTTTATTTCATACTGTTTTGTAATCAATTCCTCCCACTATCATCATTCCCAAATTTATTTAAAAGTGCCCCTTGAGGTCAGCTATATAAATCTACATCCCAATATCTACTGATTATAGATTATTTCTTTTGGGTGGATGTTTATTATCTGTGGGGCATTGGTATGAGGTCCCCCAAAAGATCCCCAAATCCAAAATGTTCTCAAGTCCTTAAGAATGGTATAATAGTATGCGTATGCTATATGTAAATCTTCCATGCACTTTAAATCCTCCCTAAATTCTAATGCCTGTGCAGTATAAATGCTAGGCAAACCATTGCTAAATTACAGAAAGGACAAGGAAAAAAGTATACATGTTCAGTACAGAAGCAACTTTTTCTTTTTCATACATTTTTCGGTCACAGTTGGTTAAATCTATAGACGCAGAACCCATAGATAGGGAGGGTCAACTGTGCTGTAGTTTATTTTACCCATTCCTCTAATTAAGCAGATTTTTTGGCAAGTTTTCACATTATTACTGGGATGACTACCTTTGGATAAACACGTTGGCATGCATATCCAATTATTTTATTTTGGCACTGAAACTCTTCTTTCTATATCCTGATTCCTGTAATTGGCCTGATCTATGTGGGAACTACATAGTCATTCCTTGAGGATACTCAAAGAATGAGTGAAGACTAAGAACCTCACACTTGTCAAAGGTAAATTAGTTCCAAATGGCAATCTAGAAAAAGCACAAACATCTGCTAACTAGAAGCAGATGTTCAGAGCACTTTGAAAATGAGAAGTAGAGAATGACTCCATCACCATCTCATAGTCATGCTTGTACCTCTGTTTAACACATGGCATAGAAGGGAATTGCCTCTGAGTTGATGATCCAAATGCCACAAGGCCAAGAAAGGATACAAGGCCATGCTGGGAGTAAGACTCCAGGGAGTGTGGGTCAGCAAGACCAACCCCCAACCCTTCTTAGAAGATGGCATCATAGGCTGGGAGTTTGGCCTAGTGGTTAAAGTGCTTGCCTAGCATGCATGAAGACCTGGGTTCGATTCCTTGGTACCACATACATAGAAAAAAGCCGGAAGTGGTGCTGAGGCTCAAGTGGTAGAGTTCTAGCCTTCAGAAAGTCCAAGGACAGTGCTCAGGCCCTGAGCTCAAGCCCAGGACTGGCAAAAAAAAAAAAAGATGGCATCATTACAACACTCATTGTCATAGTCGTGGTTACTTCACAGAGGGAAGGCTTTTTTCCTCTTCTACTTACATGTAGCCTGATTTGGAGCATTGCAGATAATGTTTGCCTTTTGGACAATTCTATCAGTTGTTTGCCTCCCTTCTTAGCTCTTGATGGAGGAAATTTTGAGTACTCTTAGTGTATACAGTTTGTTAGAGGCATAGCAGTTCAGTAAAGTGATATTACTTTAAGTCTTTGAGCTAGGATAGTCTTCAAGCCACTTGGAGAGTTAATTCATCTCTCCTTGGCAATGCTAAAGAAACTACAAGTTGGTTCCTGTCGCTTAGTTTTGACATGACTGTAGGCCTCCATACCATAAACCACGTGGGTAGCGCTGTGATGTGTGGCTTCCATTAGCCCAAACTGGGGTGTTCTATTCTATCTCTAAATCCAGCTTTCCATCCAAACCCTCTTCATCTCTAGCCCTTTCCGCCCACATGGGTTTATGGGGTGAGCTCCACGTGGAGCCCGCCTGGGCTTACTTCCCACCTATGTAACCTTTGTGCCCTTAGTTTTTAATCACTTATAACATGGGAAATATAATCCTAAGATATGGGGGAAATTAATGGAATTGATACCAGCAGCAGCATTTTATTGCTTCCTATGCTCTATTGGGGACCTAAACCCCACCGAGTTTACATTCTGATGAAGTCAGACCTTGGTAGCAACTGAACTTTTCTGTTTCACTTCACAGATGTAGAAGACATTTTGGTTAAGCCAAAGGCAGATGTTAAGAGACAGCAAATCATTGAAGAATCCACTCACTGTGGACCCCGGGTAAGGAGGGGACAAGAAGTAGGGACCCGTTATATAGTCAAGTGTCCTGCAGAATGAAACCCACCTGCTTCTCATGTGACTTCAACCTCTGACCCACTGCTCTTTTCTTATTCTAGGCTGTCAGGGTTGCGTTAAACCTGCCAGAGGCTGCATCATGTGATGAGGTCCGTGGGAAATGGCAGGATGCCCATCTTGGCAAAGACCAGCGGGATTTTAACATGATTGATATGAAGTTCAAGGAGGAAGTGAACCATTACAGCAATGAGATTAACAAGGTTAACCTGTGGTGTATGCGCTTATCTACATCTTTTTGAATGCTAATTTTTTAATTACATTTTGATTCTCACCCAGGGAGCAGTTTGTCCCTTTAACAGCTGATTGGAGGGAGGGAGGGGGTGGATCATTTAGAATCCATCATTGTGAAGAGCCAAGGGGCTCATTCCCAAACCAGTTAGGGTGTAGAAAGGCCTTGTGTTAGTGCTGAAAGGGAATCTTTGTGGTTTTTCATCTTAAGTGTTTTTATTTAGAAGTTACTACACTAAAGGGAACTGAGGAAAGAAGTCTTTCCTATGGGGTCATTGCTGCTGGATAAGCAAAAAGAAGAGCCAAAACACCATGGTTGCACAGGCAGAGGAACGGAGTGAAGACCTGTCTTTGGTCCTGGTTGTGCTTCACACATGCTGTATAACCTCTAGCAAGTGATAGGATTGAGCTGTGCATTCACTGATTTTTGTGGTGTAAAAGTAGGGTGCGTGAGGTGCCTCATGGAGTTGCTAGGAATGAGCTCACGTGCACAGCACCGTTAGGCCTGTGGTAGCTGAGAAAGGGGAAGAGAATCTGCATGAACAAAACTATGACCTTGTTCTCTTTACCATCCTGTCCAAGAGCTGAGACTCCCAGTTTTATGGCTTAGAAGACTGGGCCTGGCCCTTACCCTGCCTCTTGGCCTTAGGGGCCTGACAGAGTAAAAGAAGCAAAACCAATGTTCAGCAAAAGTTAGAATTTTTCTGTGGCATCCTCTTCCTTTTGGCTGCTGAGAAGACTTTGTCCCTGAGACGTGTTCAAGGTGCCTTCCCAGCTTTGTGTAAGGATGAAGGCAGTGCCACTTCCTGGACTGAGGGTGCAAGAGGTGAGGGGCTGTCTTCAAAAGTATCTCAGCTCACCTCCTCCCACCCAGCCTGCCTCTCCTGTATTAGGTTGGGTCTCTGGGATCCCAGGCCTAAAAAAAAGCCTCATAGTCCTCTCATCATCTCTCCAGACTTTGCTTACTTCTTATTATAGAGGCAAGTGAAGATCTCCACCAACTGCTTGGTGGCATGCTGGTAAACATGGGTGTGGTGTGGGCATCGGTAATCTGCCTCTGAGGGGACCAGTTTGAAAGGGCATCACCTTTTCAGAATCACAAATTGGTTATGCTGGTCCCCTTTCCCTCTTCTCTCTCCCTTTTTGCTGCCCTTTGACCAGAAAAATGGAGCCTGTAGCTCTTGGAAAGATGTATGAGCACAGCATGAAGGCAGAGGACACCCATGTGACTTCTCTCTGTCTGTTCTAATTAAAGGATGAATGCCAGCCGAGGCTTTCCCTTACCTTAGATGGGTTTTGATCTGAAGTTCTAGATAAATATTCTGGCTTTATTGCTCCTATGTGTAATCTTTTGAACCTGGAATTTGAATAGAGGGTAAAGTTACTAACCAGTGTGCTGGTTTAATCCACAGGCATGCATGCCTTTTGGCCTACACAGACAGTTTCCAGAGAACAACCTACAGATGATGGTGCAATCTGGAGCCAAAGGTTCAACTGTGAACACAATGCAGGTTTGAACCAAAGTGGCATAGCCAATTTGCCAGGGTGGGGACTTGATAGCAAGAGACAAATCCTTTCTGATTTTAAAGGGATCTATATTCTGTATGAAAATGTACCACAAAAAGACAAAAAGCGTATAGAAATCAATACAGGTACTAACCACAGAGATGGAAAGATATAGGTAAAAATATGCAAGTATGATATGTTAGATATATGGAAATAGCTTAGAAATTTAAATGTTGTATTGCCTAGATTCATGTTATGTATGCACTCTCTATATGTAAAGTCTCAGTCTCAGCTGAGATCCTACACTGTTGCGTGATCTATTTCTTTCACTTAATATTATATTACGAACATTGTCTTGAAGATTGCTTCTTTTTAGCTTCAGGCAAGCCTGTTGTCACCTCAGATTTCCCCAATGCTATGGAGCCATTTTCACAAATTTTAGTTCCAGTTGTTTTATTGCTTTTTCAATCTTGATGAACTTGAAAGGGTCCTCAGGATCATTGTGGCCTAAATGATCCCAATGGGAGTGGGTGGCTGAGTGCACAGGAAGCCCACTGACTAAAGAGAAATGGAGACACATTGCTCTCTTCTCCTTGAACATTTACAGGTTGTGTTGAAGCAAATACCTAGATAGCTTGATTACTCTCTTGGATCTAGGATGACAAGATCACAACCAATTACTTTCCTACAGTCTTCTCTTTCACCCTGGGGAACCTCAAGCCTCTTACATGTATAATGTGATGATTTTGAAATATAGCTATTTTTCCAAACATCGTCCATTTCAACCTGCCCACTTGCGGAAATCCAGATCAGTTTTTTAAAAAAAAGCTAGGCATGGTGTCTCACTCCTCTAATCCTAGTTACTCAGGCTGAGATCTGAGGATTGTGGTTCAAAGCCAGCCCGGGCTGGCTGAGACTCTTATCTCTAATTAATCACTAGAAAACAGGGAGTGGGGCTATGGCTCAAGGGGTAGGACAGTAGCCTTGAGCTGAAAAGCTCAGGGACAGTGCCCAGGCCCAGAGTTCAAGCCCCATAACCCACATAAAAAAGAAAGCAAGCAAGCAAGCAAGAAGGAAAAAAAGAAAGAAAAAAAAGGAAATTTGTTTTGGGTTTTATTTTTTTAATCACAGATTCCCTAGTTTCAGTTTCACATGCCTACCACATATAGGATTCAAGAGTTAATCATTTATTTGGGTTTTCTTTTCCCCAGATCTCTTGCCTACTGGGTCAGATCGAGTTGGAAGGTCGGAGACCTCCACTGATGGCATCTGGCAAGTCATTGCCCTGCTTTGAGCCTTATGAATTCACCCCCAGAGCTGGCGGCTTTGTCACTGGAAGGTTTCTCACGGGTATTAGACCTCCGGTATGCGTGGTTTTTGTTTTTTTACCTTCTTCCCTATTTCTAGATTCAGTGATAGGTGATTTGTTACCCCATTGACAAATCTGTGCAAGAGTGAGCAAGTCACTTCCTTCTTGCCCACTAAGTCCTAGGGTCCCAAGAGGACAGCCGTGTAACATTCTCCATTGTAACAGCAGAGCTAGCACAGTGCTACCACTTGGTTGACACTCAGTGAATATTTGCTGGCAAATGAAAACATGAACAGAACTCTGCGACCTCTCTAGGCTAGTTCTTAGCTGAATGTGAAACAGCTGGAGAAGGGAATGTCACTCAACCAGTGTGTTTATGTTGTCATAAAGAGCATCATGGGATTTTACAAGGTCCCCTATTCTCTGGTCCCTCCCCTTCCCTGACCTTCATAGAGGGAGATTAATGCGTTATAGCAGGTACCTAGTTTTGCTTTCTCATGTGGAGTTCTCCCCTAGAAGAAGAGTTTCCCCTCACACTCATCAGAAATGGGTTATGAGTACACCTTCTCTGAAAGAGTAACCCTTGTGAGCAGCTCACTAAGCCTGCATTGTATAAGTCTGAGTATTAATTGTTTTAATGCTACTACCCCTCAGCAGCCTTCTCCATTATCTCATATGGACTCTCCAGTGGCCACTCATGGCCTGTGGTAAGGAATGGTGATAGGTTGAGGTAGAGCAGAATTTTCTAAATTCTGATTGTGCCTCTAATGGATGAGCAAGTCATTGGAGTATATAGTGACCAGCAGTCCTTTATATAATGAAACGGAGAAGAATGATAAAGCAAGCCTCAGATTTTTCCTACCCTGTTAAGAATGGGATAGTATCATAAAGTTTTAGTTTGAGTTTTATATCTTTTTCATGTGTGTGACTATATTTCCATGTATATATATGCATTTACTAATTATGATGGTGAATGTATTTTTCCATATATTTTTATTGTAATTAATAGAAGGGTTACATTATATTCACCAGATAGAAGGTATATTACTTCACAAACATTGATACTCTTTCTCATGTCTTGGTCCCCATTTTCCTCTCCCCACCCCTGCCCCTCATCTTGTTTTCCCTCCTTCCCTATCCGATTTCAAATAACCAAATAAGAATATATACAGTATATCAGATAGCAAGGTGAAATACCGTAACAATATGAGATAACCAAGGGATAGCAAAAGAGATGAGAGATAACATAGTAGGTAAATATATTCTTATTGTAGAATGCTTACTCATTGCAATTGTAATAATAGGACATATAATCTTAATCTGAGGCAGGAAGATCACAGGGAAATATAGCATGACTGTTAAAGATTTTGGAAAGTTTCTTTTGCCACTGGTTTGGATTGTTTGTTTGTTTCTTGACCCTGACTGTTGCAAATGGAATGTAAGTATGGGTCAGGGCACAGTGCCACTGGTCTTTGGAAATGGGGTGTGGAGGATGGTCCTAAGGATGGCACATATGGATGCAGAGAGGCACCTGATTCCTGTAGATGGGAACTGTTACTTCTGATGCACTGTCCCTCCTCCTCAGGCAACTTAAGATAGCAGAAGTAACTGAGGCCATTGGAGCCTTCAAAGGCAAGGATCTAGGACCTGGAAGGAAAAGGTTATTGGTTAGGAAAGGCTGCTTGGGGTGTTAGCCTGAATAGTCCTGCAAAAAGTGCTCACTGTACCTTTTGTACCTCTCTCCCACAGGAGTTCTTCTTTCACTGCATGGCAGGGCGAGAGGGCCTGGTGGACACTGCTGTGAAAACCAGCCGCTCTGGCTATCTCCAAAGGTAAAACCCCAGTCTACCTCTGTTCCATGGGATTGCTGTCCTAGAGTTGTGTGCCTGTTACCTCCCCTCTCCCCTCTCTCTCTTTTTTGCCAGTCCTGGGGCTTGAACTCAGAGCATGAGCACTGTCCTTGGGCTTTCTCAAGGCTAGTGCTCTACCACTTGGGCCACAGCTTTTCCTAGGTATGTGGTAACCAAGGAATCAAACCCAGGGCTTTATGCATGCTAGGTGAGCACTGTAGGCCAAACTCCTAGCCCTAGTTACCTCTCACTCAAGATCTTTGATTTTTTTTTTTTTTTTTCCTTTTTGCCAGGCCTGGGCATTGTCCTTGGGCTTTCTCAAGGCTAGAGCTTTACCACTTAAGCCACAGCACCACTTCTGGCTTTTTCTGCATATGTGGAATCAAGCCTAGAGCTTTGTGCATGTGAGGCAAGCACTCTACCACTAGGCTATGCTCCTGGCCATCTTTGAGAAGCTGAGATTACTAGCACAAGCCACCAGTACCCCAACCCCATCAAGGTTTTAACATTTTTTAAAAAGAAATCAAAATGGGCCAGGAGCATAGCGCTAAGATTGGCACAGACTCACAAAAACTATCCTGATAGATGCCCAAGATAGAAAACAGAAGGTATTGATTCATTGTGCAACACCAGTAGAGTACACGCTCAGAGATGAACACCTCACCTTATGTTCTCCAGATTTACCATCCCCTTGGGGTGCTGTATGGGGAAAGATCTTTAGCAGTGGAGACTCTACCCTGTGTCTGAAAGTTTCAGAAGCTTGGAATAGTGTAGTGAATTTTAGGCCTGGGGCCTTGCCTGTGATTTTTGTAATCACTAACCTTTAGTCACAGGTATCACTGTGGGACTCTCCAACTTAGCCTTGCTTGTTTCCTTTCTTTTCTGGCAAGAAAGGAAGCAAGCAACCATGTAACTCACTTTATTGGGTGGATATGGGGGAATAGAGGCCTAAACCTGATCAAGGCCTGACTCCAGGAAGACCAGTTGGATAGGCAACAAATCTCTGAATTCCAGTTTTCCTCTTCTTAGGGTGCAGTTTGGAAGGTTTGATCCTGGGAACTTTGGTTATGGTTCTTCCTGAGCCCAGAGAGCCTGTGGTGTTAGAAATGACAGTAGGTGGCCTTTGGCCTTCCTAAATACAGAATCATGAATGAAGAGGGAGCAGCAGTATCAACCTTGACTCCTGAAGGACAGAAACATCTTTGTGTTTTTTTGCCAGTCCTGGGCTTGAGCTCAGGGCCTGAGCACTGTCCTTGGACTTTCTCAAGGATAGAGCTCTACCACTTGAGCCTCAGCACCACTTCTGGCTTTTTTTTTTCTATGTATGTGGTGCTGAGGAATTGAACCTGGGTCTTCGTGCATGCTAGGCAAGCACTCTACCACTAGGCCAAAGTCCTGGCCCGGACAAAACATCTAAAGAACTCTATATTTTATTAGTTTGTAAGGAACCCAAGCTTGTCAAACTTGGCTTGTCCTAAGAGGAAGTAGCACACAGAGATTGCCTAAACTTGCCTTTTAATCTATTAATGCTAAGTGTAAATTTAAGCTTTTAGGGAATTGCTTATGTTTTATAGAAAGTGGAAGTTCTGATGGTCATGCAAAAGAAATGATGGTGGGAAAGGATGGAAATGGTGTACATCCCTTTGCCTTGAGTCTGCCTTTGAGTTACATCCTCCAAGAACTCTAATGACTATGGAGCAGAGTTAGGTGGACACCACTCCATTTCTTCCCTCAGCATTCTACCTGTTGGTTCCAGCTTTGTCCTGTTTCAAATTCAGATTTACTAAACCTGCATACCAAACCTGCTGTGGTGTCTTCCCCTCTGAGTCCTATGGTATTGGGTGGAAAGGGCTAGAATGGGGTCAAGAAACACCCCAATGGCCCCTTGGTGAGGATCCCATGTGCAGACTGGCAGTGCTCTTCAGCCAGGGCCAGCTCCTGTCCTGCCCCAGGCCTGGATCACACAGCTAGTTACCTTCTAGGAACAAAGTCGTTTTTTATTTTTTTGTTTTTTTGGGTTTTTTGCCAGTCCTAAGGCTTGAATTCAGGATCTGGGCACTATACCTGAGCTTCTTTTTCTCAGAGCTAGCACTCTACCACTTGACCCACAGCACCACTTTCAGCTTTTTCCAGGGGTCCATGCATGCTAGGCAAGCAGTCTATCACTAGGCCACATTCCTAGCCTACAAAGTCTTTTAAAAATACTTGTAGTGGGGCTGGGAGTTTGGCCTAGTGATTGAGTGCTTGCCTAGCATGCACAAAGACCTAGGTTCGACTCCTCAGTACCACATACATAGAAAAAAGCCAAACATGGTGCTGTGGCTCAAGTGGTAGAGCTCTAGACTTGAGAAGGTCCAAGGACAGTGTTCAGGTCCTGAGCTCAAGCCCAGGACTGGCAAAACACACACACACACACACACACACACACACACACACACACACACACAAAAAAAAATACAGTATACAAAAAATTGAGGAAACAAATGTCAGAAGGTCTAGGGGTGGGAGAATGCCTGTGTTAGGTAGGAGTCTCCAAGCCCCATTGAATCAGGATGAACAGGATGATGTCAAGAGTTCTGATTGAAACAAAAGAGTGGCAGCCATTGGTGCAAAGGCACAGACATCTGCAGGATCCACCTGCAGTGCATAGCTTCAGAGAGCCTGAGTCAGAGTAGCCCTGACTAGAAAGTAGGAGGCTGCCTCCAATGATAGAGTGGAAAGGAAGAAGTGGATGTGGAGAAGCCATGAGACTGGTGATTGAAATGCAAGAACATTTCAGGACTGAGTGACCCAGTTGGTAGATAGCGAAGTGTTGTGAAGGAAAGAGAAGTTATAAGAAGGTGTTACTTAGGGAGACACATCAGAGGCCCTTAGAGATGAGTTCTGAAGCTCAAGGGAGAAACTTGATGCAGCCATGATGGGCTGTAAGACTGAAGAGACACTGGTGTTTGAGGTGGAAGGGAGGTGAATATTCACAACCATCCTTTCCAGGCCCTGGGAGCTGCAACTGGACCAGATAGGCCTCTTGGTCTCATCTGGAGATCCACCAGTCTAAGGAATGCTGGGGCTCAGACCCTGGGATACCAGAACTCTGGTCTGTCCTGGAGTTTCATTTGTTTGCAAAACAGAGTCCCCTTTTCCTTGTACTACCTGCTTCCCATGATAGCCTTCCTGAGAGGTGTATGCCTGGTGGGCATTGAGCCAGTGGCCTCCTTCTTAGGTGTATCATCAAGCACTTGGAAGGCCTGGTTGTCCAGTATGATCTGACAGTTCGTGACAGCGATGGCAGTGTGGTGCAGTTCCTCTATGGGGAAGATGGCCTGGACATCCCCAAGACCCAGTTCCTGCAGCCCAAGCAGTTTCCCTTCCTGGCCAGCAACTATGAGGTAATACCAACCCCCGTCCATGCAGCAGGCCTCTATCCCAGCCACAATCCTCTGAGTACCCTGATCTCAAGCCCCTGGATCTGTACAGTTATGAAAAAATTGAAAGAGTGGAAAGGGTTTGTAAAGCACCTACCAGTGTCTTAAGATACTTGACAATTTCACAGCTGCTCTGTGGACTGATGAGTTGAAGTGATGGTAGAGCTTGAGCACTTCTGGAGTAACAGTTTTTGTTTAGGGGCACTTGCTATGTGATGGTTCCTAACCAAAGTGCACAAAGTACTCAGTTCATTCTCACCACAACTGTGGGAGGTGGCAGCACATTTTTATAGCTGAGGCAGCTTAATATTGCAGCTGAAGTAACCAGCTGGTGAGAGGCATTGCCACCGTTTGAACCTGATACATGTTCATGATGTTCTTGCTGCCTTGAGGCTTGGTAGTGACCATCTCCACTGACAGAACTTTCAGGTTCTCTCCCTTCTGGAGCTTGTCCTTGAATTTTGGCCATCCTCTTTGGTGTCTTCTTTCTTCCGAAATCTCCTTTCTATTCTAGAGGGGCTTATCCCCTCAGACTACCAGCTCCTTCAGCTCCTTCATCTGATCTGTACAGCAAGAATGCTGATCACCAGTACTCAGTTTTTGAGATGTATTGTGAAGACTACTCCCAAGCCCCTAGGTCCCATGAGGTTGTTCAGTGTGATGTCTATCATGTCCTCATATCTCATCTTGGATGTGTGTGTGTGTGGTTTATTTAGGTGATAATGAAATCAAAGCATCTCCATGAAGTCTTGTCCAGGGCAGATCCTCAGAAAGCTCTCCGTCACTTCAAAGCCATTAAAAAATGGCACAACAAGCACCCCACTGCCCAGCTAAGAAAAGGTGCCTTCCTGAATTATTCCCAGAAGATTCAGGCAGCTGTGAAAGCCCTGAACCTTGAGGGCAAGAACCAGAATGGCCGCAGCCCAGAAACTCAACAGGTGATGGTATCCCTGGTCTCTGGCATGTTCAAGCCTCAGGCAGGGTTTGAAAGATGCAGAATTGTTCCCTCATACAGGGTCGGGTATTGGAATCAGTTAGGATACCACTGGTGTTCAAGCAAGACTATAAGAAGGAGACCATAATGATGGGGATAGAGTTTGGAGGCAATCAGGCTGAATGGCTTCGGAGTTTCTCATCACCCTTGGCATGAAGGGTCAGGGACAATAGACTGGGATAGGGTATGTAATCAAAGGCAGAGCCCTCAGTAGAGATCCCATTAGAAAGAAATTGCCTCTGCTGCTAGGGTCAACTAGAAGTAGAGGATCTTTTTCAGTCATTTTCTCTCAGTACAGTATGTGTGAAGGGCCTGGATCTGAGGCTAACAGGGACCTAACAGTCATTTCACTTATAGTGACTGTCTTGGTTGGGCCATGAAGCTCTAGCTGTATCTTTATCCTAACACAATCATTACAGTATTCCATTTGACTCCAGAAGGATCCCAGTTGTATCCTCATGCAAATTATGTAGCTCCTCCATGTATACTTAGATGGACCAAGATAAGGAGTAGCCATCTTGCTCAACAGTTTCCCCTTCCCCGTTTACATTGTTGTGTTGTTTTTCACCTTGTGGTAGCTGGGTTTCTTTCTGTTTTAGTTTTTAGTCCTCTTCTCTTATCCAAACCAGTGCTTTTGAGCTGCCTCATGCCATTGATTTCCCCAGGAGAGCACTCCTGGTAGCTAGTTTCCCATGGAACTGACAC
This sequence comes from Megascapheus bottae, assembly GCF_031878675.1. Taxonomy (NCBI): domain Eukaryota; kingdom Metazoa; phylum Chordata; class Mammalia; order Rodentia; family Geomyidae; genus Megascapheus; species Megascapheus bottae. The sequence goes on from NC_143515.1 coordinate 23,106,737, forward strand.
TCATCTTTCCCTCCATTCAGATGTTACAGATGTGGTATGAGTTAGATGAGCAAAGCCGGCGGAAATACCAGAAGAAAGCAGCCTCTTGTCCAGACCCCAGTCTGTCTGTGTGGCGCCCAGACATCTACTTTGCATCCGTCTCAGAAACATTTGAAAAGAAATTGGATGACTACAGTCAAGAATGGGCAGCTGAAGCAGACAAGAATTACATGAAGTCAGAGCTCTCTCTCGACAGGTGATGTCACTGATTTGTAGCATGGCAAGTATGGAGGCAACCCTCTCAAGCCTACAGCCTACTCCAGAAGAAGAGGGCAGCCTCCAGAGTTGAGCCACCAGCAGGAGGGAGGGATGCGAGACAGTAGGAAGTACTTTGTAAGTCTTGTGGATGCTGGGGCAGATGAGAACAGATGAGAGGGATCATTTGCCTAGGAGAAGCCAGTCTGGGAAGAGGCAGGAAGGGAGGGTTTGGGTTTCTAGTTTCAGATGACTTGATGGAAGTCTTCTACCTGCTCTTGACCTCCCATTGCCCCCTACCCTCTCCAGGCTGAGAACCTTGCTGCAGCTAAAGTGGCAGCGCTCACTGTGTGACCCAGGAGAGGCCGTGGGCCTGCTGGCCGCCCAGAGCATTGGAGAGCCCTCCACACAGATGACTCTGAACACCTTCCACTTCGCAGGCAGAGGCGAGATGAATGTCACCCTGGGTATTCCAAGGTGCGAGATGGGCAGAGTGCATGGATGGGTCTGCCCTGGCTCTTCTGGGAAAGGAGTCATCTGATGGGGGACGGGGGCAGGTGGGAATGAGATTAGGATGCATCAAAATGTGTATCCGTGTTGAAATTTGCCATCTGACTGGTTTCTGTGGCCAAATCAGTGCTTAAGATTTCTGTTTATTCCCTTGTCAACTCCAATATTAGAATATTTATAGACTGCATTTTAAAAGGCCCCAACTTCCCAATCAGTCCACCTGGCTACTCAGCTCCAGGGTCACCATTCCTATGGCTATCGCCCTTTAGGTGCATGTATCTTGCTGCAATGTGATCATTGCTGGGCATAAAAAGTGTAGACTGAGGTCCATGGCAATCATTCTGTGATCTGTAACTTTCTGGAAGTTGGATTCTTGACTTCTCAACTGTGATGTGCCCTCCTGTGGACTACAGGAGGGTAGGCCCACCGTGAGCTGGCTGAGCTTATGGGCAGATCTGACTTGCTCTGTATCGTAGTTATTGTTTACTCCTTAGGAAGCAAGAACTCATGAGCCAGCACTCCAGGGAGAAATCAGACAAGGAAAGTCTGTGTCCCATGAGGCAGATCTGATTCATAACCTTCCCTTGTGAGATCCCAAGGCTTTTTACATCCCAGAAGAACTCTGATTTATTTAGAAGAGGCTTCAGGTGAATAGATTCCCTAATCTGGTTACTTCTTACAATGATGTGCCCTTATTCTGTGACAGGTTGAGAGAGATTCTCATGGTGGCTAGTGCCAACATCAAGACACCCATGATGAGTGTCCCTGTTTTCAACACCAAGAAAGCCCTAAAGAAAGTGAAGAGCCTGAAGAAGCAGCTCACCAGGGTGTGCCTAGGGGAGGTAACTATCTCTTGTGTCTGGGCAGGATACTTAGTACAAGCAGGCTACTGTGTTCTCTCATCTCTGCAGAACAGACTTAACAGGTCAGACCCTTGGTTTAAATTCCTACTAGGGAGAAAAAGGGTAAGGGATGGATGAAGAGCCGTTTAAGATAACCATTAGTTCTGCAGCATCTCCATGTGCCTAAAAAGTATAGTAAGAATGCTTCTTGGGTTGGCTTACTGGCATTTCTTTGCAGGAGACACAGGAAGGATACTCTGGAGATGGCTTTTACACCGTGGGCCCCCATCCTGCTTCCCCAAGGATTCATGCAGGCACATTTCACTAGCTGCTGTCCTTTCAAGCCCTTGGTTTCCTACAGTCTGTTTGTAGTGCAGTCTCTGGGGATGTGGATGAGTCATGTTTTCTGTGCTTCTCTCATTCTAGGTGTTGCAGAAAGTTGATGTCCAGGAGTCCTTCTGCATGGGGGAAAAACAGAACAAATTCCGGGTGTATGAGTTGAGGTTTGAGTTCCTGCCGCATGCGTATTACCAACAAGAGAAGTGCCTGAGACCTGAGGACATCCTGCATTTCATGGAAACAAGGTCAGAATTTTAGCCATATTTGTCATTTACTTTGGCCCATAGATTACTCCTGGCCCCAGAGCTCCAGGAGATGGTGCACGTTTTCCCGGTAAGCCCTGCATGAGAAGTATTTAGGAACTGCTGGCCCTGCAGCCTAATCCAGAAACCCCACCCTGATCTGGCTTGTGGGTAGGAATTAATTAGCCACACATTATTCTTCCCTTGGGTTGATAGCTCAAGATATCTCCTTTTAAGGTGGAAGTGTTAAGATGTGAAAGTGTGTTTACATTGAAAAGAAGGAAGTCCAACAACAGTGGTGCCCCTGAAATGTCAGCAATGGGATGTAATTCTAGGCAGTGTAATGAGATTCATGGTACATTTACAGGTTTTCAATAATGAACAGGGTCATACTGCTTTTAAACCCTGGTATTATAACCGAGGTTGCCTGTAGCTTCCTACATAGACATTCTGGTTCCTATCTGGTGACTTTATTTTTCTCTGAAGTTCAGGCTACATTTAGGCAGTTGAAAAGCAAAGGCTATAAATGCTAAGTGCACAGGGTCAGGAGGGTGGACTCCTTATGACTAGGGCAAGCAGAAAAGGGCCAAAAGAGTACTTCTGACTCACCCACTGGCCTTAATGGTAGCAAATTCGAAAGGCTGCAGAACCCAGGAGATAGAGTCCAGGGAAGTGGGCAGGAAGGATCCGGTCTCAAGGGCTAGGTTTTTACTGTGCAGAGAGAGACATGAGTCAGGATGGCTATATCTTCTGAATTAAAACAAAGTGCTGGGAGTTTGGTCTAGTGGTAGTGCTTCCTTAGCATACACAAAGACCCGGGTTCAATTCCTCCGTACCACATGCATAGAAGAAAGCCGGAAGTTGTACTGAGGCTCAAGTGATAGAGCTCTAGCCTTGAGAAAGTCCAAAGACAGTGCTCAGGCCATGAGCCTAGGACTGGAAAAAACAACAATAAGAAGGAAAAACATGCCTTCTTTTTTTCTTTCTCTTTTCCTTCCTTCATTTCTTTCACTTTTTTTTTTTTTTTAACCAGTCCCGGGGATTAAACTCAAGGCCCAGGCACTGTCCCTGAGCTTTCTGTGTTCACGACTAGCACTCTGCCACTTGAGCCACGGCTCCATTTCTGCCTTTTATGGCTCACACCTGTAATCCTAGCTACTCAGGAGACTGAGGTCTGAGGATCCCAGTTCGAGACCAGCCTGGGCACTAAAGAATAAGAGACTCTTAACTCCAGTTAACTAGAAAATCAGAAGTAGTGCTGTGGCTCCGAGGGTAGGGCGGTATCCTTGAGCTGTAGGACTCAGGGACAGCGCCCAGACTCAGAGTTCAAGCTCCACGACTGACCAAAAAAAAAAAAAAGAATCTCACACTTTCCTGCCTGGACTAGCTTTGAACTGTGATCTTCAGATTTGCCTCCTGAGTAGCTGGATTACAGGTGTGAGCCATGGTGCCTGGTTCTTATAAGAAGTGTTCTAATTTTTAAATACTTGCAACTAATTCATGAACTTTTTAAAAGCCTAGTAAGCAAAAGAAAACGTATCTGTAGCCACAACTGAATCCCAGGCCATTGAGCACTGTCTGTAATCTAGACCAGCTCCCGGGTCTTCCCAAAGCTGCTGAGATGTGGAGAATTGGCAGCAGAGAAGAAAAAAAAAATTTCTCTTCCTTCATCCATCTCACAGCTGCACTAAGCCACCAAAGTTGATCACTGGGGCAGGTGAGAACAGGAGAGAGGCCAAAAACTATTGTCTCCTGATCCTCTGTTTCCCTGCCAACCCTCTGAACAGATGCCTTTTAAGGGTAGAAGAGTTTGGATTCAAATTAAGCCCTTTATACAGGGGACCTTCCCTAGGTGGATCTTCTTCGGATGATAAAAAGCTTATTGCTAGCTGGGCCTTGGGGAGAACCTGTATCATCACCTGCCTAGGTTAGGAAGATTTGTTCCATCAGGTGCTCCATGTGCTCTGGAGCACTGGGCACAGTGACAGAGAGCCATGGGAGCTCCAGCCTGCCAGCTCGTAATTAAGAGGAGCAAGTGCAACGGATGTTGTGCTAGCCTGGCAGCCCTCTTCTGAGAAGTGGGACTTAGGATCACATGACCTCTTGAGAATGATGGAGAGTGGATCAAGTCCCTGGCCTGGCCCATTTCTCTTCACCTGAGGCTTCAAAGATAGGCCAATCTGTGATTAGAGTTCACTTACTGACATTACCTCATGGAACTGAAAATACTAAATCACTTTTTAAACTTTCTTCCTGATAAATGACAGCCCTGGCTTGTTCCCAACAGTGAAGTACTTTTGCATCTCTGAGTTGTGTTTATTATACACTTCAAAAGCTGGGATAAATAGGCCTTGTGCAGTCATTTCCGGTAGGGATAGTCTTAGTGGCTTCAGCAGCAGGGCTCTGAGGTCTCAGACAAGATGAAAGTTGGAGCAGACTGTGAACTAGGCTGTGGGTTTGAACTCCCCTTATCAGGCCTGGCAGTAACCACTTTAAGACCTGAGAGCCCAAAAGAAATGGAAGGAGGTTGGGAATGTGCCACTGTCCCCCTAGAGTGGTTTGTCCTTTACCCCATTTCCCTATCCCATTTCCCCCTCCCTTCTCTCTCCACCACCTTCTTCCCTTTCTTCTCTCCCGGTTAAGGAGAGACTTTTGAGTCACGTGGATTACAGAGAAGCAGGACAGGGGTGCCAGATGAAGGTGTCCATAAGCATGGCAGTCCCCCATGGCTGTACGGGCACCCATCACTTTAAATATTTGTGTGAATTATCTATAAGATACGGTGGGATAGTGAGTTGAAAGAGCATTGAGTAGAAGAAGCAGGAGAAAAGTAGATTTGGGCCTTCAGTTCTGGCCTGAGACCGACCCCATTGCTGTCTCTGTAGTTAGAATATGTGTGAATCTGACTCTAAAAGCAGCAGATGGTGATGATTTGCCTGGCATTTTCAGAAACCGTCAAGAGTCATCTTCTCAGCTTGTAATTATTTATGTGGGAGGGGAGGTTCTTCTGCCACCATCTCCCTTGTTCTTAGCAAGATCACAGAAGGGAAAACACTAGCGCAATACTGATCGGTTTCCCACATGCGGATCAGCTTTTGTCATTCTACCTTCTTCCAATTCTCACCATTTCTGGCCACGAAAAGATGTGGGGAAGGTAGGTAAGATTCTGGCTGGTGATCAGAGGAGTCTTCATGGAGAAATTTTATCTACATGTTGACCCAGCCTTGAAGGACAGGTACCCAGCAGGCGAACGGGTTGGGGGAATTGCAGGCAGACCAGGCCTGAGCAAAACCTAAAGGACGCTTGGAGATGGGAGGGCGTGGCAAATGAGGCCAAGGGCAGTTGTGAATGTTGGAGTAGGGCCTCAGAGAGGAGGTGTTGCCACACATTGACAGAGAAGGGACCTGATGAAATAGAGCAAGTGCTTCATCTCTGCTTAGGTACAATGGGGATGTGAATCTGGGCCTATCCTTTCAAAAATGTTTCTCTTGTCCCTCTCTTCTTCCCAGTTCTATCTTTCTAAAGTCAAGACTTGCTTCTTCGTATCTGACTCTCTCCTCCGCCCACCCCCATTTGTGTCTCCAAAGCCTGGAGAGCCTCTCAGTTGTCACTGGGCATCATTTTTCTGACAAATGCCAAAACCTTAACAAAACTATGTACCTATTTTTAAAAAATCTTAAAAAACAAAACAAAAAATCTTGAGTGAGGTTGCTATTCCTTTGTTTACAACATAACAGTAAACATTTGATCTGCCTGCTCTTTAAATTCAGACTAAACTTGAGAGTGAGGAAACTGACCCTGTGTTACCCCACAGGACCCAGGATGATTGGAGGAAGGGAGGGAGAGAAGGAGGGAGGGAGCTAGCTCGTGGACCCTAATACTTTCTACTTTGGTGTGCTCTTACAGCCCAATGAAGAAACAAGAGTTACCTTGCAACAGGGAGAGGGCAGGGTGAGGCCCCAAGGACCCTTAAAAATGAACAATTGAGGAAGAAGGGGCCAAGGATGGTCCCCCAGATTCTTATGTTGAAGTAGGTCTTTTGGAATCAGTTTGTTTCTAACTAGTGGACGGGATTTATTGATAAAGTTAGTTGTTGATGCCTTTTGATACTCTGATGAGTGTTGTCAGTCTTCATTCCTTCATCTAATTGTCAGGGCTCCCACACCAGGAACAGAGGCAGCACCACTTTCTGGAGCTACTATAGGTGGTGAGCAGGAAAAAGTCTTGGACCCAGGTTGGATTCTCTTTTCCTACAGTGGAATCTGCCATCTTGGTTAGAGATAGACACCATATACTTACCCAGCTAGGCCCTGGGAAAGGTAGCAGGTATATAGGGTCATTTTTATATTCAAACAGGATTATGTAAAACATGTGAATACTCATGTTTTCCAGATGAGTGAGTTAACACTCAGGAAGTTGTTAATCATGTTCAGACCCATACTGTCAAGGGGTAACAACAGAGATCTAGACCAGGCCTATCTGTCTGTGGTACTGCTCTTCTGATGTGACAAATTCCACTCAGAAACAAGAGAGGGAAGCAAGTAGGTATAAGAGGCTGGCCTCTGTCCTGTGTATTCATCTCCTGTGGGAATCTCTCATCATCCGGCCCTCAGGGAGGAGAGGACTAGACACATGGATACTGATGTGGCTTGTGTGGCTTTCTTCTCACCTAGATTCTTTAAACTCCTGATGGAATCCATCAGAAAGAAGAGTAGTAAAGAATCAACCTTCAGAAGTGTGAACACACGAAGAGCTACACAGAAGGATCTCGATAATGCTGAGGAGTCAGGGAGGGGTCGGGTGAGTGAGTCCTGAGGGCCTCCCAGGCGCTGCACAGAGATAGAACTATGTAGGATGTATGTAGTCTTCTTTGTATAGAAGCCCTCATGGCTATTCTTAGTGCTCCAGAAGCTCCTTCATAGTGTCAGCCTGTCTTTCCAATTGCTTCATTCAGCATTTATCTGCTGCTCTCATTGAGACACTGGCAGGGACCAGACAGCTATTTTAAAAAAAAGTTACTGGGCGCCAGTGCCTCATGACTGTAATCTGCTCTTAAGAAGGCTGAGATCTAATTCAAAGCCAGCCTAGGCAATTTTAAAAGTCTGTAAGACTCTTTACCTCCAATTAACCACCAGGAAAGCCAGAAGTGGAGTGGAAGTGTGGTTCAAGTGGTAGAGTGCTAACTGTGAGTTCGAGCTTCAGGACTGAGTGCCAAAAAACCAAAACAACAACACTAGACAAGTTGAAACTTCGTATGAAAAGTAAAGGAGCAGGAGGAGGCAGTCACCACTGGTAAAGGAGTCTGTGAATAGTGATTCCCCTTCTGTCATCATATCAGGCCAGACCTGAGGGGGGTGTGGTAGAACTTTCCAAGGATGAGCAGCAGTGGACTGTACCACGGTGAGCCTGCTGAAGTAGGGCACCATGTAGACTGATACTCTCCTAGCTGGCTACGTGGTCACTTCTCTCTGGACCTGTCTCTTCCTCCTCAGTGAAGGGTTGGCCTAGACCACAATTATCTCTGCAAACCAGTCTAGTCTTAATTCTTAATTCACTCAGAAGGAAAAGAGTCAAAGTCAGGAGAAAGAAGGTGTAACTGTTTGGTTTTTTAAATATTTAGTATTCTACCAAGATAAACCCCTCTTCATTCCTACTGCAGTGGGACTGATTAAAAATATTTAGAACTCTATTTTTTACCATCTTTTTTTAATGACTTGGTGAATTCCAGTATTTTTTTTTCTCTTGATGGTGCTGGGCATCAAATCTAAGGCCTCTTTATACATGCTAAACAAGCATTCTACCACTGAATCATATCCTTAGCCCACAGCTTCCTCTCCTTTTTAGTGTTTAAACATGAGATACTTTATAAGTGGTTCATATAAAAGGGAAGACTGAAGTTTTGAAAAGACTTACATTCAAGGGCTGGATAGAGTGGGTCCTGGCTGGGTTAGGGGATTGATAGAAGGTGATTAATGCAAGGGTAGTAGATGGACAGTTTGGTAGGAGATGTAGGTGAGATAATGATGGCTAGATGGGGGCTAGTGAGTAAGTGAGTGGATGGATGGATGGATGGATGGATGGGTTGGCAGTAGATAAATGGATTCATTAAGCACTAGATATTGGAACTACCCATTTTCTTCCTGTCTTCAAACCACAGGGAGAACAGGAAGGTGACGATGAAGAAGAGGGGAACATTGTGGATGCAGAGGCTGATGAAGGGGATGCTGATGCCTCTGACACTAAACGCAAGGAGAAGCAAGAGGAAGAGGTAGGGGGACTCGGTTAGACTTGAAGGGGTTGGGACCATGCTTGAGGGGGTTCTGCTTTAACACAAGCTGCCTGCTGGGAACCCACAAGAAATCTGAAGCCAGGGCTGCCCTTCATATCTGGCTAACCTTGAATTTGAATCAGACACAAGGTCCCAGAGAAACTTCTGGCAAGACTTCAAGCTGCCTTCTATTTCTACAATGAAAATATGATACCCTTTATCCTTCTTCCAAGCCAGTCCCTTATTCTTATCATCTCTGCAAGGAAGAAAGAGGGAATGCACAGGTTGAGTGGGTGAGCCAGGACAGCTGTAGAGGGATACTTCTCCTCCAAGGGGCCACAGAAATGTCAGGGTAAAAGGTGGCTGTCCCAGGTGAGAGGCTCGAAGTAGGAAGGCCAGAACAGAGAAGCTAAGAGTGTGGGGACCAAGCCAGGCATAGTCTCTGCAGTGGCGCTAGTTCCACAAGGTCTGCCCCTGAGTGACAGCCTAAATTCCCTTCCTGCCAGGTGGATTATGAGAGTGAGGAAGAAGAAGAGAAGGAAAAGGAAGAGGAGGAGGAGGAGGACATCCAAGAAGAAGAGACCATCCATGGTGAAGGTGCCCATCAGGCCCATGGTCCAGATGAGGAGATGGGCTCAGGCCTGGAAGAAGACTTGCCCCAGAAACCTCCCCGCCACCGCCGGGGACCCCAGGGAGCTGAGGCTGTGCAGCGCCGGCTCCAAGCTGTACGTGAGACTCATTCATTCATTGAAGACTACCAGTATGACACAGAAGAGGAACTGTGGTGCCAGGTCAGTGGCCACAATAACAAGGGGCTATTCCAGCCCACTAGTGCCCACTCCTGCTGTGGAGCTCCCTGACTGCTGGGACTGAGACCACCATGTTCTCCATGCCTGCTTTCCCCATGTGCAGGCCTCTGGGAGTGGCTGCTGTGTGTGTGTGTGTGTCTGTGTCTGTGTCTGCACATGCAGGCTAGTCTTGGGGCTTGAATTCAGGGCCTACGTATTGTTCTTAAGCTTCTCTGCTCAAGGCTAGCGCTCTACCACTTGAGCCACAGCCACCTTTTTGGTGATTTGTCGAAGATAAGAGGTAAGAGTCTCATGGGCTTTTCCAAACCATAATCCTCAGATCTCAGCCTCCTGAGTAGCTAGGATTATAGGCATGAGCTATTGGTACTCAAGTGGTTTAAATCCTAGGTCCCTTTCAGAATCTGGTAATAGCTATAGACCCTCTTCCACACATGTTACCCTCAAACCCCTGGTGAGTTAGTTCCCTCTGAATCTCATTTCCTAGGCCTTGTAGGTACTTTCATCTGTATCTCCTCAGTTAACCCTCAAATCATAAACACTTAACAAACATCATGGTGGTGGAGGCTTGGTTCTTGCCAACATGTAGGAACCTGCCGTCCTCCCACACACACCCCCGGTCCGCATTCTGGAGATTGTATGGTTTCCTGAGGAAATAGTTCAGATGCCTTGACATTATAGAGAACTAACCCTTATCTTCCTTGGATCAGTTTGGTGATTACCAAACGGTAATATAGATAACAGGACTCACCAACAGGATCCCAGGCACAGAAAACCTGTACTGTGGTTTTTGGCTGTTGAAATGACAGGACCATGTAGCGTGGTTGTGAATTCACCCAGGTTCGGGTCCCCAGCCGGCAGGCTCTGTCCCGTTCCCGGGGCTGGGAATACCCTCTTGCCTCCTCCTCTAGGTAACGATGAAGCTTCCTCTGATGAAGATCAACTTTGACATGAGCTCCCTGGTTGTGTCCCTGGCCCACAGTGCAATTGTTTACACAACCAAGGGCATCACTCGTTGCCTCCTGAATGAAACAACCAACAGAGAGAATGAGAAGGAGCTTGTGCTCAACACGGAGGGAATCAACCTCCCGGAGCTGTTCAAATACGCTGAGGTGCGTGTTATTCTCTAGTGTACCTGCTGGCCTGGCCTCCTGTTATCTCTGGACACAGCCCCTAGGAGCTGAGCCTCCAGCAGTTGATGGAACCCCTCCTAAACTTTACATGCTCCAGACCAAGGTTGTCTACCCTTTAGGGATCCATAATGTCTGTTAGTCTGTTTAGGCTTCCAGTATAAAAGCCAGCTGAACTTTAACCCAGAGTGTCCTAGACACATTGGAGTATAATTCTTGCCCTTGAAATGAAGACCTTCCTAAGCCAGAGTTATAAGGAATGAGTTGCCACACTGCTGCCCTGGATGCTGCTCACTATCTGCTAAAGGAGACCCCAGCCCCAACTCAGTGTTCCTGCCGGACGCTCTGAAGCCTTTTGCCCCTGTCTGTCCTCTTGCCAGGACATCTGGTCTTCCCTCTGAGGTTCTCAGTGCTCGAGAGCAAGGGTCTCCTCACAGGACACTCAGGAACTTGGGCCCCCCTGACTTTTACTCCCTTAGCCTCACACACTTGTGTCCCTACCTTCAACTTCCCTGAGCCTTTCACCAAGAGCTTTCTCAAGCCTATGAGCAGGAATGAGCCCATCCTTCCTGAGCGCCAGCCTTCTGTCTCCACAAGGCATGCATGAATTCTCAATGTACACCAGGCAGGCTCCTTGTCTCCTCTTGCCTCCTGTGGAACATGGCTGTGGCCAGGGAAATGTCCTCTCCAGCCATAGTGTACAGTTCAGTTACATTCTCTTCATTATTATAAAGGAATAATGAAGGCTGGGGACGTAGCTCAGTGGAATAGTGCTTGCCTGGCACGTTCAAGGCCCTGGGTTCTGTCCCTAATACAGGCTAAAACAATGAATTGTAATGAACAAGGAATTACTTTGTTTTTAACGAATCTGAGTGACTTTTAGTATCTAGTGGCAGCAAAAGAGACCCGAGGGTTTGGCCAATGTGTGCTCAGCGTTTTCCCAGTAATTTCTCCTCTCCCTGGCTGAGCCCCTTTCTGCACTTGATCATCAGCTGTTTTCAGCTGCCAGGCATAGGCAGGGAGTGGCAGGTGGGAGAGCCTTAGGCCCCACTCTCAAGTCAGTCCCTATGCCTCTGCCCAGGTGCTGGACCTGCGCCGCCTCTACTCCAATGACATCCATGCCATGGCCAACACTTATGGCATCGAGGCCGCACTGCGGGTGATCGAGAAAGAGATCAAGGATGTGTTTGCTGTGTATGGTAAGAGGAGCCCTGGATTGTGGCTGGTATGAGTCTTGCATCAAGGCAGGAACTGGGACACAGGTGCCAGTGAGTATGTTGGCAGGAGACTGCAGTCTCTGAGATCCCCTAAGAGGAAACATGGCAGTGGCAGCCTTGTCTCCATGGCAGCTGGTCTCTTCCAGGAAGCTCCCCTTTGATGACTTGGCCCCATTTTGCCTTCAGGATTCCAAATCCTCAGTGAACACAACAAGACTAGAACTCGCTTCCTGTGCGGCTGGGTGGCAGTGGGAAGCAGGGAGGTTCTCAGGCAAGACATGTGTCACAGTACTGGATCAGGACATAATAGAACTGGGAAGCAGCCTCGGGTCTGAGCCCAGGCACTCACTTGGGGAGCCTGGCAGATGTCTGGTGATACTCCCAGCTTATCCCCTTGCCCCTGCTTACTCCTTTCTGATATTGTGACCTCCGTTACAGGCATTGCCGTCGATCCTCGCCATCTCTCCTTGGTCGCCGATTATATGTGTTTTGAGGGTGTTTACAAGCCACTGAACCGCTTTGGGATCCGGTCCAGCTCCTCTCCTCTGCAGCAGATGACATTTGAAACCAGCTTCCAGTTTCTGAAGCAGGCCACCATGATGGGTCAGTATGGGACAGATGCCTAGGCCTTCCCGCTCCCGACTCTGCCCTGGGCAAATAGCCCAGCTCACAGGGCATTATCCACAGCACCTTCATGCTAGTGAGAGCCTAAGTAAGGCTTGGCAGCAGATGGAAACACTGCCTCTGCATTGGGGGCTGGAGGAGCGGGAGGATTCCCCTATTTCAAATGAAGAAGTAACCCTGTAGTGAATAATAGTCTCAAGAACTCAGGACCGGTTCCCAGAGCCTCCCTCCAGTGCTACCATACCACCTCAGCACTGAGTCACCAGTCCCCTCACATCACCCCTCCCTCCACCCCTGACATAGGCCATTTGTCTCTTGCAGGATCCCACGATGAGCTAAGGTCCCCTTCAGCCTGCCTTGTGGTGGGGAAGGTCGTCAAGGGGGGAACAGGCCTGTTTGAACTCAAGCAACCCCTGAGATAGTTGCCCAGCCCTGAAGATCTGGGTCCCAGCTAGTTGGCGTGGCGCGTGAGTGGACTGGACTCCGAGGTAGTTGACAGTGCCCTTCCAGAGCACCTCAGTGACCTTGGCTTCTGGGCTAGGCTGGCACTGTGCCATCCTCGCCCTCCATACCTCCAGGATCCTCCATGCCTTTCAGAGATAGCCAGGTCTTCGCTTATGCTGCAGGAGGAGCAAGGAAGGACAAGAAGTCCCACAGCTGTTTACCAGAAGGACCAAGGCTGCAAGTATTTTGATGACCCAGGCACCAGGGAAGTGAGATCTCTTTAGCTGTGAGTGGCCAGTGACTTTAGGTGGGCTTCTGAGGAGCAGAAACATGAAACCCGCTGCACCTTCTCACTCTAGCCAAATCCTCAGGGTCCTCACCAGGCTTCTTTCCTAGGCTAAGGGAAGGGAAGCGTAATGCCTGCTGCTGTGTTGCTTTGTGTCCTATCAGACTGGCTCCAACGTAGGAGCCATCTCTCCCGGGCCCTGGCAGCTCACTCCCTCAAAAGAAACCCCAGGCTCCCCCTGGGTCTACTGGGCCAAGTTGTCTGGCTTTCCTGATCTTGCTCTCAACTTGGCACCAAGCCTGTGGCTTCCCTGAAGGCCCTGCACTGTCGGGGATCCTCCAGGCACCCTCTCCCTGCAGCACAGAGAAGACTTGGACAGAGACTTTGTAAAACCAGAGCTCTTTCTATTTTTGTCTGCTGTTATTTCAGTTCAGGCTGAGTAATAAACATTGCTAGAACTGTTAGGAAGAGAAAAAAAAATACTATGAGTTTTTACTTTTTCCCTTGGTTTGTGGTTTCTGCGTTGAGAGTTTAGAACCCAAGACTAGGATTTTCTTGGCAGAATCAGATCTTGGGTCCCTCTGCCTGCTTTTGTCTAATGATGTGATGTTTGATCTCAGCCTCTATTAACTTTCTACCTCTCACTCTCACCTGTCCCTGGGTATTCCCTTCTAGCTCCTGCCCTGGAGTCAAAAGCATAAGACAAGAATTCCGTGGGAAGGAGCTATTCTAGTACTGCTGGGGTGGCTTCAGCTGGGGCTGAAGTTAAAGGCAGCCTATGCCATAGGAAGGCAGTAGGCTACTCAGCCTATGCCCACACTGGAAACCTGGCAGAAACCAGTACCCTGTGATAGAGGCTGCCAGGATCAGTAGGACTTGGCCACAGAGGAATAGGATGGCTTTCACGGGTGGGAAGCAGGAAGGGTTCCCATGGAACCTGCTCCTGGGGCCCATCCGCAGGGTTGGGCACTGAACCCCTCATTACTAGAGATGTAAGAGACTCCTCAAAAGAGATACCAAGATAACCTGATGATGGGGCCAGCTATAAGTATCTGGTTCTGTTGCACCAAAGGGCACCAAGGCCTAAAACAACAGCAGAACTGTGCACACTTCAGTCAGACTCCTAACCTATGTTGAGGTGATGGGCTTCTGCTCCCACATATGTTTTTCCACCTGCCTCTTCCTACTGTGAAGACATACTAGACCTGGTTTTCAAATAGGCCCTCTGGAGTCTGTACATGTTGATGAGCAGAGAATCTCACTATGGTACCCTGCTGGTGGTCCCTTCAGTGATTGACCTAGTTCAGAAGGCTCTGAGGGTGGCCTCCTTGACAAGTTAAGACTACAGAGTCTCAGAAGTGTTCTTTCTCTTGGGTGTGTGTTTGAGTTTTGGAAACATCAATAAGTAGGGCTCAGCCAAACTTGATAGGGAAAGTAGATCAAGATGCAGAGTCATTTTTAATTAGAACAGAGTCACAACGTTTTCATGACCGATGTGTCCTTTTAGAACCATGAAGTGTTAGCCATCACACTCTCCTTGCCTTTCCTCTGCGTGAGATGACAGCTGGGCTTGCTTGCTCATAATGTTTTTCTTAATCCCCCTTCCTGAGTGCTCTCCAAAATCCTATTAGCATCCCCTACAAATGTTTCTCTGAGTCTTTGAGATATCTTTTGTCCTGCATCAGGTAGTAGCAGATGAAGCACCCTGTTCAAGTCTTTGTGTTTTGATTTGGCTATGACTAATCAAATGCGGTTTAAGTAGTCTACACCTACAGCCCACCCAGGATCTATGTATTTTGTTACTTGCCAACCTTAAATTTTTGAGGATAAAATGAAAGGGGTTATAGGAGCCTAGAAAATGCTTTTGAAGTAGGAGAGAAGAGTCCTGAAGTCTGGCTAGGAGAATCGTCATCCTTCAGTGACACTCCCAGTGACAGCCCAGTGCCACAGCTCACACATGAGGACATGTACCTTTAAGCTATAGAGCTGCCAGAACTACCACCAAATGGCCCAAAAAGCTCACTTTCTATGCCCTCAGCCTCCACCACCCTTTATGCCCAAGTCCCCTCTGATCAAGGCTTTTAGTTCTGCACCTTGGAACCACCTAGAGAGCTTTTCAAAAGTCCTGTTAAAGGGGAGATGGACAGACCCGCTGGCTGGGACCACGGAGAAGCTTCTCCTGTATTCAGGTGAGAGGGCCACACAACTGGGCAAGAGTAGGGCATAAGGTGAACTCATGTCTGCCTTCTTGGCCTTTTCATTTCCCCGTCTGGCCTCAGTGCCCAGGGGTCTTCACACACTTTATGCCTTCTGTCTGTGCTTCTCAATTCTGCTACACAAGGGATTCTCCTAGAGCTCTTTCTAAACTTAGGCCATAGCCTAGGCCTGTTAAATCAGAGCTGCAGGACTGGAAGTATGCTGAGAGGCCCATGTTTTCCAGAGTCTGCTTTCTAGACTAGCTGACTGCTGCACCCTTATCACCAGGGCTAAGGGGTATGGCCTCCTGTATGACAGTTTTAGGCACTGCAGGCCTCACCTGGGCCCCAGTAAACACCTTCCTTTCCTGCCCATTCTGCTAGCTGGACCTCAGGAATGTGGTGGAGCCATGAGACAGGAGGCTCTGAGCTCAGACCTTTCTGAGAATTGCAGACCTTCAACTTAGTGTGGAAGGCTCATCACCTGTTTTCTGTAATAGGTCCCCCCGAGGGAGGACTAGAGCTGAATAGCCCATGAGGAGATGATAGCAATGGCTGTTTTTTGTTTTTTTTATCACGCCCAGTTCAATACTCCCTGAGCTAACTCTTGCTTTACTAACAGAAGCCTAAGCCAGGCACTGATGGCTCACCCCTGTAATCCTAGCTACTCAAGAGGCTGAGATCTGAGGATGGTGGTTCAAACCCAGGCTGTGCAGGAATGTCCATGAGATTCTTATTAACTACCAAAGGAGCCAGAAGTGGGGCTGTGTCACTAGTACTAGCTTTCAACACAAAAGATCAAAGACAATGCTAGGCCCTGAGTTTAAGCTCCAGGACCTACACAAAAACAAAAGCCCAATTTTTAACCTGCAGTGCATCCAGCCTATTAATTATCAGCTAAACTGATAAAGAAAAAAAAAAAGAACAACTGCCTATGTCCCATAAAATTAGCAACTTTACATGAACACCTATTTTCTGCAGCACACATCCTGGTAAATGTTACAGTAGTCATACTCTGGTCTCACTATTGGAAAGCAAAGATTCTTAAAATATGACTATTAGAACTTAAAACTCGCATTTTTAAGAAAAAAACTTGACCTTAAAGAATGTACTTGCAAACTGCACTGTTTGATAAGAACTGGACCCACAGAAAGGATAGTTTTAACTTACATTGATAAGAACAGATGCACAAATATTTGCTAATGTTCCTTTATACAACAATGGCTGATTCAGAGCTTGTCTTCCAGAAGCACCTATGTCAACATTCCTATTCTAACAAAGTTCTTCATTAACTAGATTTGGGCTTACATTATTAAACTTGGATTAAACCTTTCTAGTTAGATCTGAATTTTAAAAACTATAGCTCATTTAATAAGTTGCTGAACCAACCTTTGGCCTCCAACCTTTAGGCCTTTATTATGGAATATAATTCATCATCTTTATGATTAAACCAGTCATTGGGGTTTTTTTTATTACTTACAGCTAAATGCTTTAGAGACTTCTCAGGAGGAGTTCAGTGACATATGTCCTGTAGACAGGCTTTCCCTTGTAGGAATCTCCATAACAACTGCACCTGCCCAAAGCCTGAAAGACATCATTGACCCTTCACTTGCCTCCACCCTCCCTTTTTACCCCTTGCCTCCCGAAGATATTTTGAATCAATCCATCTCTCTCTCTACTTCATCCCCAGTGGTGTCCCAGCAACTCTCTCCCCTCCTGCCTTTACTACTATATACAGGTGCCTCGCTACAGGTCTACCTGCTCCTATCCTCGCCCTCCTTGAAGCAGCCAGAGAGGGTCTTTACAAGGTGTAAATATAATCTCAGAACCCTCATCCTTCAGATTATCCATGAATTCTCCTTGGACTCAGGAACTGTTAAGTCCCTGGCATGGTATATTTGTGACCTATTGCTGCATAACAAATTACTACCACTTTTAAGTAAAATAGGGAAGTGGAGCTGTGGCTCAAGTGGTAGAGAGCTAGGCTTGACCAAAACTCAGGGACAGCGCCCAGGCCTAGCAAATAGTCCCCAAAGGCTCACTCAACCTGAACTAACAGTCGTGCTCACCCAATTAATCTCCTTTCTGATTGTTTCTGATTAGCTTAAAGTCAACTGAGTAAGGAGCTTAATTATATCTACAAAATTCCTTCAGCTTTGCTACTTACTGTATGAATCTAATCACAAAAATAACATCCTATCATAGTCCCAAGTCCTGCCTACACTCAGGAAGCCTGCCTAGTGCAGTGTACTCATCACCTTCTCCCACCTACCAGAAACAGGCTGCAGCTTGCTGCAGAGGAAGCCAGTAATAAAGTCTTCGATTGAGTAGCTAACAGCTCAGCGGAATCTTAGGACTAAATCTATGTATACAGGACAAGAATGGAGAACAGAAAGCAGCCTTGGCCTTGTTTGTGTATCTCTTCTCACTTTTCCATCATACTTCTTGTCATTCTTGTTGTTTCTGTTACTACCTCATTAGGACTTAGTTAAAAAGTGTTTCCGGGGCCAGGAATTTGGCCTAGTGGTAGAGTGCTTGCCTTGCATGCCCGAAGACCCAGGTTCGATTCCTCAGTACCACATAAATAGAAAAAAAGCCAGAAGTGGTGCTGAGGCTCATGTGGTAGAGCTCTGGCCTTGAGAAAGTCCAAGGATAATGCTCAGGTCCTGAGCCCAAGTCCAGGACTAGCAAAAAAAAAAAAAAAAAAAGTGTTTCCATCCTGTCCATGCAGTTGTGTCGCTACAATGCTGCCTTCCAAGTTCACGCTCCTCACTCTGCACCTCAGCAGAGGCTGCTGTGCCTTGGAAATGAGACTCAGCCAAGAGCTCTGCATGTAGCTGCTTTCCCCACCTGCCTCAGATCCTCTTGCCTTCCTTCCTTTACAGGAGAAAGATGTCTTGAGCCCAGACTCTCCCAGATCATGATGAAAGTCCTCGTGACAGGATACTTACAAGGGACATGGCTGGATACTAAATCCTGCCTTCCCAGAATCCTCTTTGGCCCTCATTAACCATCTCTGCAGATCCAGGATCCTAGAAGAAACAGACCTGTGTGGATTCCAAAGCTCCTGCTGTATCTTGGCCCTGTGGTCTAAGTACACTTCAGAATGACCATTGAGGTTCAAGGGGAAGAGACAACTAAGCTTTTTTTGAGATGACCTTTAATATCCACAGAGGCAGGAAAGTGATTTGGAAGATTTTCTCTCTAAATGTATTTTCACGCCCATTATTGTGCTCCCCTAGTCACTTTCAGAAAGGAATGAAAGGCCCAAAGATGCAGACATGCCAGGGTTATAGACCAGCCATCAGCCAACACGACCTGGCACCCTTGCCTGACTCCCTTCTCGGATAACTTGAATTGTAATGTCTCTAAAGTTGGGACTCAGGGATGCACTTAGTGGAGCCCCAAGTCTCACTTGGTAGGCTGGTCCTTGTCATCACTTGTCTGGTCTCCAATGCCATTGCCATTGTTGACTTCAAAAGGTTCTTTCTTTAGCCTGCCCTGCAGAAGAGCTAATAATGCTGTCCAGACTTAGTTTCCTTCATTGTCTGTGAGTTTACCCAAGAGCTAACTGGTATGTTGGTTTATTCATCATGGGATGTCTTTCCACTCAGATTTTGTTGGCCAAAATAGTTGGCATGAAACCATCTAACTTCAGAGAGAGAGAGAGAGAAAAGTGATCTTGCTGTAGATGAGAATTGGAGAAACTGAAGTGTCTGAACAGTACAAATTACTGTGGCAAGGTTTGTTGGTTTGTTGTGCTAGTACTAGAGTTGGAACTCAGGTCCTGGTTGCTGTCTCTTAGCTTTTCTGCTCAAGGCTGGTGCTCTACCACATGGGCCATACCTCTACTTTTAGCTTTCTTGTAGTTAATTGGAGATGAGTCTCATCAACTTTTTGTTCTTGCTTCAAACTACAGTCTTCATATTTCAGTCTCCAAAATAGCATTGGTTACAGTGTTAAGCCAGGAGCACTCAGCTACCACAGCTTTTGCGAGAAACTTCCTCACACATGTGAAAACCAAAATGCTTCTCTGAATCTAGAAACTTTCAAACTATCAGCCTATGACTATAAAGAAAGAAAAGCTGGGCACTGGTGACTCACACCTGTAATCCTAGCTACTCAGGAGGCAGAGATCTGAGGATCACAGTTCAAAACCAGGCTAGGCAAGAAAGCTTGTAAGACTCTTTTCTCCAATTAACCACCAGAAAACTAGAAGTGGTCCTGTGGCTCCAAGTGGTAAAGCATTTGTCTTGAGCAGAAAAGCCCAGAGACAGTGCCCAGGCCCTGAGCTGAAGCTAGGTACACAGAAGGCTGAGATCTGAGGATCATGGTTCAAAGCCAGCTTGGGCACTTACGTCAGGGAGACTCATCTCTAGTTAACCACTAGAAAACTGGAAGTAGTGCTGTGGCTCCAGCCACAGGGGACAGTCCCTGGCCCAGAGTTCAAGTCCCACAACCACCAAAAAAAAAAAAAGAAGAAGAAATGAAAATAAAATTAGTTTGGCATGGCTTAGTAAACTTACAGGGGCCTTCAATGATCAGTACATACGTACAGTATATACTTGTACTTGCTAGGCAAGTACTCTACCACTTGAGGTACTCCTCTGTTGCTTTAGTTATTTTTCAGCTACAGTCCCACTCTTTTTGTCTAGGCTAGTCTGGACCTGAATATGCCTCCCACTTTACTGGGAATACAGTAAAAAGCCATTAAACCCAGCTGATGATCATTATACGTGTGTGTGTGTGTGTGTGTGTGTGTGTGTGTGTGTGTGTGTGTGTGTGTGTGTGTGTGTGTGTGTGTGTGTGATGGGGATCATTATACTTGTGTGTGTGTGTGTGTTGTGGGGCTTAAACTTGGCCTGGTGTGTGTGTGTGTGTGTGTGTGTGTGTGTGTGTGATGGGGATCATTATACGTGTGTGTGTGTGTGTGTGTGTGTGTGTGTGTGTGTGTGTTGTGGGGCTTAAACTTGGCCTGGGTGCTCTACCTGAGTTCTTCAGCTCAATGCTACTGCCCTACCCCTTGAGCCAAGCCCCATTTTTGTTTTCTAGAGGTTAATTGGAGATAAGAGTCTCTGGTCCTATTGTGCCTGGGCTGGCTTTGAACCTTGATCCTTGGATCTCAGCTTCCTGAGTAGCTAGGATTACAGGTGTGAGCCACCATGCCTGGCTGATCACTATACTTTTAACTTTAACAATATTCCAACTTAAACTCTTTTTATTTCCTCTTTATATTCTTAAGTCTTCTGAATCTAATGTTTTAACTATTCTAGTATCTTCTCAAGAATTGGAAAAATCCTATGTAAGTCTACAGTTTCTTAATCCATATATAATCAACTAGCCAAAAGTTAATTACATGAGTCATTATTATAGTGTTATTATGTAAGGTTTTCATTGTATAGGATTTTTGTTGCTATAATCAAAGGAATTCAAATTCAGGATTGAATGATCAAAAGTATGATGAAACCTCTGAGTGTGTGTGTGTGCGTGTGTGTGTGTGTGTGTGTGCGCGCACAAGCGTACATGCACACGTGAATGTGCACACACATAATCTGAAACCAACTAATGATTCAAATAAGCTTAAAAAGCAGTAGAATGCTTGAGCCTTCTATATGGGCAAAAGAAGGCATATCTACCCATGCCCCTGACATTCACAAAGCAGGTCAAAACTCCCCATCTAAAAATAGGACACAATCTAGTGCTTATTTAAGAGTCCCAGGGAACTTGGACTCCAGTGATCCACAAGATTGGGTTAATCTTCAGTCCAGGCTATCACATGAGACATCCTAGGGGCCCAAGAGGCAGCAGGTCGTCATGGGATGAAACCAGAGCACGTATACAGATAACAGAGAGGCCTAAGAGGAGATAGCACTGCCCAGAGCCACAGGGTTCCTTCTCAGCTCCTCTGGGGTGGAGTTGGCAAAGCATCAGCACAAAGAAGCTCCCAAAGGATCCTCAGTGCACCTGCAAATGACAGCCACGAGGGGCATCCAGGCAGTATAGCTCTCAGAGTGGTGGCAGTTCAAACCTCCTCTACTCAGAGCATGAAAGTCCCTCTGAGATGGACGATGACCTCCATATGAAACAGACAGAAAGGACTGTAGGGGCTTGTCAGGAGGAAGAGTTCCTAAGCAGAAATCTGGGGTGAGACTGACTGCAAGACCTCAAGCATCAGGGTGAAGAATTCAGACACTTCACCCGGAAGCCATAGAATGCTTTGATCTGGAGCCTGACCATGCCCAGGCCTGAATCAAATTGTGGTAAATTTGAGGACTGAGTAACAGTTTGGTCAAGAGACCAGAAACAGCCTCCTAGTCTAATGTCATGAGTCAACCTAGAACAGAGAAGGAAAAGATAGGTATTCTGAAGACCAACCTTACGTAAAAGTCAAAAGAAAACTCAACAATTTAAAGATTTTTTTTTTTATGGTTTTAGGCCTCACAGTTGCTCAGCAGCTGCCCTATCTTGAATCCCACAACAACAACAAAAAAAAAAGATGCTGTAGGCAGCTGTGTTATAAGGAGAAGAAGAGAGGCAGCTTAAGGCATCTAATTAGACATTAAGCAGGCTTTATTGCTGTCTGGCTTAGATCTCAGATCTCAGCCCCCTGAATAGCTAATATTAAAAGTGCAAGCCACCTTGGGGCTGAGAGTTTGGCCTAGGGGGAAAGTGCTTGCCTAGCATGCACGAAGACCCAGGTTTGATTCCTTGGTACCAAAAAAAGAAAAAAAAAAGTGCAAGCCACCAGCACTAGCTGAAAGTTTCTTAGAAAAGAATACCATCCACTACATGTGTATTATTTTATTTTCTGGGTATCTTCTTTCTGGCTTTCTTGTTTCTAAAGTCATAGAGAAGCTTCTAGCTATAGCTTCTCTATAATGCTACAGGCGCTGCAGCAGGTTGGTGGGAGGAGGGCCTGGCACCCAACAACAAACAGGATGAATAGACTATTTGTAAAGATATGGGAAAGATGAAAAGCAACTGAGGAACGAGGATGCAGTTCCAGAACAGTGACAGTAGAGATCTGTAGCCACACAAGTGTGAGTAAACAAGGAGACAGGGGTCTGAAAGTTGTTAAGGCCCGTAGTACCTGCGGCCTGACAGCCAACCTGCCTTCCGCGGGCAAGAGCCAGAAGAGCTGATGCTTCCAGGGTGTTTGGTCCCTGCCCTACTTCCTGCTGCTGCCAAGCTGCCTGAGCTCAACTAGAAGAGGGAGGGCAGAACTCAATGGACAGTTCCAGTGCTCAGGTTCAGGGCAGCATAGTAAAAAGAGGAGAATGGGCCAACCTGAAAGGACAGGAAGAGAATTAATATTCAGCAAGCTAATCCTGATCACAAGACAAAATAGCACAGTAGAACCAGCTGTGGTTTCCTGAGCCATGACTCAGCTAACATGAGACTGCCACATTAACCTCAGGATCTGGAGCCTGGCCTCAAATACAAGAGAGAGGCAAACAACCAGAACTCATGGAACCAGAATAAAAGAAAAACTGCAAACTTTGTCACTTCTTCGTTCCAGCCCCTGAGAGGCCTGTGTGTGACCTTTTTCATTTAAAACCTTGTCCTGTACAAAACCAACTTGCCTTTTTGTTTTGTTTTACATCAAGCAGCTTATGGAACTTAATATTTTTACAACTCAGAAGTTTTGGGTATACTTCACATGAAACAAAAGTGCTTTGAGCCCACTGATTTTCCTTTACCCCATATCATAGTACTGAAAGGGACTATCTTTCATTAAAAAAAAAAAAATGAAGCTAGCTGGGCCAGCTAATTTGTGGCTCATGCTGTAATTTTAGCTACTCAGAAGGCTGAGATCTAAGGCTACTCAGCAGAAAAGTCATGAGAATGATAGTTCCAGTTAATTAGCAAAAATCTGGAAGTGGAAATATGGCCTGAGTGGTAGAGTGCCAGTATTGAGCAAAAGAGCTATACAAGGCCATGAGACTCAGAGTTCAGGCCCTAGTACTGGCACTTCCCTCCCACCCCAAAAAAGAGATGAAGCTAAGCTAGCCACACACAAGCCTATAATCCCAGTTCTAAGGAGGATTGCAAAATTTGAGGCCGGCTTGGTCTGCATAGTGAAATCCTATCTAGAAGTAAATCAATAACTATGTAAGTAAGCATACAAACAAATAGATCAAGATTCAGGAGCCAAGTGATACCCTTCATGAAAAAGCTAATATACGGAGTCTGTCTGACTTCAAGACTGGAGAATTTTCTCGGGCTTTGCAAGCAGGCCAAGAACAACTTCCAAAACTAGTAGGAAAATCCACCCTGGACTAAAGCACCCAGCAGGGAAACTGGCCCCTCTGCCAGCTTTCCAGCTAAAATCGGGCATTCTGCTGAGGATCCGGTGGGCACAGTCACCCTGAACCTAAATTTGGACAGAAGGCAAGCAAGGAACAGACATTGGACTCAATCAAATACTTTGGAGCACTTCCTAGGAAAGCTGTGTATTTGAAAATGGCCTTCCTTTGCTAAATACCAAGGTTAGGGCTGGCTGCAAACCCACAGCCCCTGCTTCCAGCCCCAGTGGGAGGCCAAGCTGTGGGAGGGATGGATATCTTTTCAGTCCCAGGACCCAGAGGACTCTTCTTGTGGAACCCCTGGACCCACACCTGGCCAGTTCTTCCCTCCCTCCCCACCTCCCCCCCCCCAGCAGGAAGGTGAGGTGAGGTAATGTCTCCAATGAACCCACAGTGGCAAGAAGATGAAAAGAATCTCAGAAATGCTGTGCTTAATTTAAAGCAGACCCAGTAGCCTTTGCCAGGCTGTGATTTCACTCAGAATAACCAGTTTGTTTTTCTTGGACATTCCAGGAACTAACTGGCCACCTCCTGTAAAAGCCCAACAAGAATGTGAGGGGGGTTCCTTGCTGGGGGCCACTGAGCTGTCTGCCTCTTACTCTTTCATTCTCTGGCTAGGGACTCTTGCTTTAGAAAGCCATTTTGGGGGCCACCTGAATACCCTGCTTTTATTCCCTGAGCCCTCTTCTGTGCCCTGAGTTCTGGGGGATAAAGGCTGGGCATGAACAATAACAGTAGCATGATGCCCACACCTGGTATTAGGGCGATTAGATTCCTTATCTTGTCAGATCCTTCCAATGTCCTAATAAAGAAGCTAAATGTTTATCATTCTCTTCCTGTAGAAGGCAATTCTGAAGCAAAAGGAAGTTCCATAATGTGCCCAAGTCACCCAGCTGGGGCTTGAGCTAACCTATCTCTGAATCCAAACAGGGTCCAAACAGGACTGATACCTCAGTGTGAGTGTGTGTGTGTGTGTGTGTGTGTGTGTGTGTGTGTGTGTGTGTGTGTGTTTGTGTGTGTGTGTGTGTGCCATATTGGAGCTTGAACTCAGAGCTCAGGCACTGTCCCTTAGCTTTTTCTCTCAAGGCTAGCACTCTACCACTCGAGCCTTACCTTCACATCTGTGTTTTTGCTGGTATTTGGAGATGAGCGTCTTAAGAACTTAACCTGCCCAGGCTGGCTTTGAACCTCAATCTTCATGTCTCTCGAGGAGTTAGGATTCTAGGCTTCATCTGACCCTGACATTTTCTGGTTTTATTCTGCATCAAGATTTTTTCAGCTAGGCTTTGGTCCAAACACATGTTAGGGAGGTAGGTGGAGGAGCCACTTCTGGAGAGATTTCCAGGACTTGGGAGAAGAAAAGGGTCCACCCAGAGCCCTCCAATCTGGACAGCAGTTTCTGCCTTTTGGCCACAAAAGGGAAACAGCTGTGGCCAGGCACCTCTGGTGTCTTTCTGTACATGTCCGCTTCACTTGGGGCAACAAAGAGCCAGCTCTTTGCCCTGCTTCTGGTGCTGCTTTTGAATTCCTGGACATGAACAGGGCCCAGGACAGGATCTGGGGATAGTAGATCCTATTTTTGGCTCCTCAGCCTTGAGCCAGCAAGAGGAAACAGCAGGGGGGAACTGCCTGGGAAGGGAGAGAGGGAGTTGGGGGGGGAGGGTCTAGGAGAGGCTTGCTGGGGACAATGGGCTTAGTGTAGGAGGACTGGGCTCCCAAGAGAGGTTTCCATGGCACCCAGAAGCTGACTTGGCCACAAGGTCAATGGACACATTGTATTGAGCCCTGGGGTAGGGAGAATGGGGGTGGAAGGGAGCCATCCGCTCCAGCCCCACAAATACCCCCTGCACTCCACTAGGAGAGTTCCAGGGATTCAGGAGCATGTGCACTGCCTCTCCCCCCTCCAGAAGGGTGGAACTATAGGGGCTTTCTGGGACAGGACATGCACACTGCCTTCCCTCCCCTCCAGAAGAGTGGAACTGAAAGGGCTTTCCAGGACTGGACAGCATGAGGTCTGGGGTCCAGTCCTGCCATCTTCTGGGGTGCTTATCTGGAGAGATAGATGCATCCCCTTTTGTACATTTCCCCCACATATAAGCCAATAAAGAAAATAGATTTCGGTTTCAAGTTTGGAGAAATGAGAAACTTTCTCAGGTTACTGAACCATGAGGATGGGTAACTTACTTTTTCTTGGTAGTAGTCAAGTTTGAACTCAGGGATTTTTGCTTGCTAGACAGATGCTCTACCAACCACTTCAGTAGCAGCTTTTGATTTACTTTATTGTTTTCTTGTGTTTTTCCCAGGGCTGGCTTCAGACCTTGATCCTCCTATCTATTCCTCTCTCATAGCTAGGATAACAGGTATAAACTACCCCAGTTAGTTATGGACTGAGAGAAGGTCTTAACTTTTTCCTGGCCAGAATCAGACTGAAAGCCTTCTGATCTGCATGTTCTGAGTAGCTGGGATTACAAGTGAGAGCCACTGTGCCTGGCTTTCACATTTTCTTTTTTTGTGTGCTGGCCCTGGGTCTTGAACTCAGGGCCTGGGCTCTGTCCCTAAACTTTTGTACTCGAGGCTAGTGCTCTACTACTTGAACACAGTTCCACTTCCAGGTTTTTAGTGGTTAATTGGAGATAAGAGTGTAACAGATTTTTCTTCCCAGGCCGGCTTTGAACCACAATCTTCAGATCACAGCCTTCTAAGTAACTAGGATTATAGGCATGAACCACTGGCTTCTGGCCTCATTTTCTTTTTCAAACAGCATGACAGCTGTGCAGTGCCCAAACTGGCTCACTTGTCTATCAAGGAAGAGTCTCTGGTAATTTGCCCTTAACTCAAAGCCACTAATGGCAAGTGCTGTCTCAGCAAAATACTTAGGCAATGACAAAGCAGGCAGCGTGCGGCTCCAGGCCTGAAGGTATCAGGTACTGGGGCATCAAGCTAAGCGGTGCTTATGGGGAGGAGTGGGTTCTGACCCTGGACAACACTCTTATACAACTGTCACCAAAGACTTATTGTAACCGTTGTCATTTAGCACTTTCCTTAGTAAGCCACTGTCAGGATGGGGGTGGTTCCCTGTCTCAAAACAGCACTGGGCACATGCTGTAGGGTAAAGTGCGAGATGGAGTGGCTTGGGGAGGGGGTTATGGAAGAAGGAGCTGTGACATAGGCCCAAGGGCGATGAAGAAAGAAAGGGCCTCTCACAGCGGTCTCGAAGGAATCCACCCAGAAGTATGCTGCGAAGTGGACAGTCTGGGGTTTTCTGAAGACAAAAGTCCCTGCAGCCTGGTCTGGTGGCATTTGTCGGGTTTTGTGATGTAAATACCCACACTGGGAGCTCAGCAGTGAAGACAGCGGGTGGGAAGGGGTAGCAGAAGGCAGCTGGTCCCCGTACAGATTTGGAGTCTCACAGATAAATATTGAGGGCTACAGAATAAATTTAGGAAATAAGCTAATCTTCCCAGGAGACAGGAAGTACATCTGACCTGTTTCCTGCTCCCTCGTTACAAACCAAACAAGTTCCTTCCAGGGTGAGCTCCCCTTTCTAGTCCCTCCTCAAACCCAACTACAAAAGGAAGAATGTGAGTCCCTGGTTCCAACTAACAAAAGCTTGGGAGGAAACAAATACCTTGGGTGGCTCCAGCTGTTTGACCTTGGGGAAGTCACTTAACCTTTCAGAACTCCAGCTTTTCCGGGTAATGAGAAAAGGCACAGTGATGATTAGAAGGGTTTAGGGTCACACCAGGCATGACTCTTGTCTAACAAGGATGGTTCCTGGTAGTGTTGCTATTATTACTTCTGCAGGAGACATTGTGAAGTGGGGAGCTTATAGCCCTGAGAGTCTGGGACCTTACATGAAGATTCCTGGGCCTTTTTTTTTCATAGCCCATCAGTGACTGACTTCAGACTTGGCAGATTGGGAAAGCCTTAAGCCAATAGCTTTAGATACCAAACTGAATATGGAGAAGGAGCAGAGAGAGAAACAGACACACCTACAAAAAAAGAGAGAGAAAAGAGAGACAGACAAAGAGATCATGTTCTAATTCCTACAAGGAAGGTGGCTGCAGCCCATTTTACAGATGAAAAGACTGATGTTCAGAGATGTAGTATTCCATCTGGCCAATTTGGCTTAAGTTTCCATGTAATTGGCTTTTCCTTTTGAAGGTCCTGTATGCTGAGCAAGCAGTTCTTCAAAACAAACGACATACAGAAGAGTTGGGTGTATGGCCTGTTGATAGAGTACTTGCCTGGCATGCACAAAGCCCTGAATTCAATTCCTTGGTACCACACTCACAGAAAAAGCCAGAAGTGGTACTCTGGCTCAAGTGGTAGAGTCTTGAACAAAAGAAGCTTAGGGACAGGGCCCAGGCCCTGAGTTCAAGCCCCAGGACTAGTCAAAGGAAAAAAAAAAGACATGCAGAGTATCAGAGGTCAGGGTGGAGAAGCTTCTGTCATCCCTAACCTGGAAGAAGGCACAGAGAAGATGGGAAAGCCACACCTAAATTCTCATGGGTTCCCTGTGGCAAGGAAACAGTCCTGGGAAGAAGACAAATGAGTAGGAAGTTTACTGGATGTGTACTGGAGCCATGAGTCAATGCAGGAGAAGAGGTGAGAAAGGGAACTGGGGCAAATAGTGAGATACAATCCCCACAAACCCTCAGCCAACCACTTGAGATGTGCTAGAATGGGGCTGGCCTTGGAGAAAGGTCTTGAGCTGAATCCCAGGTCAGCTAGACATTGGCCGTGAGTGTCCTTTGGAACACAGCTGAATCCTCCCCCCCCCCCACCCCGGTGGCTGGGGATGACTAGTTCTGGAAAAGCGCCTGGTGGCTCCACATCCAATGGACTGGTGCCCATCCAGCTCAGCTTTCTCCTGAGTTGCAGAGTTCACATTCCTGCAAGGGAGAATGTGACTGTTCTGTCTGGTTATCCTGTCCCGGTCAAAAACACAGGATTGACTGTCTTTGAGGGAGTCATACAAAAGTCTCAAGCCTATTTAGGTGTGTGTGTGTGTGTGTGTGTGTGTGTGTGTGTGTACAGGTACGTGTGCGTGTGCATGCACCATTACTGGGGCTTAAGCTCTGGGCACTGCACTTCATCTTTTTTGCTCCAGGCTGATGCCTACCATTCAAACCACATCTCCACCTCCAGCTTTTTGGTGATTCACTGAAGAATTTCAAGGACTTCCCTGATTGGGCCTGCTTGAAACCTTGATCCTCAGATCCCCACTTCCTGAGCAGCTAGATTACACGCATGAGTCATCAACCCCAGGCTTGTTTTTGCTTTTTAAGGAGCATGTGAAACTTTTATACTTGGCAGGGGGTGGGGGTTACATTTAAATTGTAAAGATCATGAGTCTTAATACACTGTGAAAGATGGTAAGAGAAGATAATCAAATGATGCAGAATAGGGCTCCAGGAGCTGAGGCACGGCTCAGTGGCAGAGCACCTGCTTACTAAACTTGATGCCTTGGGTTCAAATCCTAGTACTCACTCCCCCCACAAAAAATAAAAGAGAAAGGGGCTGTGGGATAAGTAGTCTGGCCATTTGCAAGTTTACAATTGCAAATGCCTCAAAGAGCCTTTTCATTCTCAGCAACAAGACTGTATCTTAGAGGCACCAAGTTGGGCAAAAGAAGGCAGACACAAAAGAGTAAGCTGTAGACGTCCATTTCTGTGAGGCTCACAAGGAGGCTATTTTATGACAAGGATCAAAATGGTTGTGTCTTCTGAGGCAGAGATCACCTGGGAGAAGCTGTTCTATAGATTGTCAGGGAGATGTAACAGACATATAAAGCCATTGAGGTTACACTTGACATGTGTTTTCTTTGTTAGTTATAGGGGACTTTAACATGTATTTGTTTATTTGTGGTTGCTATTGATGGTGGTACTAAGGTATTGAACTAAGGGCTTTGAGCTTGGTACACTGGCTTAACACCACAGAGCCATGCCTCTAGCCCTGTTTTTCTCTGGTTATTTATTTATTTATTTTTAGCATATGGTCTTGCTTCCCTCTCAAGGCAGGCTCCTGGGATGTGAGCATCCCGTTATTGCTGGGACCACAGGCACACACTACTGTATCACTACTCATTTTCAGATGTCACTGGGGTAAGAAAGGGCTCATGAATTTTTTGCCAAGGATTGTCTTGAACCTTAATCCACTGGTTCTCATTCTTCCAAGTAGCTACACTTATAGGCATGAGCCACTGGCACCTGGCTTGATTTTAATTTTGTGTGTGTGTGTGTGTGTGTGTGTGTTGTTGTTGTTGTTGTTGTTGATACTGGGTTTGAACTGAGGATCTTGTGCTTTCACTTAACATTCTATATTTAGGCTGGTTCTGTACCACTTCAGCCACATTTTCCAGCTTTTTGCTGATTAATGGTAGCTAAGAGTTTCAAGAGCTTGTCTGCTTGGGCTGGCTTTGAACTGAATTCCTCAGATCTCAGCCTCTGGGGTATCTAGGATTATAGGTATGAATCACAAGTGACCATCTTTGCATATATATAGATATTATATATATATTATATATATATATATATTGGTCAGTCATGGGGCTTGAACTCTAGGCCTGGGCGCTGTCCCTAAACTCTTCAGCTGAAGAGCCACAGTACCACTTCTGGCTTTTTTCAGTGTATGTGTTACTGAGGAATCGGACCCAGAGCTTCATGCATGCTAAGCAAGCACTCTACCACTAGGCCACACTCCCGGCTTGCTTTAATATTTTAATAGGAAAATATGCATTATTTTTCCCTCCAGAACTTTCTTGTATTTTAGTGGAGGAATCTAGACCAATAAAGGCATTGGCTCTCATAACCCAATTTTACTAGCTTTCCTAATGGGCCAAGAAAAGCCATTTCGATTGGGGAGTTTCAATTTTGGCTAGCTTTCTTAATTCTGCCTCTGTATCTCCTAGTTCTTCAAGTGACTAATATCTTGCCCCAGTGCTGGGGAGTATTTTTAGAGATCATTCATGATAAACTTTCTCTTAATTTAGCATGATTCCTATTGCCTGCCAGCAGAAAGGGATTTTGTGTGAGTACAGAATTCTCTGGATGTGCCAATCCCAGAGGCTGGGCCTGTTAAGAGCAGGTCCTGGGGCTTGAACTCAGGGCCTGAACATTGTTCTTGGGTTTTCTCAAGGCTAATGCTCTACCACTTGAGCCACAGCACCACTTCTGGCTTTTTCTGTGTATGTAGTACTGAAGAATCAAACCCAAGGCTTTGTACATGCTAAGCAAGCACTCTACCACTAGACTTACCTCTCCTGCTTATTTTTTTTATTGTAATTAGTAAAAGGGTTACATGATATTTGCCAGATAGAAGGTGCATTAATTCACATACATTGATACCCTTTCACATGTCTTGGTACCCATTTCCCTCCCCCCCACACTCCCTAATTTTTTTTTTTTTGCCAGTCCCTTGAGTTCAGAACCTGAGCACTGTCCATGGATTTTCTCAAGACTAGAACTCTACCACTTGAGCCACAGCACCACTTCTGACTTTTTTCTATGCATGTGGTACAGAGGAATTGAATCTGGGTCTTCATGCATGCTAGGCAAACACTCTACCACTAGGCCAAATTCCCGGCCCCACTCCTGCTTACTTTTTAGTTTGTTTGTTTTTGTTGTTTTTTTGCCAGTCCTGGGCTTGGGCTCAGGGCTTGAGCACTGTCCTTGGACTTTCTCAAGGCCAGCACTCTACCACTTGAGCCTCAGCACCACTTCCAGCTTTTTGCTATGTATGTGAGGTACCGAGGAATCAAACCCAGGTCTTCATGCATGCTAGGCAAGCACTCTACCACTAGGCCAAACTCCCGGCCCCATCCTGCTTACTTTTATAAAGAGGAGTCTTTCCAGTAGAGGGAAATAAGGGGAAATAGAGGTGGGCAGAGATTGATTGGAATACATTTGTATATGGTGAAATATCACAGAAACCAATCCCTTTCTGTACAACTAATATATTCTAACATACATATATGTACATATTGTTTTTATTTTATTTATCTTTCTTTGTTGGTCATAGGGCTATAACTCAGGGCCTAGGTGCTGTCCCTGAGCTCTTTTGCTCAAGACTAATATTCTACCACTTGGAACCACAGTGCCACTTCTGGTTTTTGAGTGGTGAATTGGAGATAAGAGTCTCCTGGGGAGTTTTCTTCCCAGGCTGGCTTTGAACTGTGATCCTCAGATCTCAGCCTCCTAAGTAGCTAGTATTACAGGCGTGAGCCACCAGCACCTAGCTCTAATATAGTTTTATAAGCCCTATAATGGGCACTGGTGATTCATACCTGTACTCTTAGCTGTTCAGGAGGCTGAGATCTGAGAACTGAGGCTCAAAGTCATCTCTGGCAGACACATTCATGAAACTTATCTCCAGTTAAATGGATCCAAAAATGGATGTAGAGGTGTGACTCAAGTGGTAAAGCCATGAGCAAAAAAGCCAAACAACAAATTGAGGCCCAAATCCAAGCTCAGTAACTACCCCCCCACCCCCGACAACCCTATTCCAACACAATCCCTATTCAAAAACAATCCCCAATGAATCATATGTAAGCATGTACAAAACTCGCATCCAGACACATGTACAGCCACTCCTCAGGATCCCCAGGAAAATTGTCCCAGAACACCCAAGGATGCCAAAATTCAAGGATGCTAAAGTCCTTTGTAGAAAGTGGCACTGTATTTATGTATCATTTGCATTCATGCTCTGATATACTTTAAATCACTTTTTGAAAATCAGGAAAAGGCAAGAATGTCCACTTTCTCTCCACTGGTCTTCAATGTAGTTCTGGAACTCCAAGAGTAATAAGGCAAGAAAGAGATATGAAGTGAAAGAAGAAGTTGCACTAGCCCTATTTGCAGGTGACATGATCTCATATCAAAAGGACCCAAAAGACTCTAAACCCAAGCTCCTAGAGCTGGTAAGTAACTTTAGCAAGGTAGCAGGATATCACATTAGTCCACAAAAATCAGTAGACTTTCTGTATACCAACAATGTACAAACAGGGAGGGAAATCAGGACAAACAATTCCATTTGCAATAGTCACAAGAAATGATCTCAAATAAACCTAACTAAGAAGCAAAAAACGTTTATAGTGAAAACTATACAAGTTTGGAAGAAGAAAGAACAGATGACATCAGGATATGGAAAGATCTTTCATATTCATGGATAGGTAGACTCAATATTGTGAAAAGGAGGACCGGGAGCATAGCCTAGAGGTGGAGTGCTCACTTAACATACCCGAAGCCCTGGATTCAATTCTTTGGTACTACATGCACAGAAAAAGGCCATGCTGCCAAAAAAGATCTACGAATGTAATACAATCCCCATCAAAATCCCAAAGGAGCTGTTTCCAGAGACAGATAAATAAAGCAATCCAAAGATTCATATGGAACAATAAAGACTGCAAATAGCAGAAGCCAATTCTAGGCAAAAAGAAAGAAAGAAAGAAAGAAAGAAAGAAAGAAAGAAAGAAAGAAAGAAAGAAAGAAAGAAAGAAAGTTATGCTGGTGGTATCACACAATTCCAGACCTCAAGCTCTATTAAAAAGCTACAATAGGGGCCGGGAGTTTGGCCTAGTGGTTAAAGTGCTTGCCTAGCATGCATGAAGACCCGGGTTCGATTCCTCGGTACCACATACATAGAAAAAAGCCGGAAGTGGTGCTGAGGCTCAAGTGGTAGAGCTCTAGCCTTGAGAAAAGTCCAAGGACAGTGCTCAGGCCCTGAGCTCAAGCCCAGAACTGGCAAAAAAAATAAAAAATAAAAAGCTACAATAAGAAAAACAGATTGGGGTTGAAACAAAAACATACCCAAAGATCAGTAGAAGAAACTAGAAGATTCAGAGATAATACCATATACTTACAGTCATCTGATATTTGATATACTGTGAGAAAAAGATAGCCTCTATAGTAATCGGTGTTGGGAAAATGACACCCATACATGGAAAACTAAAAATGGACCCTTGTTTGTCACCATACACCAATATCAACTCAAAATGTATCGAAGACCTCCTCGTCAGAAGCTGAAATTTCTCCAAGAGGGAGTAAGGAGAAACATTAGAACTCATAGGCATAGGCAGAAACTTTTTGAAAAGAGTCGTGGGGGCACAGCAGATAGGAGAAAGACTTGACAAGTGGGACTACCTCAAACTAAAAAGTTTCTGCATGGCAAAGGACAGTCAACAGATTAGGAGAATAATATTAGACAGAGGCCTAAGTATCCAAAGTCTATAAGGAATTCAAGGAACTAACTCCTCCCAAAGCTAATAAACCAATCACTGGATGGGCAAAGAAAAAGAGGTAAGAATGGCAAAGAAACACACAAGGAAATGCTCATCATCCCTGGCCATAAAGGAAACACAAATCAAAAGATCTCTCAGATTCTATCTCACCCCAGTTATTATCATTGTGAATTAGAACAACAAATGGTGGTGGGGATATGGAGGGGAAAAGGAATCCTATCACTGCTGGTGGGAATGTAAACTAGTACAGTCACTCTGGACTACAGTCTAGAGGGTCCGCAAAAAATTAAACATAGATCTTCTCTACTATCCATCCATACCATTCCTGGAACATCACCAGCTAGGATACTGTAAAGACGCTTGCACGTCTGTGTTCATTGCTGCACTACTCACAATAGTTCTTATGGACACTGCACAGATGCCCTACAATAGATAATCCCAAAGCATGGTGCCTATAGGCAATAGAATTTTACACAGCCGTTAGAAAGGATAATATGTCATTTTAAAAATGACATCATAGTATGAACTTATATGCATTACATGGAAACCTAGAACAAATCATGTTTAGGAAGGTAAATCAAGCCCAGAGAGACAAATGGCACATGTTTTCTCTCCTAGTAGAAGCTAGATCTAAAATACACTGGCATGTGATAAATTTTACGGCACTCTAGGCATTCACACATAGTGACACCAATGGAGGATATTCTTAGGGGAGAAACAATGCCTGTGTGCCTCTGATCACACAAAGTAATGGAAATGTGAGGGTTCTTTTTTTTAAATTTATTTATTTTTTGCCAGTCCTGGGCTTGGGCTAAGGGCCTGAGCACTGTCCTTGGACTTTCTCAAAGCTAGTACTCTACCAGTTGAGCCTCAGCACCACTTCCGGCTTTTTTTCCCCCTATGTATGTAGTACCAAGGAATCGAACCCAGGTCTTCGTGCATGCTAGGCAAGCACTCTACCACTAGGCCAAACATCCGACCCCGCGAGGGTTCTTTTTGTTATTGTTTTCTTTTCCTGTTGCCTGGCTTTCTCATTTATATGTATTTGGGAGAGTAAGAAGAGGCAAGAAATGGAGAGACAAAGGGTAAACAAATTCAGCCGTGGAACTCACTAGATACTGCGTTGAAAATGAACTATATAACTTGTGGGTGAGGAAAGGAGGGGAAAGCAGGGAAGCGATGACATTGCCCTCAAAAAGAGGGCAAAGCTTAAACGTGTATAAAACAGATTTTAACCGTTTTCCTGTTTAAAGTCATGGACTACAAGCTACACACCAATGTTTCTTGGTGACCCCTCAGCATAATTCACGAACCTTGCGAAGAAGGAAATGTTATTTTCCATTCATTTGGCAAATGTAATAAAACATTTCAACATGTTAAATGTATCCATTAATGAAGTTGACATGATGCTCTGCTTTGCAGGGATTTAATTAAACATTTATTCAGTTTGATTATGTGGTTTTCTTTTTATATTTTGGAGCAAATTAATTTTTTTCCTTCCAGAACTTGGACTTTTCCTGTGAGGATAGTGGTTGGACCTGATTGGAAAGCCAGCTTTGTGGCTGATGGGTGAGGAGGATCTGGCCAGATCCCCAGGGAGAAGCTGCAGTTCCTTGGCTGAGGTATGCAGGGCAGGGTGCATGTTGGGACAATGAGGACAGATAGATGATCTCAGAGCAGTCAGCCTTCAACCCAGAGATTTGTGGACATCCTGCTTTTCTCCAGCTTGTGTAGATAACACCTGAATCCAGAAGATCCTTGGAATTCCACAGCTCTATTGAGTAAGTCAAATAAGTCATCTCTGATTTTTTTATTGTATTTTATTGACAGGGTAATGTGTAGAGGGGTTACAGTTACATTCATCAAGTACTAGGTACATTACTTCTCAAACATTGATTCCCTTTCTCATGTTTTTATCCCTCTTTCCCTTCCCCCCAATCATCTTGTTTTTCCCTTTTTCTTCCCTATCTCAAATAAACAAATAAACATATATACAGTATAACAGGTAACAAAGCCAGCACAGTAACAACATGAGATAAACCATAAGGGAAAAAAGAGAAAAGAAATAACTTTACATAGTACATTAAGAATAACAATCACAAAGATAAAGCTCTTGTTTCCATATCCTAGAGTTCATTTCATTTAGTCTCATCCTATATAACCATACGTACATAGCTTTTGAGCTATTGTGATCCTCTGCTAGGAGAGTCCTAGATGTGTACTAATTATTACAAATGAGGGAAACTATGGAGCCTATGTTCTTTTGGGTCTGGCTTTCTTCACTTAATATTTTTTCCAAGTCTTTCTATTTCCTTATGAATGGGCTGATGTCATTCTTTCTGATGGCAGCATAGAATTCCATTGTGTATAAATACCACATCTTCTTGATCCATTCATCTACTGAGGTGCATCTGGGTTGGTCCTTATGTTAGCTATGGTAAATAAAGCTGCAAATAAGTCATTTAACCATGAGCCTTTTTTTTTTTTTTGGCCAGTCCTGGACTTGAGCTCAGGGCCTGAGCACTGTCCTTGGACTTTCTCAAAGCTAGAGCTCTACCAGTTGAGCCACGGCACTACTTCTGGCTTTTTTCTATGTACATGTACGGAGGAATCAAACCCGGGTCTTCGTGCATGCTAGGCAAGCACTCTACCACTAGACCAAACTCCCGGCCCACAAATGAGTCATTTTAAAAAGCTTTTTCAGGTGATAGATTTTTGTGAATTGGTTGGAAAAGATACTGCAAGTAGGGTCAAGTGAAAGAAGTAAATCTCCCAGTGGAAACTTAGAGAAACAAGTAGAAACATGCAGAATAGTGTGTTGTGCAAGCACACGCATACATGTGTACATACATGTGACAATGCATAGAAGCACAGACACTGTATTTAAAAGAATGTACTGGAAACCTGACAACCTGACCATATTGAAAACAAAACTGAGCCAGGAGCTGGTGGTTCATCCTATAATTCTAGCTATTCAGGAAAAGGCTGAGATCTGAGGACTGTGGTTCAAAACCAGCCTTGGCAGGAAAGTCCATGAAACTTTTATCTCCAATTAACCAGCCGAAAGCCAGAAGTAAAGCCATGACTTAAGTGGTAGAGCAGCAGCCTTGAGCAAAAGAAGCTCAGGGACAGTGCTCAGTTCCAGAGTTCAAGACCCAGTATTAGCACAAAAAAGAAAGAAAGAAAGAAAGAAAGAAAGAAAGAAAGAAAGAAAGAAAGAAAGAAAGAGAAAGAAAAGAAAACAAATTCTTACCTCAAAACTTCAAAATGAAAAATAAAAAGCACAGGTAGAACATTGCAGTAGATTGCAGGCGTGAGCCACCGTGCCCAGCTGGCTTTTTGCTGGTTATTTTAGAAATAGTTTCATAGACATTTCTACCCTGGTCTGGCTGGAATCAGATCTGTCCTTCAGATCTTAGCCACCTGAATAGTTAGGATTACAGGTGTGAAAAATGGCATTTAGACAAGAGCTGACAATTTCGTGATGATAAATCCTTAGCCACTAATTCATCCAGAACTTCCCAAAGGTATTACAGATGGTTCCTAGTGACATTGAGAGAAATCTTTTGAGAAGTATTTACCACAAAGTGTCATATCAGTTCATCTGATGGAAATATCTTTCCTGGCTAGCCAGAGGTCCCAGGCTGGCTAAGGTAACACCACCATGGGATATGCTTCTGAATTTCCTTGTTAAGGAAGAAAGGTGTAGGTAGATTATTACAAAACAGGCCTCTGTATATTTTTTAAGTTTTTAATTGGTTAACATTCTTTCTTTCTTTCTTTCTCTCTCTCTCTCTCTCTCTCTCTCTCTCTCTCTCTCTCTCTCTCTCTCTCTCTCTCTCTCTCTCTCTCTCTCCCTCCCTCCCTCCCTCCCTCCCTCCCTCCCTCCCTCCCTCCCTCCCTCCCTCCCTTCCTTCCTTCCTTCCTTCCTTCCTTCCTTCCTTCCTTCCTTCCTTCCTTCCTTCCTTCCTTTCAGTCCTGGAGCTTGAACTCAAGGCCTGGGAACTGTCCCTGAGCTTCTTTTGCTCAAGGCACTCTACCACATGAGTTACAGTTCTACTTCCAGCCTTTTCTTTTTATGTGGTATTGAGAAATCAAACCCAGGGCTTCATGAATGCAAGGCAAGCACTCTACCACTAAGCCCCAGCCCAAGCCCCAACATTATTTCTTTTTAATTTTTTTTTCAATAGTCAGGCTTGAACTTAGGACCGCACATGTAACTTAGCTTCACACATAAACTCAAGATCCTTCTACTTCAGCCAACCAAGTGCTTGATATTTTTCTGCCTTTTTAAACATTGGAGCCACATTTTCATTTTCTACACTGAGCCTTGGAAAACTGTGTCATGGACCTGGCCCCACTAGACCTTGATGATTCTTGGAGATGGTGCAAGGTTCTAAAGAGGTTTCTTGGTAGACACAACCTGTTGGATAGGCCTTGGAGTCAGATGACACTAAGGCCAGGAGTCTGGGGAAAGGCTCTCCTAGAGGAAAGACAGGCTGGAGCCCTGGGGGCGAGCAAAAGTGTGGTCTGGCTGCAATGTAAGTGAGGAACAGAAACTCTGAGAAGTTGGGAATAGGAACAGGAAAGGAAATGTGAGTCTGGGAAGGAACACTGTTGAGGCATCTTATGTTGTTCTTACAGTGTAACAAGTAGAAGATTCCTCGATAAAGTTTTAGAGACAAAAACCAAATTTCAAGCTGGGCGCTGTGGCTCACACCTATAATCCTACCTACTCAGGAGGCTGAGGTCTGAGGATTGTAGTTCAAAGCCAGCCTGGGCACTAAAGTCTGTGAGACTCTTATCTCCGCTAGAAAATGGGAATTAGGCTGTGACTCGGGTAGGGTGATAGCCTTGAGCTGAAGAACTCTGGGAGAGTGTCCAGGCCTAGGGTTCAAGCCCCATGACCCACAAAAAGAAAAAAAAATCCACTAAATTTCACTAAGATGTAAATTCTGTGAGACGAGAATGAGACAAACAGGGTGGAGTGGAGGGAGAATCCAGAGCAGGAAAGAGGCTAGATGTATAATGCCCAGGCCAAGAAAATGAATCTCTATTTCAGTCATCTCTCAACATTTATGTACACATTATATAGCTACATGACTATACTATAGTATGTATAGAGAGAGAAATGGAAATAGTCTTCTCCTGGACATACATATTGAAGATCTCCCACCTAGCTTGGTGTACAGGCCCTTTGCCCACTTAGATGCCTCCCAGACTTCTCAAGTAGCTAGAAATGGGGCTTCCAAGCCATTATGTTCTCTACACGTGAAGAGGTTGTGTGCAGAGCTGCTGTTTAGGTAGATGCATGTAGTAAAATAATGTAGTATCTAGTGAGCACCACTGCTGCATTGGTTTATCCTTTGTCTCTCAATTTTTGTGCTCCCTTGTATTATTATTATTATTGATGGGCCATGGGACTTGAACTCTGGGCCTGGGAGCTGTCCCTGAGCTCTTTAGCTCAAGGCTTCCACCCTACCCCTTAAGTCACAGCCCCACTTCCCGTTTTCTAGTGATTAATTGTAGATAAGAGTCTCACATTCTTTAGTACCTGGGCTGGCTTTGAACCATGATCCTCAGATTTCAGCCTCCTGAGTAGCTAAGATTACAGGCATGAGCCACCATGCCTTCTCCCCTTGTATTATTTTTATCAAGCATTAGGGCATGAAGTGAAAACCCATATGAGTTTAATTCTGAACCAGAGCAAACTCACTTATCATATAATGTCTTGGCTTCTCTCTCTCTCTGTCTCTCTTTCTCTCTGTCTCTCTGTCTCTGTCTCTCTCTTTCTCTCTTTCTCCTTCCTCCCTTCCTCTCTCCTTCCCTCCTTCCCTCCTTCCCTCCCTTCCCTCTCTCTCTCTAAGCTTTCTTTTCATTTGACACATCACAAATTGTATCTCTAGTATACAACGTGGAAGTTTTTTGTTTGTTTGTTTTATTGTGGGGTAATGTATAGAGAGGTTACAGTTACATTCTTCAGATAGTAGGTGCATTCTCACACATTGATACCCCTTCTCATGTTTTTGTCCCCATTTCCCTCCCCACCCCCTACAATGTGAAAGTTTTAAGATAACAGTTAAATCACCTCACAAATATATCATTTTGTGAGCACATTTAACCCCGACCCCAGCAGTTTTCAAGAACACTGCATATTTAATCACTATGTTCTGTGATAGACTCTAGACCCATTCCCTTGTGTACATGAAGTGGGGGACTCTGACCACCCTCTTCCTACCCCTAAAATCATCATTCCAGTCTCCAGTCCTATATGTTCAATTTTTTTTTTTGCCAGTTCTGAGCCTTGAACTTGGGGCCTGGACACTGTCCTTTAGCTTCTTTTGCTCAAAGCTAGCACTCTACCACTTGAACCACAATGCCACGTCTAGCATTTTCTGTTTATGTGGTACAGAGGACTCAAACGAAGAACTTCATGTATGCTAGGTAAGAACTCTTCCACTAAGCCACATTCACTGGCCAAGTTCAATTTTTGACTCCATGTACAAGTGAGACTATGCAGTATTTTACTTAATATAATACCTTCTAGGTAAATGGCAAGATTTCCTTCTTTTTAAAGCCAAATAGTATTCTATTGTAACTACATAGCATCTATTCTTTAACCATTTATGGATGGTGTGTCCTGATTTTTATTTGGAAACTGAAATTAACTCTAGGGCTGTAGGACTGGAGTGTTGGGGGGTGGGCAGTAGAGGCTTCCCCTTTTGGGAACTCCAGGGGTGTCATCCAGTTCCATGGGTATTTCTAAGCTGTTGGTTTCTGGAGGCCTCTCAGTTTGGGTTTTCCTCTGAAGAACTGAGATATCACAACCTTGGGAACTAAGAGCTATATTTTTCTGAAACATAATATTTTAAAACTCAACATGTTTGCCTGTTTCCTCCTACCATCAAAACATTTCTGGGAAGTGCTATACCTTTTATTTAAAAAAATTTTTTTATTCAATTCCTCGGTATCTCATACGTAGCACCTCAAGAGGCTGAGATCTGAGGATTCCAGTTCAAAGCCATCCTGGAAACTAAAAAGTATGTGAGACTCTTATCTAATTAATCACCAGAAAACTGGAAGTGGCACTGTGGCTTAAGGGATAGGGCTATAGCCTTGAACTGAAAAGCTCAGGGACAACTTCCAGGCAAAATCTTTTAAAGTGTACTTAAAACAAAGCAGCTGAGCCTCTGTATTTCCATACAATTTGAGTTTATTTACCTTTAGCCTAGAATGTGGGAAGCTCTGCTTTCTCTACTTGGGGAAGCTTTGCTTCCTTTTCTGCCAGAAAGAAGCTACAGGTACCCATGACAGTCCCAAGTTCTCTGCCAAAGCCTGTGTCCCACTGGGGGATTCCCAACAACTCACTCTGGGTAGATAAGGTTTTTCGCTTTTAAATCAGAGCCTCTATCCCCAGAATTCTAGGTGAAAGGCCCAGCCTTGAGAGAGCCCTGGAATGATGGCTGAAAGATTAAGCCATGGGTCCCAGGACTGGGAGAGGGAAAGCTAGAGACTCCTGGAGTTCTAATTGCTACATGCCAGCTCTCTGGTCAGTGTTGTTCCATAAGGCCCCACTATACACACCCCGTTTTCCACGAATCCCTAGCCTCTCAAGGCAGGGTTTGAAGCTTGAGCTTGATCACCAGGGAAGTCTTGGTTTACCCCATTTGTAAAATAGAGATTACTGCTGCTCTCTCTTAGAGTTGACTTAGGATAAAGTGAAATGGGAGAATTTAGGGAGGCTCTCACAGTGAGGCTGTCTCTACAGATGGGGATCTGTAAGAAAGGAGGGCTGGATCACCTTCACAGGGCATTCTAGTGAAATACAAACAAATATTCTGTGTAGGAGCATCTGCCCAATAAATGGTGGCAACTACAGCCATACACTGCTTAACAATGGAAATGCAGAGCCAGGCATGGTGGCTTATGTCTCTAATCCTAGCTGCTCAGGAGGCTGAGATCTGAGGATCAAGGTTCAAAGCCAGCCTGAGCACAAAAGGACCTGAGACTCTTATCTCCAATTAACCTCTAGAAAATGGGACATGGGGCTTGGCTCAAGGGTAGGATGGTAGCTATGAACTGAAGAGCTCAGAGACAGTGGCCAGGCCGAGTTCAAGCCCCATGACCCACAAAAAAAAAAAAAAAAAAAAAAAAAAAGCAACAACGGAAATACGTCTCAAGAAAAGTCTTCTTGAGGCCATTTCCTCATCCTGTAAACATTCTCATATAGATTCATGCAAAGAAAGGCAGCGACAATGCCACTATGTGACACAATCTGATAGGACCACCATCACACATCCTTTGCTTACTGAAACATCATCCTGTGTGCATCACTGTGGTTCCCCTTTACTGGTAGTGTTCTCTGTCACTCATTAATTAATTCATTCATTCATTTATTCATCAGGTAATAGTTATTGAGTTGGCACTATGCCTGAACTCTCATCCGGGCTTTAGGTTCAGCAGCAAATAAAATACACAAGTCGGGGGGCAGTTACATCCTGAGGGTGGGCTGGGAAATGGAGGTGGGCAGAGACCACTCAGGAATGGCAGTTATGTAATTGCTAGGTGAAGGGAGAGGAAAGGACTCTCAGGAAGAGAATGCATCCTGCCAGAGCACAGATGCTTATCCTTGAGATAAGAAAAGTGTCCTGTTGTCTCTTTAGGAGCAAAGACAGTGCTTCTGTGATTCTACATATGTTGTTTGTGAGTTGCTTTCATCAGGCCTCATTTTCCTTAATTTATCCTGCCTCAGAAGGACCAATGTCAAGTTGCAGACCTCTACATGAAGAGGTTTGGTTATAAGTTGGATATAGAGGTTTAGAGTTCAGGGTAGAGGTCTGGGCTAGAACTCTAATATGTGTCATTTGATCCTAGAGGCACTATGAGCTGGGTCACAGGAAAGGGTCATTCTGACCTGGGTGCACTGCCAGATTTACACTCAGAGAGATTTCAGGAGGCACCATGGAAGTGGGGGTTAGCCAAAGGCGGGTTTGTGCATATCCAA
This sequence comes from Megascapheus bottae, assembly GCF_031878675.1. Taxonomy (NCBI): domain Eukaryota; kingdom Metazoa; phylum Chordata; class Mammalia; order Rodentia; family Geomyidae; genus Megascapheus; species Megascapheus bottae. The sequence continues at coordinate 23,149,424 of NC_143515.1, forward strand.
ACCAGGAAGGTGTCAGGAGGACAGAGTGATCTCCTTTGGCAAAGGGTGCTGCCCTTGCATTGTGTAAGATAAGGGCCTAGAATTGTAGAAGCAGCTGGGCTCAGTAGCCACCAGTACATGCTGAAGAGTCATAGGTGGAAAGAAGCATTTGATGAGATTGGGAAGAAGAAAGGAAGGAAGGAAGGAAGGAAGGAAGGAAGGAAGGAAGGAAGGAAGGAAGAAGGAAGGAGAGAGGGAGGGAGGGAGGGAGGGAGGGAAGGAGGGAGGGGAAGGTTTAAAATAGTAGTAGGATCAGAAGTCAGAAGGTAATGTGTCACACCCCCTCCGAGGGCAGTTGTTGGGGCTGCAAAGAGAACAGTGACTACTGGAGAAGCTGCCTGAATAAACAATGCCACGTCATTTAAACAATATCTGTAAGTAGTTGTACAAAGGGGTTTCAATCAAACATGACAGTTTATGGATACAATGAATCTTAATTTTCACAATATTTTTTTTGTTGGGTTTGTTTTCACTGTAGTTGCTTTTGTTTGGCAGTATTTGGGTTGGAACTGAAGGCTTTGTGCTTGATTAATAGGCAAGTACTTGGGGCCGGGAGTTTGGCCTAGTGGTTAAAGTGCTTGCCTAGCATGCACGAAGACCCGGTTCGATTCCTTGGTACCACATATATAGAAAAAGCCTGAAGTGGTGCTGAGGCTCAAGTGGTAGAGCTCTAGCCTTGAGAAAGTCCAAGGACAGTGCTCAGGCCCTAAGCTCAAGCCCAGGACTGCCAAAAAAAAATATAGGCAAGTACATGACCACTTGAGTTGTACCACTTGCTTAAGTGTGGGATTACTTTTTTATATTTAAAAAATTAGCATCTATTATTTGTATAAGAGTGTTTCATTCTGACATCGCCATAGATGTATACAATGTACCTTGATCAGACTTCAGACCTACTCCTCTCTGGAGACTGTGACGTGTGTGTGTGTGTGTGTGTGTGTGTGTGTGTGTGTGTGTAGCACATGGGCCAATACTGGGGTTTGAACTCAAGGCCTAGGTGCTGCTCAAGACTACCACTGTACTATTTGAGCTATAGCTCCACTTCCAGCTTTTTTGTGGTTTATTAGAGATAAGAATCTCAGAGACTATCCTATCCAGTCTGGGTTCAAACCAAGATCCTCAGATCTTAGTCTCCTGAGTACCTAGGATTACAGCATGAGCCACCAGCACACTGTTTGGTTTTTTATTCTGTGTGTGTGTGTGTGTGTGTGTGTGTGTGTGTGTGTGTGTGTGCATGTATGCAAGTATGCACGTGCCAGTGCAGGGGTTTGAATTCAGGGCCTGGGTACTGTCCCTTAGCTTTTTCACTCAGGCTACTACTCCACCATTTGATTCATAACTCTATTTCTGGCTTTTTTTTTTGCCAGTCCTGGGGCTTGAACTCAGGGCCTGAGCACTGTCTTTGGGTTTTTTCCTCAAGGCTAGTGCCCTGCCACTTGAGCCACAGCACCACTTCCAGCTTTTCTATGTATGTGGTACCAAGGAATTGAACCCGGGTCTTTGTACATGCTAGGCAAGCGCTCTACCACTAGGCCAAACTCCTAGCCTATTTCTGGCTTTTTTGTTTGTGAACTGGAGATGAGAGTTACAAACTTTTCTGCCTTGATTGTTTTCAAACTACTGTGATCCTTCAATCTCAGCCTCCTGAGTAGGTGGGAATACAGGTCTAAGCCACTAGCACCCAGCAAATTATTAATTTGGTGAGAGCCTTTTGGGTGTCCAGTTCAATTTTCAGGACATAGCGTTTTTACTTCTAATTCTGCTGCCCCAAGGACAGCCCTTTCCAAACCAGGGTGTGATGTTGACTTTGTAGCATCGGTTCCAAGAACATATAAGGCAGGAAGTATTCAGATGGTTTTCTCTGCAGTTACCTAGTAAATATAAAAGCTTTGTTTATAAAGCATGACAACTATTTTCACCATGAGGTGACATCCCTAAGGAGATTTAGTAAATCTGTGTTCATTTCTTTTTGCCTATTTTTTTCCACCACTATCAGAAGGTGATCTTTACAAACATACAAACTTGCACTGATTGAGGTCATTTCAGACTAAGCCATACGTTGTTGTTAATTTGAATGATGAATAAGGGTCCAGTGCCTGTGGCTTATACCTGTAATCCTAGCAACTTGAGAGACAGAGAACAAAGACTCTTAGTTCAAAGCTAGACTGGGGAGGAAAGTCTCTGAAACTCTTATCTTCAACCATCAAGCCATAAGGGATCTGTGGCTCAAGTAGTAAAGCACTAGTCTTGAGCAAAAGGACAGCACCTAGATCCTGAGTTCAAGTTCTAGGACTGGCACACACACAAACAATTATGACCTGAGGTGGGGGGAAAAAGGAAGGAAAGGAGGGAAGGAAGAAAAGAAGGGAAAGAGGAAAACAAAGGAAATGAAAGGAAAAAATAGAAGGAACAAGGAAGTGATGATGGGAAGAAAGGAGAAAAAGAGGAATGGAGAGTGCTGGTCTCTGGTGGCTCACACCTGTAATCCTAACTACTCTGGAGATGAGATGTGAAGATTATGGTTCAAAGTCAGCCCAGGCCAGAAAATTTGTGGAGCTCTTATCTCCAATTAGCCACTTAAAAGCAGGAAACAAAGCTATGGCTCAAAGTCATAGAGTAAACTTTGAGTAAAAAAGCTCAGTAACAGCACCTAGACCCTGAGTTCAAACTAACAACACAGAGAGAGAGAGGAATGGAAGCAGGAAGGAAAGAAAAAAGGGATGATGGGAGGAAAGTAGAAAGACAAAATATAATAGAAAAGAGAGCATGAAGAAAAAAGGAGGAAGCAAGAAAAAATAAGAAAGAAGATTTGATGGAAGAGAGGAGAGGGGAAAAGGAGAGATAGCAAAGGAGAGAGGAAAAAAGAACTGAAGGAAAGAAGAAAGCAGAAGAAGCACTACTTGTACATTCTTTACAGAAGAAATCCTAGCCTTCTCTAGCCAGTTCTGGTGCTCAGCTTCAAAGCTCCAGTGTCTAGAACACAGTGAATAATGTTGTGGAATGAGTTCACCTTTATGTGATTCTTCCATGAACCTTAGGACCTTGGGCTCCTGGTCATTGAAAAAACATGACCCTGATGCTCTAACTTGTGGATTCCAAAGCTCTTTGGCTTCTTTGCATGTAATTCTACTGCAGAACTTAATCTTGTACCAACCACACACTGGCAGAGCACTGGCATGAATGAGGGCCAGATTTGCAACAATATTCTGTCCATGATCAAGTTTGCTTAAGAAAAAAGACATTCATATCTTTGCTATGGTAAATAGTGCTGCAATGAACATCGTTGTGCTAGTGGCTTAAGTATGTCTTGTTTCTGGATGATTGGGTAAATGCCAAGTAGTGGAATTGCTGGGTTATATGGGAACTCTATGTTTAGTCTTTTGAGGAACTACCATACTGTTTTCCATAGCAGTTGAACGAGTTTGCACTCCCACCGACAGTGATGTAGTGTTCCCTCCTGGCCACATCCCCTCCAGCATCTGTTGTTATTAGATTTCTTGATCATGGCCACTGGAGTAAGGTGGAATGTCCCTTAGTTGATGAGCGGATCAACAAGATGTGGTATTTATACACAATGGAATTCTATGCTGCTGTCAGAAAGAATGACATTGCCCCATTTGTAAGGAAAAAATCATATTAAGTGAAGTAAGCCAGACTCAAAGGAATACAGGCTCAATGGTTTCCCTCATTTGTCATAATCAGTAGAAACCCTGGGCTCTCTTAGCAGAGATTTACAATAGAACAAAACCTAGACACATAAGGCCATATACTATGATGCTAAATGATAGGATATAGAAACAAAAGCCATATAATGAGTGATTGTTGTCCTTAGTGTATTATGTTATCTCTCATCACTTTTGCTGTCCCTTGGTTATCTCATATTGTTAAAGTATTTCACCTTGTTATCTGATATATTGGATATATGTGTATTTGGTTATTTGAAATCGGATAGGAATGGGGGGAAAACAAGATGAGGGGCAGGGGAGGGGGAGGGAAATGGGGACCAAGACATAAGAAAGGGTATCAATGTATGTGAAGTAATGCACCTTCTATCTAACAGAGAGATGTGTAAAAAATAGCTGAGGACAGCCAGTCGTGGTAGCTTGTCTGTAATCCTAGCTACTCAGGAGGCTGAGATCTGAGGATCAAGGTTCAAAGCCAGCCCGGGCACAAAAGGACCTGAGACTCTTATCTCCAAATAACCTCCAGAAAATGAGAAGTGGGCTTGACTCAAGGGTAGGGTGGTAGCCTTGAGCTGAAGAGCTCAGGGACAGCGTCCAGGCCGAGTATAAGCCCCAAGACCCACAAAAATAAAAATAGCTGAGGACAAGAGCAGGAGCGTGGAGGAGAAAATGAACTGTATTGTTAGTGATCTCTTTAATTACAATTCAGACTGTCTCTCCACAAGCCATCATTTGGGCTGGAATAGACTTTGAGCGGTCTCAGTAACACACTGCTTCAATAACAGAGTTTTTGACCAAAGCACATTGAGATAATTGCTGAGAAAATGCTGAGTAGCCCAGCCTTGAACTCACCGTGCTTTTGCCTTAGCCTGCTGAGGGTTGAGGTTACAGGCATGTACCATCATGCTTGGCTTAACCATCACTCATTCAGGAGTGCTTGTCCATTAAGTATGTGCCTCTGCCAAGGGGCTGTAAGGAGATGGTTATGGACAGGCATCACATAATAGCTATCCTCTTGAGTAGTTAGGCAAGGAACCAGGGCCTTAGAACACAGGAAAAGGAAAAGGAAGGACCCTTAGAGTGAGACTCTGCAAGTGGATGCCTTGAGTAAGTTATCCACTCACCCGCCCATCTGTCCGTCCATCCATCCATCCGTCCACCCATCCACCTGACTTGCTGAGGAGTTGTCTTATGATCATATTTCTCCACTCGTGTTTCTCCTGGTTGCGCATTCTCTTCTTTCAGCCTTGAGAATGACTGAGGCTTTCATAATAGAATTCAAACCTAAGGAGTGATGCCTATTTTTTTTGTATAACTGGGTACAGTGTAAATATAATGGAAGTTTAGTCCTTATAGATTGACTAGCTAATAGTGTAGCCCTCTCACACTAGTCATTAGGAGAGCTAATCAAATCCAAATGAACTAGCCCAGCATTCAACTTTCCTTGCCCAGAGGCCAGCTGTGGAGACAAATCTGGCTGGGAAGGCCCTGATACACTGTCTGATGGCCAATACAAGGGTTTGTGCTAAAGGCCCAAGCAACAGACATATGAGGAGAGCAAGCAGAGTGATGCTGGAAGTCAGGGTGGTTTTTGCTTTTTGATAAGAAGGCACATGAGCCTTCCATATGCATGTACACACACACACACACACACACACACTCAACAGCACAGAAGAGTCACATGGAACCCTGACTCTAGGTTTTCTGGTAGTCTTAAGTGAGGGACTCTGGCCTTCCTGTGAAGGACAGACTGGCTTGGATCCCAACCATCTCTCCTCCACCTCTCATCACCAGAAAAAGGACTGCTTGGCTGACAGCTCCCCAACTCAGGCCTGTCAGGCACAAGGATACAGCTTGTCAAATAGCCAACTCTTGACAGTTTTAATCATTCACAGAAACCATTAAAAGGGTATGTATAATAAAGACTTAATGAGAGCTCAACATAGAACTAATAATTTTAATAGCTTTTAACAGGACTTAATAGGATCTAACAATGCTTACCAGTTCATTCTTAAGTTCTGCTCCAGGCTCCATGGGGAAATGGGTCTCTCTTCTCTGCCTCATTACTATCACCCAGGCTTGTCAGGCTGGACCCTACTTTCTCTTCCCTAACCCCTTAGGGAGACCACAGCAGATTAGAACATGATATAAGAGGTTAAAACATAAACTGCCTTCTGCTCATTTTACTGAGACATTTCCTACAAGAAATTTGTAGAAAACAATATTTGTATTTGACTCAGATTTGGAGATTAATGATTGGTTATGCCTATCAGTTTTCTTACTTGTAAAACATGGAAGTTGGGAGTTGTCATGAGGGCATAAAGTCACACTGAGTGAGCGTAAGACCAGTCAAAACCCTTGTTTCTTAGGATCTCAGATCGATGAACCAATGATATCAATAATTGTGGCTCTTGTGGAGTGAACATCTACCATCTATTTCCCTGAAAATGACATAACATTATTCTTTCTAAAGGCTGCGTAAATTTTTTTATGGTGTGTAAGCTCTCTGCACAGCACAGATAACTACACAGATGTTTAGTTTAAACCCCAGAACAGAGCTGCAGGTATAGCACAGTGGTGATGCACTTGCCTAGCATGTGTGATGCCGTGAGTTCAATCCCCAGCACTGCAAACAAGTAAACAAAGTAACAAACCTCATGATACCCAACTTGGAAAGTATTACAAGAATTATTTTTCTTATATTACTCCTGAGAAAACCAAATTTTAGACCTTAAGTAACTTGTCCATGGTCACAGATTGGTACCACTTCACAGACCCAAGAATCATCCAGTCAGTGCCTCCTGAGAAAGGTCACATTGGCTGCAGCCCAAACTGTGCTAAGAGCAGAGCCATCTTTGCTATCATGTAGCTGTGTGGGCTTGAGCGAGCCATTTTGCCAGCATGGGCTTCATATCTATATGTATATATTGGAGCTAGGGCTCCTTCTATAGCTAATGTATCTAGACCCTACTATTTGCACTGGACAAGCTTCTCACATTCCCTTCATTAGCAGTAAACAAGGTTCCAGAGGATTTGGCTCCTGTTATTTTCTCAGCTTTGAAGCAAAAGGGACTGAGTATATGGCCAAGAGACATCTAGATCTCAGAAAACAGAAAGGATCAGGATCTGAGGAGCTGCTACTTCACCTGGCTCTGACATGACGTGTTACCCTTTGAAGAGATAGAGGGTGTGATTAGGACGGAAGGTGCCCTCAATAAACATATTTCTACCATTACTTCTTCATTTTGTTTGAGATACTTTGCGTGTGTGTGTGTGTGTGTGTGTGTGTGTGTGTGTGTGTGTGTAGCACTGGGTTTGAACTCAGGGTCTTGGGCTTGCTAGAATTCTATTGTAATGCCCAAGTCTCAGGACGATCACCAAGAGACCACTGAGAGTCAGGCATTCCGAAATGCAAAAGCAAGGCTTTATTCAGGCAGGGCTAGCTCCGGGCCTCTGTCCTAAGTATCCTCAGAAGGAGCTCAGGAAGAGGCAGGGACCTGCATTTTTACAGAGCTTTTAAAGGCAAAGACCACAGATTTACAGCAACACTGCAATCAGCTAAGGTAGATAAGGTAGGGGTTAGGGACACTTCAGAACAGTGGAAGCTAACGGGAGGTTCCCATGCCAGTAGAGTCCTAATTAGCTGTCTGAGGGCAGTTTTATGGCTTTAGAAAACAAATGCCATCCCTTGAATTTATGGGCGTTCTGCTTTAGAAAACAAATGCCATCCCTTGAATTTACACGAGTTCAGGTTAATTTTAACACAGACAGGTCAGTTCCTGGGACTTAATGGCACCACAATTCTGTTTCTTTAATTTATGTGCACTTTTGGGTCACTCATAGTTTACATAAACAACAAGATGGTTGCTACTTCAGAATGCGCTCTTCTTTTTTTTTTTTTTTTGTTTTTTAGCTCCTCGTTCTCCCCTTTTCTTTTAGCCTAGTCAAATCTTTGACTATTTACCTCAGTACAAACGGGGTTATACCAGGTGTGTTGGATCATCAGTTTTATGACTCTGATCCTCTTTGTTTCACTAAGGACATCATTGCATTAATTACACATGGGCCAATCAACAGTAGCAGTAACATTAAAATAATCACTAGAGGTCCAATAATGGCTGAGGATTAGGGAAGTTGCCCAGGGGGACCAGTTGTACAGCCTCTCATCTCATCCTTGGGACCCCTGTCTCTCCCTCTCTTGCTCATCGAGTCTTCTCTTTATAGCTGCCAGGCTATCTTTTATTACCCCAGTGTGGTTTGCTCAAAAGCAGCATTCTTCTCCCAGGACGACACTCAAACCTTTAGGAACAATATATCTAGTCCTCTTCTGTTCTGGAGGACAACTTCAGCTAGGGACCTCGGTGAGTCAGTGAGCTTGTTGATTGACTTATGCATGCATCTCAGGTCAACATCTGTTTGGGACCCAAGAATGTCAAAGTCCATTTCTCTGGGAGTCAGAAAGTCCGGAATCCTCACAAGCTGTCTTCGCCTAGGAGTGATAACCCAGTAGCTCATTCCTGCTACCTTCACAGTGGTTGGAGTGTTGGGAATCACAGTGTAGGTTCACTTGTGTGCCAGGGTACTGGAAACCAGTCGATGAATATGTCCCCAGATCAACTCGTAAGGCCTGTAAGGACTGGATTGAATCATGGTTAACAGTGCCAGCCGAGATAACACATGGTGTGGGGGGCTAACAATTGTTATCAGACTCGGGCAGGCAGCATTCTCTGGTTTGGAGGGGCATACAGTGTGCCCTCCCAGTTCTGCACCCAAGAAAGCCCTCACAACTAGGAAATATTCATCCAAGCATAGCAACTCCTCAAATGGGCACAAAGAATAGTTCCACATCAGTATACCAATTCTAACCTGGTTTGTATTATGGCTAGCTCAATTACATGCTCATACCATCTACTGCATACAGGAACTCTCTAGGATTTGTCTTTCTCCCTTTTTGTAGAACAAACATAAGACAATTCTTTCCAGATCCTCCCTTATCCATAAATTATTCTTCTGTTTCCTCAATTCCTTTTCAAAGGTTTTCTTTACTAACTTTTTCTCTCTTCTTTACTTGACTATAGCCCTCATTCACATTTAGCACCTTTCACATCTAGGCTGTTCAGCACTGGATGGAAAAATACCTTCACCTATCCAGAGTCACCATAATGGCTGCAAAGACCTAGGGGACTTTGAACTTAGCACAGATAGAATGTCCCACCACCAAGGGTTCAGTTCCAGTCGTCTCAGGAAGCAGCTGTGGGGTGGTGGAATCAGGCAGGACAGAATATGTGGCAGCAACCTCATCTCTCAGCAGCTCCAATGGAATGCCACACCTCCTGCTGGGTCACTGCAAATTTCTGCGCAGACTGGTTAAAGAAGCTTAACCTAAGGCCTGCCTTTGGTGAATCCTCCCAGTGATTTCCTGGCTGCCTTTCCTGAGCACACTCATTTTTACAGGCCGGCACCCCATTGGTTTTCAGGATAGTGTAGGGTTGAGATTCAAAGTAATACCAGGGTGACAACTTTTAGTAACCAGATTAAACGAGGCTAGGATTCTCTAGGCAGGTATAGAAGACTTGAACCTGTAGCCATTCCCCACAAGTGCAGACTCACTCTTGCACATCTGTTACTATTTTTTTTCCATGCCTCTAACTTATCCTGTCTTATTTAAAAAAAAAAATGACTTTTTGGTCCCTGCATCTGAAGGGGGTTGATTGGCGAAGATCCATCTCTGTAACTTCTTCAAGCTGACTCAGGGACGTTGTCTCTATACCTAGCCAGGTACCCTAAAAGCTTAGCCTATTTTACCAAAAGGTTGCCAAGATTATATATCAGGAGCAATATTTTACTCCAAATTGGAGATTATATAAAACATCTAACAACTGCACAAGCTTTTTCTTTGGCTACAACAGTGTAGCTTACTTAGCACCCATTTGCAAAGGCATTTTCCTGACTATCTGGGGAGCTTAATCTCTGTGACTCTATCTATGCTTCAGTTGCCAGACCTAAACAGATCAATAGGGACACAAGCCTCAGATCCACAAACTTTCCTGAATTTGTGGCTGGTGTCAAATCAAAATTAGCTCAGTTAGGGCTTTAAACTACCCACTATTACGGATGATTGACAAGTTCCTGCCCAGTTATGAAAGGCACGGGCATTAGTAAGGCATGCTTACAAACTATTCTATGATGTCTGGCTCTGATTAATTTTGAATGGCCAAGCACAGTGACTCTAGGATCTGACACCAGCTCTGCCATCCAAGCAGAGGCTTTCCGCATCTGGATGCTTCATTTCTTTTGTCCCAGTAGTGTCTCTCCACACAGGGATAAATATCCCATTAGCATTTCACTTGGTTGTTTCTGGACTTGAACTCAGGACCTAAGAGCTGTCCCTCAGCTCTCCAGCTCAAGGCTAGCACTCTGCCACTTTGAGCTCCAAAGCAACTCAGTCTCACTAGCAGTCTGCTGCTTGATTAAATACCACCATCTCATAGGGACTTTACTTTGCCTGAGCTGGCTCAGAACTAGAGTTTTCAGATCAATGAGTCCTATAAAAGGCCACTTTACTCCAATTAGAAGCAATAAGGTCGTCAACACAGAAATAGTCTCCCTTACCTGGAACTTGATAAGGGCCAAAATTACATCTGAATAAGGATCTGCTGTCCTCAGTGGGCCAGCTGGAAATTCCTATAAGGAGACTTACAAGAGCAAGCTAAAATAGCAATTAAGCAATCATTTTGATAGTCCTAATTTTCCTTTTTTTTTTTTCTCTTCTTGAAACAAACATTTAGGACAACTTCACTTTCAAATTTTGTTCAGAAACCCATTTCTAATTTTCTTTAAAACTCTTACTGATATTTGCTTAAACACTTAACCCTTTAGCCTTTATTTGCATTTGAAAAACCTTTTAGGGCTCAAGACACTCCCTTTGCCTCCAGGTCTCCTTTTTAGAAGAGGCATTTTTTTTTCTCCTGCAGTTTAAATTACTGCCTAGAACTCCAACAACAGTTTAAACTCAAATAAGCAAAAAGATGGTTGCTGCTTCAGAATGGAGGTGCTCTTCTCTTTTTTTTTTAGCTCCTCACTATCACTTGAGCCTTTCTGCCAGCCCCCTTCAAGTTGGTTATTTTTGAGACAGGGTCTTGCTTTAAGGTTTAGGCCAGGCCTGAAATGCAAATGAGATCTTCCTATTTGTGCCCTCTCCACCTGGGGTAAGATGAAGGCCTGTGAACTTTTCTGTCTGAGCAGGCCTTCAACTACAATCTTCACAATAACTGGGACTATAGACATGAGCCATGATGCCCAGCCTTAAGGGAGATATTGTAAAGAGACTGGGTTCTGGTATGAGGCTGAGGATATAGAACCAACCAGTCCAGGTCAGCACAAACCTCTTACAAAGCAGACTAGATATTTTATTCAAATTTTACGGAGAGCATCCACTATTCAGACTCTTCTACTTAGGCATTTAGGGGTGTGCCCTCAAAGAGAATAATGGATCAACAGACGCTTCATCTCCTTTTTCACACCTCAGCCATAAGATGAGCGGTTTGGTCGGCCATGCATTCCCACAGTGGGCTGTGCTGCCTAATCGCAGGCCCAAGGTGACGGAATAGACTGTGAACTGGAATCTCCCAAACTGAGAGCTGAAAGGCATCCATCTCTTCATATCACAGTATTTGTTATGGTATTGGAATACTGACTAGTAAAATCCACAAATACCCCACCACAGGCATCTGTGCCAGCTTCCTCTGAATTCCTCCAGTCATCCAAGGTTTCTATGACCTCTCTTCTTTCTCTTTTCTTTTCTTTTTTTCATTTTTTGGGGGTTTTTATTTTTATTTTTTTCTTTCCATATATTTTTATTGTAATTAATAGAAGGGTTACATTATATTCACCAGAGAGAAGGTGCATTACTTCACATACATTGATACCCTTTCTTTCTCTTTTCTTCTCCCTCACCTTTTCCTTAATTTTTTTTTCTGGGTGCCAGTGGCTTACACCTATAATCCTAGCTGCTCAGGAGGCTGAGATGTGAGGGTCATGGTTTAAAGCCAGCTCAGGCAGTTAAATCCATGAGTCCCTTACCTTTAATAAACAAAACAAAACAAATGCCAGACTCTGGCTGGCAAGTCACTCCTGTAATCCTAGCTACTCAGAAGGCTAAGATCCGAGGATCTCAGTTCAACGCCAGCCGGACACAAAAGTCTGTGAGACTCTTATCTCCATTTAACCACCAGAAAACCGGGAAGTGGCTGTGGTTCAAGTGGTAGAGCACTATCCTTGAGCTGAAGAACTCAGGGACAGCACCCAGGCCCAGAGGCCCAGAATTCAAGCCCCACAACCCCCCCACCCCCCCAAAAGCCAGAAATGGATCTGTGGTGCAAATGATAGAGCAAATACTAGCCTTGAAGAGAGCCCCCAGGCTATGAGTTCAAGCTCCAGGATCAACACCACACACACAAAAAATTCTCTTTTCCTAATCCCCAGAAGCCAGTGCCTGGGCTTTATTCTTCTCATTCTTTTTTAAGCTTCAGGATACAGGAAATATCTGGAATTTATCATCCTCCAACCATTACTGAGATGGTGAAAACACTGCCAAGTACCTGCTCCCTGGCCATAGCTGGCCTCTGTTCTGACAGGTTGGAGTGTGCACTTGTTAGGGTGAAGCTGCATGCTGCATCATAACTCACAACAAAAGCAGAGTCTCAGATTTGAAGGTGAATGTCCTCTGAGCATTTGAGACCAGGCTCTTTTAGTCTTACACTCCGCCACCTCCAGCCCACATCTTCCACAGTCATGATGTGACAATGTAAGACTGAGAAAGAAAAATGCACTAAAAAGATCACTTTCCAGCCTAGTCAAATAAGACCAGATTATCAGCAGTGCTGTAAAGTTGAGTGGAAAAAATGAACCAAAAGATTTAGAATGAAGGCTAAAGGTAAGCAACATTAGAGACAGACATGTGCGAATGTGACCCCAAAGGAGTCTCCAAGCTGGGAACACATTTCAGTGGCTGTCCTCACTTATCAGGTGGATAGGCAGAACACGTTTAAAGACTGACACCACCAGGTGTTGCTAGAATGTGGAAAATAGACTTTCACAGTGCTGGAAGCATGTGTATTGGTGTCAACCTTTCCACAAGGCAACTGCATAAAATGTGCCAACATTTAAAATGTACTACTGTATCTACATATGACTCAACAGTTCCTAACTAGGCATTTCTTTCCTGGGAGTAACTGGATAAATGAAAAAAAACACCATTATACTCACATACCATGTTCCTTCTTGGAGAGGGAAAAATCACAGTTATCAGGTCATATGCTCATTCATGAATGAATCACCATTGTTGGAGGGATCTGGCCTTCTGATTGGGAAACCCTTAGCCACACATGTCTTCCTTGTTGCTAGGGAATGGCCAAAGACCTTGATTGATAGGTGGGATTGGGATTTGGGGTATCGCCCTAAAGTAAAAAGAAAAGAGAGCTGGGAATGTGGCTTAGTGGTAGAGTGCTTGCCTAGCATGCATGAAGCCCTGGATTCATTTCCTCAGTACTACACAAGCAAAAATGCTGGAAGTGGTGCTATGGCTCAAGTGGTAGAGTGATAGCCTTGAGCAAAAGAAGCTCATGAACAATGCCCAGGCCCTGAGTTCAAGCCCCAGGACTGGCAAAAAGAGAAAGAAAGAAAGAAAGAAAGAAAGAAAGAAAGAAAGAAAGAAAGAAAGAAAGAAAGAAAGAAAGAGAGAGAAAGAGAGAGAGAGAGAAAGAAAGAGAGAGAGAAAGAAAGAGAGGAATGGGGCCAGAAGTTTGTCCTAATGATAGAGTGCTTGCCTAGCATGCATGAAGAACCAGATTCAATTACTTGGTACCACATACACAGAAAAGCCAGAAGTGGTGCTGTGGCTCAAGTGGTAGAGCACTAGCCTTGAGGAAAAAATGCAAGGACAGAGCTCAGGCCCTGAGTTCAAGCACTAGGACTGGCAAGAAAGGGGCAGGGAGGGAGGGAAAGAGGGAGGGAGAGAGAAAGAGAAAGAGGGGGGAAGTGGAGAAAAAGAAAACTGGAAAAGTTATTGAGTAAAGCAAATTGATTCCTTCCTCTGTCCATGAAGGCCAAAGTGGCTGGTACACAGGGACAATTATTTCAGACAGGGAGAATAAATGATCCTTTTCAGAGCTCCAGAGAGGCTTTGTAGTCTGTGCCAAAGCTCCATGTACTGACTGGATGAGGAGGGAATGGGGGAAAGGTGATCTCTGAAAAAGAAAACTCAGATTTGAAAATCCAGTCACAGGACTAATCAAATAATTTGAAAGGTATGGTGGAAGCTGAGAGGAAGCTGTACGAAAATCAGAACCAACAACATGACTAAGAATACTATTGCTGGGGCTAGACAATGTCTCTGAACCTGGAAGATCCTGGGTCACATCACACATGTCGATGTGACATTGGCTATGGCTCTGGGTACCACTTGCTATCTGGTGATGTTACACAAATGATTTCATCACGCAAGATCGCCATTTCTTTATGTCTGAAATTGAGAAATGGAAACAATGCGATGGGCTAGTGGTAAGAATGTCATGAGTTTGTGTAGATGAAAATTCCTACCAGAGAGCTAGTCAACAAGAATTAAATCTTGGAAGGTGAAGGGGAGAGCAGGAGAGCCTTCACCTTGAAAGAGAAGAAAGAAATATTGGCTCAGAAGAGATGGTGGTGGTCCGGGAACTCTGAGAGCCAGAACTTTGTTTTATAGTAAAAACCAGCACTAGAATTTAACTTAGGAGTGCTGGTGAGGGTTACACATGTGCCCTTGTTCGGAAGCTATGGAGAAAACAGGTTTTCTCTACTACAATAAGTCCTTAGCAATATAGGAACAGGAGAATTATGTACTTTCATGATATATATCATGAATAATAATGAAACAGTTGAAAACAGGAGATTGTGTGTGCATGCGTGTGTGTGTGTGTGTGTGTGTGTGTGCTTGTATGCAGGTGTGTGCTGGTCCTGAGGCTTACTTTGAGGGCCTAAGCACTGTCCCTGAACTTTTGTGCTTAAGACTACCACTCTGCCACATCCAGCTCTTTCATGGTTAATTGGAGACAACACTCGCAGATTTTCTCCACCTCGGCTGGATTCAAACTATGCTTCTCAGATCTGAGCCACTTTAGTAGCTAGGATTACAAGCCCAAGCCACTAGTGCCCAGTGGAAGAGGAGCTTTTAAACTCTCCAAGGCAAAAATCGGGTCTTACCATTGTCATCATCATCCTTTTACTCTGCCTTGTCTTGTGCCAAAACCACACAGGCCTTGCACCTCTCTCAAATGTCCTTCCCTTGGACTGAGATTAGACAACATGTATTGTGATGGCCTTGAATTTCTGTCTCACTGGCACCCATGTATGGTGCACTGTCCAGACGGGATAAAGAGGGATACTACTGAAAAGGGATCATTGCCAACAGACAACAACATGCTTTCCTCCTAATCCCATGTGGTCCACAAGTCTGTGAGCCAGAAGCACAGAGACATTTCTGTTTATGTGGCATTGGGTGAGCTCTTGGCAGCTCAGGGCTGAATTTTTCTTCATCTTGAGAATGTGACAATGCCATCTTTTGTGGGAAGTCACAGGACATGGACGAAAGCGGATGGTGCCCAGGCTCCCAACTAGCCATGACCTAAACAAGTGTGACGTGTGTGTGTGTGTGTGTGTGTGTGTGTGTGTGTGTTATTCTACTTCCAATGGGGCTCACAGTAGGTCACAGCCAGTGGCTGGTTCCCAAGGGAAGATCCATTTGGGTTAGAGTACCAGGAAAAGAAAACAAAGCCAACAACCAGCCAGTATTTCCTAGATCCTCCTGTGGAGTTTTCTGTTGGTAATCCAAAGTGAACTACTGCTATGGGCATCTGGAGTGCCTTGTCCCAAAGCCAGAGGAATCCTGTCCCGCAGGGAATCCCTGGGTGTTTATGGAAGGCCACTAAGAAGCAAGGGCCCTTGGGGCTGTGGAAAGGAGTAAAGAGAAAGGAAACCAGGCAGCAAGCAAATACGTGCTCCATTTTGCCTCCGTGGCTCATTACATGACCCAGGGGCTGAAACAGTCCGGCATCAAAGCCACCACCAGTGGCCTCACTCCAAACCTCACCTTTTCCTCACCCCAAGCTGTGGAGTGCCTCTTTGAAATGAGGCAGAGATTTTGCCAAAATGACAGCACTGGATATCCCTCATCCAAGACACTTCAGACCTGACAGGTATTGGATTTGGGATTTGGGAATATTTGTATACGTAGAATGAGCTATCTGAAGGATGGGAGCCAAGTTTAAATATGAAATTCATTTCTGTTTCATATGCATCTCACAGACCATAGCCCAATGGTAAGTTTACAGAATATGTTTAATGTGCCCATGTACAACATGTGAACCTCTGTCATATGAAGTCAGGGGTAGACTTTATCTTTCTAGTCCTGGAGTTTGAATTCAGGGATTAGCCACTGACCCTGAGCTCCTTTAGCTCAAGGTTAGTGCTCTACCACTTGTATCACAGCACCATTTCCAGCTCTGTGATTTGTTGGTGATAAAGTCTCAAGGGCTTGCCTGCCTGGGCTGACTATAACTCCCAGTCCTCAGATCTCAGCCTCCTGAGCATCAGGTAACAACCACTGGGGCCTGGCTTTAATTTTCTACTTATGTCATAGTAGCCCTTCAAAAAAACCTTCCAGAGTTTAGACTATTTGAGCTTTGGGATTTTCAGATTAGGGAGGCTCGACCTGTACAGTTCTATGGCAAACAGCCAGATGACCCAAGAGATCCTTCCTACCTGTCTGATTTTATACTTGCTGTTCTGGGAACAAAATAACCACAAGGAACATGAACAGCTGCACATGCACAGTGAGCCCTACAGAGACATCTAGGTCTAGGCCACCAAGTACCACAGATGCCACTATCGTTCACCTTCAGACACATCCCTGATCACGAATGCCAACTGGCCAGTCAGATAATCTGAGGAACAATAACGGAGAGGAGATCAGGTTGCTTGGTCAGAGAGAAAGCACGGGATGAAAAGTGCTTGGGGGCGTGCATCAGGGGCGTGCATCAGGAGCATGCTAGGTGAGGAAACGCCAAGGCTAGGATGAGGCTGGGCATGTGGCTAGAATGTACAGGAGACAGAGGCTGTCACTTCAGGTCAGTGAGCTGGAGTTTTCTGCTTTCCTTCTTTTTTAATTCCCTCCATCCTTTTCTTCCCTCCCTCGCTCCCTCTCTTTCTTCCTTCCATACCCTCTGGTGAACTGTTCACAGTGACTTCAGTTTCTTTCCCATCCAGCACATGACATGACCCCACAGCCAGCTCCTGATAAAACCCTGGATCTGCAAATGCTGTGCTTTGCTTGGGAAATCATTACTCATACTTCCAGATCTGGCACACATGTCACTGCCCTGCCCACCTTCTCCTCCCATCCCCCACCTCCCTGCCTCTGCCTCCACAGCCAGTCTATGCTACTGCTGCATTCACTTCCGATGCTGGGACTACAGATCCTCAGCATAGATATGGGCGAACACATAGGAGACAGACAGGTATCCTATGAGCTCTGTCCTCCAGTTCCTGTGTAAGCCCAAGCTGACAAAATAGTACATATTGATAACATTGAGACGCCACAAGGCAAGTACAGTTCAAGGACTTTGACCAGGAATAGATGGCTAGAATTAGTTACTAGTTAACAACCCTTGCAAAACATCAAATGGAACTGCAGTTCACTAGGATGCAGGGAAACTTATTTCCAGTGAAGATAGTTGGCAAATCTGTGATTGCTTAAATCCTAGGTTAAGTCCCTGAACCTGCAATTACACATGTGGCCATTAAACTAACACCCTCCCCCACCCCCACCCAAGGAGTCCTTCACTACACTCTTCGAAGGAGTGCCCACAGAAAACCCTTCACAGTGGTATCCTTGCCACTGATAAGAAGTGGGTAAGGGCAACCTGTAGTTCATTAAGTGTCCCAGGACTGTGCCAGTGTTGTCCTTTCTCAGTGGGAGATTTCACTGAAGTCTTGCTGCCTTTCCTTTGTCTTCTGGGCCCCCCAGATGTGCTGAGGAATGTGGTTTCATTTATCTTTTATCTCTAATTGCCAAATCCATGCAAGGCTGTTTTGGAACCTGATGAAGAAAACACATCACTCAGAGACTCACTCTGGGCTCACAACTACATCTGACCAGCTCCACGTGATTTGGTCTGTAGGCTCTTTCGTTTATCCAGTCATACTCCACAAGGTGGGATATTGGTCAAACTGTATCTATGGAGGAGAAGGATGATTGTGTTGTCTAGCTTCCCTCCTGTGTGATTTTAGAGGTTCCCAGAGTCAGAGCTCCCCATGGCTGTCTTTATCTCTATAGATGTACTGTAAAACCTAGTCCAGCTGAGCCGTTAAAAGACCCCCTATGGGGCCAGGAGTGTAGCATAGTGGTAGAGTGCTTGTCTACCGTGCATGAAGCTCTGGGTTCAATTCCTTGGTACTACATACACAGAAAAAGTTGGAAGCAATGCTAGCTCAAGTGGCAGAGCACTAGCCTTGAGAAAGCCCATGGACAGTGCCTAGGCACTGAGTTCAAGCCCCAGCACTGTCGAAGAAGAAGAACGGGGAGAGGAGGAGGAGGAGGAGGAGGAGGAGGAGGAGGAGGAGGAGGAGGAGGAGGAGGAGAAGAAGAAGAAGAAGAAGAAGAAGAAGAAGAAGAAGAAGAAGAAGAAGAAGAAGAAGAAGAGATACTGAACCTGCCTATTTACATTTCCCATGTTGCTAGGGTGACAGGCATAGACAATCAGTAATCAAGTCTGGCTATTAATGGAGAAGGATCTCTTGTTTATTTTCCTGGCTAACCTCCATGTAGCTAGGATGGCAAACATGAGCTGTGATCACACCCACCTTCTGATTGAAATGGAGTCTTTCAAACTTTTTGACTGGCTAGCCTAGCTAGCCTAGAACTGTCCTACTAATCTTCGTCTCCCAAGTAGCTAGGATAATAGGTTTGAATCACCAGTATCCAACTGGATAGTCTTTTTAATTACTAGTTGTAGGTGCTATTTGTATATTCTAGATAATTTTTTTTGTGTGTGGGGGGGTCATGGGACTTGAACTCTGGGCCTAGGCGTTGTCCCTGAGCTCTTCAGCTCAAGGCTATAGCCCTATTCCTTTAGCCAAAGTTCCATTTCCAGTTTTCTGGTGGTTAATTGGAGATAAAAGTCTCTCAGACTTTAGTGCCCAGCTGGCTTTGAACTGAGTGAGATCCTGGGATCTCAGCCTCTTGAGTAGCTAGGATTACAGGCATGAGCCACCACACCTGGCTAGATACAAACTTTCTGATCAGATGTAAGATTCGCATCTCTTTCTTCCTTTCTGTGAGTTATCTCCTCTATTTTTTCTATCGTCTTTGAAATACATGCACTTTTATTTTTGAGGGAGTCTGATTGTAGATTTTCATATTTTTCCTCCTTTGCTGTGAGTTACCTTATCCTTACTTTCATCATATTCTTTGAAGGACAGTTTTAATTTTGAGGGAGTCCTTTGTCATTGTGCTTTAGTGTTACATATAATTTTAAGGTCCCAAAGATTTATACCACTGTTTTCTTTTTCTTTCTTTTTTTTTTTTACATTTTTAACTTTTTTTGTGGGGATAATGTATAGAGGGGTTACAGTTACATTCGCCAGGTAGTAGGTGCATTACTTCTCACACATTGATATCTTTTCTCATGTTTTTGTCCCCATTTCCCTCCCACAACCCTTCCCAAACATCTTGTTTTCCACCCTTCCCTTCCCTATTTCAGTTAAGCAAATAAACATGTATATAATATACCAGGTAACAAAGTCAAATACTGTAACCACATGAGATTAACCAAAGGGCAAATAAAAAAGAAGAGAAATAAAATAGTATATTAAGAACATCAATCACACAAGGTAAAGCTCTTGTTTCCATATCCTAGAGACCCTTTCATTTAGTCTCATCCTATATGACCTTATGTATCTAGGTTTTGACCTATTGTCATCCTCTGCTAGCAGAGTACTAGATGTGTACTAATTATTACAAATGGGGGAAACCATTGAGCCTATGTTCCTTTGGGTCTGGCTTCACTTAATATGATTTTTTCCAAGTCTTTTCTATTTCCTTACAAATGGGGCAATATCATTCTTTCTGATGGCAGCATAGAATTCCACTGTGTATAAGTACCACATCTTCTTGATCCAATCAGCTGCTGAGGGACATCTAGGTTGGTTCTATATCTTTGCTATGGTGAATAGTGCTGCAATGAACATCGTTGTGCTAGTGGCTTTAGTATGTACTTGTTTCTGGACATTTGGGTAAATGCCAAGGAGTGGAATTACTGGGTCATAGTATACCACTGTTTTCTTCTAAGGGTTTTATACTTTTACCTCTGGTATGTCTTTGATAGGTTTTGAGTTCACTGTTGTATATAGTATAGGGTTCATCTTCATTGTTTTGAATATAGATACTTGTCCATTCACCATTTGTTGAAAACACTGTTCCCTTTCCCAATTCAGTTTTCCTTTCAGGAAATCAATTGAATGTAAATGTGAGGATATATTTCTGAAGTCTTAATTCTTTTCCTTTGAGTTACGTAATGTGTGTGTGTGTGTGTGTGTGTGTGTGTGTGTGTGTGTGTGTGTGTGTGTAAGGCACCTTATTCCAGTAGCACAGTCTGTTTTTTCCTCCAAGAAATTATTTCTTCACTTATTTAAAAATTATTATCTATAAGTAGTTGTATAAAGGAATTCCCACGTACCAAGGTAGTTAATGAATGTAATATACCTGTCAATGCCACCCCTTTCAACATTCTCACTTATCCTTCCCCTACCCACTCCTTCCTTTACTCTTCTTAATTTTGTAGGATATACATTGGATTCTTGTCTGCATTTCCCATCCTCTTCTCTTTTTATTAAAACTGAGTTTCTCTCTGTGACAAAAACAAGGAAGGAGTTCTGAAATCCATAGACACACACTGAAAACTGTGAGATGATACCACGATAGTGGACAAAGTGGAATGCAGCCATTTTATTCAGTTTTAATGGTGGAGTGAGTCCTGCATTACACCAGTACAAGATATAAAGAAGCAGGCAGTTGACAGCTTGGATCCAGGCTAACTGGGGAAAAGTTCCTGGAGGTAAGGCCTGTTCTGTATGTCATTCCAGTAAATGAAGGAGCAGATGGGTGCTCCTCTTTCTCCAAGGCACCAGCCTTGAGAAGAGATTTCCGAGGCAGAAGTGCCCACTGTAGGAATATCAGGAAGGGATTTTGGTTTCCATCTCTGATTCAGAGTCTTAATCACTATAGCTTTGTGGTAAGTTTTGAAATTAGGAAATGTAGGACTTGGGGTGCAGGTAAATGTCAGAGGACTTGCCTAACATGTTCAAGGCCCCAGATTCAATTCCCTAGATTCAATTCTCTGAATGCTCATTCTACCTCCTAGGAAAAAAGGATAAAAAAGACGTAATATATTTAGGATCCTCATAACAGAGGATCACAATAGCTCAAAAGCTATGTTCATATGGCCATATAGGATAAGGCTAAGTGAAATGAACTAAGGATATGGAAACAAGAGGTTTATCTTTGAGGTTGTTGTTCTTAATGTACTATATGAAGTTATTTCTTTCCTCTTTTTTTCCCCTTATGGTTTATCTCATGTTGTTACTGTATCTAACTTTGGTACCTACTATATTATATCGACGTTTATTTGTTTATTTGAAATAGGGAAGAGAAGGGAAAAATAAGATGAGTGGGGGAGAAGTGGGAGAAAAACATGGGAAGAAGTAACAATATTCAAGAAGTAATGTACCCACTACCTGATGAATGAAACTGGAACCCCTCTATATACCCCCCAATAATAAAATAATTTTTAAAAAGAAATGATAAAAAAATTAAACTGAAAGATATAGTGAAGCATGTCTCCCAGCTTTGTTCTCTTCCCCACCCTCCACCCCCGGAAGATTGTTTTCATTCTATTGGGTCATAGGTGGACAAAGTGCCCTATTGCATAAGAGATTTCTTTCTTTATAAGACAGTATGAATGACCATATTGTCACAGCTAATACATAGGATTTGGCAATAATCAGTGGTTCTCAACAGGGAACAGTTTTGTATCTCCCTTTCCTTCTGGGGGATATTTGGTAATGTCTGGGAACATTTTTGGTTGGTTGAGAAGGGAGTTGTTAGTAGAGGAAGTGGGGAGGCCTCTAAGACTTAGGAGGCCTTGAAGTTCATAGGATAGACCGCAGAACAAAGATTGTCTGCTCTAAAACGCCAATCAATAGTGTCA
Source organism: Megascapheus bottae (assembly GCF_031878675.1). Lineage (NCBI taxonomy): Eukaryota > Metazoa > Chordata > Mammalia > Rodentia > Geomyidae > Megascapheus > Megascapheus bottae. Next base: position 23,171,448 of record NC_143515.1, read on the forward strand.
AATCAAGAAACGAAGTTTTCATTCATATCTTAGACCTTCAATCCACACTCTACCTTCCCAGCTTGTGACCTTTTCCCTGTTTAACAGGGAATGAGGGACTTGAAAAAGGACTTGAAATTTTGTTACATTTCAAGCTCATCCATTTGACTACAGGAAAAGAAAAGAAGATAGCATTTTTCATTGAGGGCCATTTAACTTGAGGAATCTCACAGGATAGTGTGCGGCACTGGGGGCAGTAAGCAGAGATGAGATAAGCAGCCATAAAGCCCATATGGAAAAGGAGTTTATTATGATTAGGAAGGTGGATACAGTGTACTGAGAATGAGTTGGAGGCTGTGTCCTAACCCAATGGGAAGACTATAGTTATCAAGTAATGTTAATTGGTCTCTGACGTATTTGTTGTTCCTGCTTGAATTTCTTGCTCTCATTTGAGAAAGGCATGGTTAATCTGGATAAGCTATTGGCTGTCTCATTTATATGGTCTTTACTGGCTTAGAAGAGAAGCCATCCTATCATTAATAGCACAGATAGAAAAGGGTATAAATCTAGGTGAACGTTGACCCATATTGTTAAATTTATCCATCCGTTTCCCCTTGTCCCATAACCATTTACTATTCCTGGCTTTCACCCTGGAGCTCTAGATCTTCTCTCCAGATGCCTTCTTTAACTTTCCAAACTCTGGCATGGGGGCAGAAATACATCTTAGTTCTTAGATATTTCCCTTTGGACCTCACACTGACATTGAGTCCCTTGTGCTATACTCTGGACTCAGGGTAAATGATAGTATCTCCAACCACACCTCAGGGAAAGTAAACACTGGCACTTTGTATGATCTTTTAGCATCTGGAGAGGTTCCAGAATTGCAGCCTCATAAAAAAAAAAAAACCTGTTATCAGGATTGCAGTGAATTATCTGGGTGAGAGATAACTGAATAATTTAGATGGGTAAGAGCACTCTGATGACTCCAAACCCAAGGCTCAGCATCGAGACAGTCCTCAGATAACTCTTTTGTTGGAAGGCTTCCAAGTAGTATACAAAATGCACAGTTAAATTCTCATTTCAGTTCTGCAAGGAATATCTCTCTATAAACAGATCTGGAAACCTCCTGCCTGGGGAGCCAGAACTGTGCAGGCTCTAAAAACCAGCCTTTAGCTGCCAGGACAGGTTGTTCCCTATGGTACAACCTCAGGGTGATGGTGGGAGAGTGAGTACTGCCTCTTCCAGGCCACTGCCTGAGGACAGTTTGCCTCTTTCAAGGTTCTCATGACAAGATGTTTCCAGTCTTAGGTGGGTTTGTGATACTGCCAAGCAAAGGAAAAGAACAGCTAGCAGATACGTGTCTGAGCGTCACCTCACAAAGGTAGCTCAGAAAGTTTTGGCCTGCATCACAGATCACCCCTCCATGTGGTCTTGACTGAACCTAGGACAGATCAGAAGAGAGAAGACATTTCTTCTTGTTCAGCCCATGGCCACTCTGGAAGAGATCTGAAGTGGAGTAAGGATAGAAGCAGAGGACCTCTTCTTGTTCTGCAAGTCTTCTGTGATCCTGTTCGACCTTTCTCCCCAGGACAGTGTCTAGTCCTAGCCACCTTTCTATCAGACTGTTATTCTGCTATGGGGCCCATTGTCTGCCCTCATCATCACTGGTTTTACTTTAATTTTTTTCAAAAAATAAAACTGACTTTGTTACCCCAGCTGAAACATCAGTCCTAACGCTTACATATTACTTATTTCATGTTCTTTACAGTACTGCCGGGATGTGGGGGTCTCTTTTAGTTTTTTGTTGTTGTTGTTTGCTTTTTGTTTTTTTTGCTCAAGGCTGGCACTCTATCACTTTAGTCATAGCTCTATATCCAGATATTTTTCTGGTTAATTGGAGATTAGAATCTCATGGTCATTTGTGCCAGAACTGGCTTTGAACCACAATCCTTAGATCTCAGCCTCCTGAGTAGCTAGGATTACAGGCACGAGCCACCAGCATACAACTACATTCCATTTCTAATACCATTCTCCAATAAGAGGAACTAAGGATCCTTGGAGGGAAGATTGATTGATTCTAAGACTGGGACAGGAAACACACAGATGAGAGGAATGTGGGGCATTTTGTAGGAAGTCCTATGACAGACCGATACAGACACACAGACACACACATGCATGTACAGCAAACTCTATATTGTAAGGGCACACAACTGAAAAACTGAAAGCATTAACAGTCAATGCAAAAGAGATTTGAGCAAGTAAGCATTTAAAGTATAAGGACTCTATAAGCTAAAATATGCAATAAGTATTCATGAGTCTAAACTGATGAAAATAAATGATGGAATAACTAAATGATGAAATAAAAATTAATAAATAACATGAGAGGAGACACAAGCCCACCATGCTGAGGAACTAGAAGCAATTCTACTTCATCCTCAACTCCCCCACAACTTGAGAGTGGGCTGCCCTTCAAAACATGTGGCTTTCTTCCAGAGAGCACAGGTATGGAAGGATGACCATAGCTTCACAGTAGAAAATTCTGACAAGTACTACTTTAGCCAAGGGCTCAAGGCTAATGTCAAATGGTAAGTTATGTAGAGCATGTGCTTCCTGGATATGATGCAAATGAGAATGGCACTTTACCTCTGTGGTCTTCTAATCAATAACCTGCATCCCAGTCGCACCATGAGAAAAACAGAAAAAGAGAAAAAAAAAGAGAAACAGAAAAAAGAAAATGAGAAAGCCTCCAAAATACTCAAGATCCATAGTCCTCAAAACTGTCAAGGTCATCAAGAATAATGATCTAAATAAACCTGAAAATGAAATGAAATTTCATATCCTGGAACAGAAAAAAGATAACAAATACTTACCATGCATACTTCCTCTGAAAAAAGCATGCATCTTTGTTTTTCTTTTTCTGCCATTCCGGGGCTTGAACTCAGGGCCTGAGCATTGTCCTTGGGCTTTCTCAAGGCTAGCACTCTACCACCTGAGCCACAGCACCACTTCTGGCTTTTTCTATGTATGTGATACCAACCAATCGAATTGGGTCTTTGTGCGTGCTAGGCAAGCACTCTCTCACTAGGCCCACAAGGAGCCTCCTGGCCCCCAAAGCACGCACTTTTTTTTCACAAGTTGATTTTATTCCTGACCTGAAAAATCTTGTGCATAGTATTGTTTCTAGGTGTGTCAGCTGACATCCAGTAAATAACAAAACAACTGGTGTTCCAGAAGGAGTCAGAGCTCATAGCCCTTTTGCCTGAAGAATTCTGGGAAGTAGATTTCACTGAGGTAGAGCTAGGGAAATATGGATATAGGTATTTGCTTGTCTTTTTAAAAATTTATTTAAATTGTATTTTACTGTCAGCATAGTGTATAGATGGGTTACAGTTACATTTGTCAGGTAGTGGGTGCATTACTTCTCAAACCTTGATACCCCTTCTCATGTTTTGCCCTCCTTTACTTCCCCCACCCCCTCCCAATCATGTCATAAGCATACATCTTAATTAACAATAAGTTACCGATACCAGTATATTCTTTGTGGCAAAAGAGACATATTAATGTAAGATGTTATAACAGAGGAAAATGGGAGTGGGGCTCTGTCTTCACAGGTTTTCTATAGATCTAGAAAGATTCCAAAATGAAGTTACTTTTAAAAAGAGGACTTAGATACTTTAATTATACATCAGCTTCAACAGGAGGATGCATTTTTTCCATATAATTTTTATTGTAATTAATAGAAGGGTTACATTACATTCGCCAGATGGAAGGTGCATTACTTCACATACATTGATACCCTTTCTCATGTCTTGAGGAGGATGCATTTTTTTTTTTAGAAAATAGATTTATTCCTCAAAATGTGAGATTAGGTAGTCATAAATATACACAAGAAAAATACTTTTATCTTTTAAAGAGTTTCCTGTTGGGGCCGGGAGTTTGGCCTAGTGGTTAAAGTGCTTGCCTAGCATGCATGAAGACCCGGGTTCGATTCCTTGGTACCACATACATAGAAAAAAGCCGGAAGTGGTGCTGAGGCTCAAGTGGTAGAGCTCTAGCCTTGAGAAAGTCCAAGGACAGTGCTCAGGCCCTGAGCTCAAGCCCAGGACTGGTAAAAAAAAAAAAAAAAGTTTCCTGTTGATTTACATATGGTTTAAATGTGTCCCGGGAGAGTGTAAATGTTGGGAACTCGCTTTCCAGTGTGACAAGACAAGAGAAATTTTAGGAGGTGGGATGAACTAGGATTACAGATCATCCACTCCCAGCTTCCTGTATTGCCTGTGATTTCCCTATTACTCATATGTTACACAATAACGATGTTTGGAATAGTACTCTCTTAAGCCAGGAGGGAAGCAAACTGTTCTGAATTCCCAGGCAGTGTCAGGTATTTCACTATAGTAATGGAAAAAGAAGACCAATCCAACTTCTGTTTTTATTATTTATTTATTTATTTTGCCAGTCCTGGGCTTGAGCTCAGGGCCTGAGCACTGTCCTTGGACTTTCTCAAGGCTAGAGCTCTACCACTTGAGCCTCAGCACCACTTCCGGCTTTTTTCTATATATGTGGTACTGAGGAATTGAATCTGGGTCTTCGTGCATGCTAGACAAGCACTCTACCACTAGGCCAAACTCCCAGCCCCCCAACTTCTGTTTTTAAAGCAAGTAATTACAAATGAAGAGCAACCTATGATTTTTTTTTTTTTTTTTGCCAGTCCTGGGCTTGAGCTCAGGGCCTGAGCACTGTTCTTGGGCTTTTCTAAAGGCTAGAGCTCTACCGCTTGAGCTGCAGCATCACTTCCAGCCTTTTTCTATGTATGTGGTACCAAGGAATTGAACCTGGGTCTTGTGCATGCTAGGCAGGCACTCTACCACTAGGCCAAACTCCCGGCCCCTGCAACCTATGATTTTTAAATAAAAATGCTAACACCAATTTTGACATTGCAAATGGGACTCCGTGAAAGAATAAATTCCACATTCTTGCATCAAGGTTATTTATTTACAAAAATTAATGGATACAAATTTAAAGGTCCTCAAACTATTTATTTTCAACTCAATGAAAGACAAAAAGGCACCGGAGTCATTTCTTCATCGGAGTCACTCGAGTCACCTGCAAGTTCCAATTCCCCTAAGTCTATGTCCACAGGTAAATTAGTTTTCTTCTTTCGTTTCTTTGGAACTGCATCATCAGCACATACTTTTGTCATTTTAATGTTTGGCGTTTTCTTCAAATCAAAAATCCCATTCCCTAAAAGTTTTAAGATTACTTATATTTAAAATATCTGGTATCTCGAAGCCATAACCTTCGTACTGCTGCCGCTCCAGCTCCATGGTCTGCTTGGTGACAGTCTCACACGAGGAGTGCCTCCTGCCCTGCCGGTCTTTGATGCTGTTATGTAACTGGATCTGCTCCAGCTCACCGCTGAATCGACCTAGATACCTTTCAATTAATTGACAAGCATCTTTTTTTGAATATCTTGTTTTTTGAGGGTCCAGATGATTATGAAACCACTGCAGGTTTTCACCAATAAGGTTGAGCCGCAAGGCCTTTTCATTCTTCATTCTTAGAAGGAAAGTGTACATACATTAGAAAACTTCCAAATCAAGTTCTAGAAATTTTTCCTTTCTTGTTTGTGGGCCTCCCTCATAATCTGAGCTGCTTTCCTACTGTAGGGATGGATGACCTTTTTTTCCCCCATCCTGTACTTTTTCCCTTTAGTGTTTTAGGCATTGTGACTTCTTAGCGCAGCACTCCGCACCCCAAGGCCCGCAAGGTCACGGCCGCAGCTGCAATCCAGGATGCATTTTTTTAATTAGCCCCCAAATTATCTTTCTGTGGCTTTCCTCATATACATTGCAATTATTTTATCTTAGATATCAAAGCTGACTCTTTAGTTTAAATCTAAGTGTTCTTACAATTTTTTAAAAGTAATAAAATTGCCCCCCAAAGCCCTTTGGTTTTCAGTGAAAAATTAAATAAATAAATAGATAGGTAAATGAATTAAAGAAAGGAAGAACATTGCCCTCAATGAGTTTTCCTGTTGTGAAAATAAACAACAGTGAAAATTCAAGGATAGAAAGTATAGAGACGAAGACAGCAATCATTTGAAATCTTAGCTTTTTCTTAACTTTGTGTGTGTGTGTGTGTGTGTGTGTGTGTGTGTGTGTGTGTGTGTACTTAGGGCTTGAACTCGGGGCCTGGATACTATAACTTAGCTTTTTCCCTGAAGCCTGATGCTCTACTACTTGAGCTAGCTTTACTTCCAGATTTTTGCTAGCTAATTGGAGATAAAAGACTCACAGACTTTCCTTTCCCAGGCTGGCTTTGAATTGAAATCTTCAGACCTCAGTCCCTCGAATAGCCAGGATTATAGACATGAACCACCAATGTCTAACTTTCCCTTAACATCTTGGTAATTCCTTCTAGACTTTCCTCTGTCCACAAAGTTGAAAGAGAATATTTTATTGAACAGATCCAACGTGGATTGCTATTATTTGCCCTGCCCCCACATACAATAATACATCCAGGATACCTTTTCATAACCACATAGAGCTATATCATTATTTTAGTAGTTCATGGTATTCTATTCTAGTCTGCCTAAGCAAGCTTAAGTGCAATTTACATGATTTATTTTTCTTTCCTGAACAATACTTCATTCATGCTCATATTCAAACAACTTTGAATCCTTGTCCAATTATTTATATTAGTTCCTGGATCTGGACTTGACACAGTCCAGGTAATGAACACTTATTATTATGGTATGTATCACCAGATAGCCTTCAATTTTTACTCTCATCAGCAGTATTTGACACTGCCTTTGTCCTCACATCCTGACAATATTGGAACTCTTGGTTCTTAATATTTAACAATCTGATAGTTTAAGACAGCTGCTGTTGTTTCTGCTGCCACCAATGATAATTATTGGCTGTACTGAGGTTTAAACTCAGGGCCTTGCACTTGCTAGGCAGGTGTTCCACCGCTTGAGTTAAACCTGCACTTTTTTGTGATTTAGTTAGCTTTTTATGCTTGTGACTGGTCTCAGATGGTGTTCCTCCTACTGCCACTTCTTGTCTAATCGGGATTACGAGTATGCCTCAAACTTAGTTTTGTTTTTTTTTGCTCAGACTGGCCTCAAACTGTAATCTTCTCATCTCTACTTCCCACAAAGCAATTCCTCTCATGTCTGGATTGGCAGTGGCTGCTTTTTATTGTGTTATTGGCTCATAGTTCAAGCTTGTGTTCACACATGTCTGCCTCAAAGATTATTGTACCTATTTTATGTTCTAATCTTTAGCCCGGGTGTAGGTTAAGTTTTCATGATGAGAAAAAGATGGGGGAAGTCAGGATTCTTATATTTAAATGATTCAAGTTGATTCTTATATTTGCATTATTACTTTTTTTTCCAGGGATAAAAATATTCTGGGATGGAACATAACAAATTAAAGAAAGTTTGGACAAATGGGACTGCATTAAACTGCAGAGTTTTTGAATGGCAAAGGACATAGCTAGCAAGTTAAATAGAAATCCCACAGAGTGGGAGAAGATCTTTACTAACCATACAACAGACAAGGGCCTCATATCTAAAATATACCTACAGCCCAAAAAATTGAATCTCTCAAAAACAAATCCTCAAAGAAACAACTATCCCATTAAAAGGTGTGCTAAAGACACAAAGAGAGTCTTCTCTGAAGAGGAAATAAGAATGGCTATAGACACATGAAGAAATGCCCAACATCTCTGGCCATAAAAAAATGCAAATCAAAACAGCTTTGAGATTCTACCTCACTCCAATTAGAATGGCCATTATAAAGAAATCTAATAACAACAGAAGGTGGTGGGATGTGGCCAGGAGGGATCACTACTACACTGTTGGTGAGAGTGTAAACTTGCCACTCTGGAAAGCAGTATGACGATTCCTCAAAAGGCTAAACATAGAGCTCCCCGATGACCCAGCAATTCCACTACTTGGCATTTACCCAATTGTCCAGAAACAAGAACATACTAAATCCACTAGCACAACAATGTTCATTGAAGCACTATTTACTATAGCTAAGATATGGAACGAACTCAGATGCCCCTCAGCAGATTATTGGATCAACAAGATGTGGTATTTATACACAATGGAATTCTATGCTGCCATCAAAAAGAATGACATCGCCCCATTTGTAAGGAAATGGAAGGACTTGGAAAAAGCATATTAAGTCAAGTAAGTCAGACCCAAAGGAACATTGGCTCAGTGGTTTCCCTCATTTGTAATAATTAGTACACATCTAGGACTCTGCTAGCAGAGGATTACAATAGGCCAAAACCTAGGTACATAAGGTAATATAAGATGAGATTAAATGAAAGGATCTCTAGGATATGGAAACAAAAGCTTTATCTTGTGTGATTGTTGTTCTTAATGTACTATGTGATTTCTCTTTTTTTTTGCCCTTTGGTTAATTTCATGTTGTTACTGTATCTGACTTTGTTACCTGGTATAGTGGATATATACATTTGTTTATTTGAAATAGGGAAGGGAAGGGGGAAAAACAAGATGATTGGGAGGGGTTAAGGGGAGGGAAATGGGGACGAAAACATGAGAAGAGGTATCAATGTGTGAGAAGTCATGCACCTACTACCTGACAAATGTAACTATAACCCCTCTATACATTATCCTGACAATAAAATTTTTAAAAAGTATTCTGGGATGGCACAGTAGGTACAGTACAGCCAAATCAAATGACACAAAAACCAAATAACCACAGTCAACTTGGAGCTCACTCAGCCTTTCCTCTTCCTTAGGCTGTGCTGTGTCAACATGACCTCTGACACGGTGATTACAGGCATTGTACAGGCTTGTACTTCTTCACACTGGCTACACCCCCTAATCTTATGTTTTGGGGGAGGAGGACAGGCTGGTTGAATAAGGAATCTCCATATTGTCTGAGAGCTGCTCACCATTCAAAATTAGAACATGTGTCGTGGATTCCAAGATCAAATTCCCACCTGAAGGGACGCATGGACTCTGTGGAAAGCCAGATGCTCTCCCGCCTCCCCACATATCTTTCCGCATGATAAGATTTGGTCTATGTGACTGTTCCTGAGAAGATGAATGAGATCAGAGAGTCCCAAGTCTTACCACCAGGCGAACTTCGTGCTGGCAGGTGCTGGACAAGGGGCACCATTGAAGAGGAGGCAAGCATTCCTCACAGCCACGTGACAACTGGGGCTCACCCAAGAGGCCGAGGAGCACTTTGGGCAGTGAGAAAGGGCAGTGGGTGTGACCTGAGGAGCTGCCCTCTGCAAGGGAGGAGATTTTGTCTTGGGATGGAGCTTCCCAATGCCTGTAGATGATAGGTTCAGAATACCTGCCCGTTAGAGACACCAGATCCCATGCCAAAAGAGGGAGGGGGGGTGCTTTTTCTTTTTTAGTTTTATTTTCCTGTTAGCTGAGATTTAAGGACTGAAGTTCAAAGCCAGCCTGGGAAGACAAATCTATACTCTTATCTCCAACTAACCATCCAAAAGCTAGAAGTGGAGGAGTGGTTCAAATAGCAAAATGCCAGCCATAAGTAGAAAAAAAAAATAACCCAATTCAAGTTCTAGAACTGGCAGAAGAAAAAAAAAAGTGAGGCTTGTTGCAGCTCTTTGCTTCCATCCTTCAGTAAATTTTAAGAATCCTTGAATAGAAAAAGCCTAGCAAGACCTTAAGGCCCCGAGTTCAAGCCCTGGTACCAGCACAAAAAGAAGAAAACAAAACAAAACAAAAAGGAAGAAAACAAGAACTTTTAAAATTCTGTTTGTAAGAGATCTGTGGAGACTATGGTTCTGGAACATGCAATGCTGGACACTTTTTTAAATTATTGAGCATTTAAGAGTAAGAGCAAGTGTGACTAGCTTTAACAGCTCTCCCTTGAGGCCTAGCCTGGTTGCTAACCCAAGACCACTCCTCCTTCTGTTAGCAGAAGAATTTTGTTGGCTCCACCATGGTCACTGTGAATAGACAGTCACACATGCCAGGGATTTCTAGGCATATGGTCTGCATCACCTGTCTCCATCCACCTTGAAAACAAAGTGCTAGCCACAATGATTTCATCAAGGTAGGGGAGACCGAGTAACTTCTCAAGGGCCATATAGCTAGGACCTGACAGACAAGGGTCCTCTTTGTAACTTACATGCTCATTGTCTTTGGGAACCTGTCTGTCCAGGTGTTTCCTGCCCAGCCTTTCACCAGTCTCCTGTTTCCTTCTTTCCTTCCTTCCTTCCTGGGCTTAAGTGTTCTGATCTACCCACTTCCTTTCTGCCTTTGAATAGATTGCTTTGTTTCTTGCCTTTGGTCTTTAGACATACTGTCCCCTCTTCTGGACTGCCATCCTCTGCCTCTTTTTTACTTGAATGATGTCTGCTTATTATGTGACTCTTAGCTTCCTGCCTCCCCTCTGAGAACTCTCCAAGTCTAAGTGCACCTGCGCTGGGTGTGTCTATAGTGTGGCTTGCCTTCGCACTCTTCATTTATCCATCTGTTGGCTTGTGGGCTGGGTTAAGGCTGCTGCTCTAGATCCTGAGTAATGCTTCACTTGCAGTAGGAGGAGGAGGAATGAAGGACAGTCTGTACTGCCTTCTTCCCTACTCTTTGTCCACTTGTCTCTGCACAGTACTGTGTGCAGTTACCCCATGGTCGTGGCTTTTGATTTGTATTTATTTATTTATTGTTCTGGTACTGGGGCTTGAACACAGGGCCTCATGCCATTACTTGGCTAGCTTTGCTAACATGTATAAGGCTGGTGTTCTACCTGAGCCATGCCTCCAGTCTGTCGTCTTCTTGGGTAATTGGAAAAGGAGTGTCTCAGCTCAGGATGGCTTCAAACTATGATTGTCAAATCTCATTCTTTGGAGTAGCTAAGATCAAAGGCATTATCTCCTGGAAACCCAAGTTCTTTTATTATTTAAAAATAAAAACATGTTGGTTGGTACATTCTTATTTTGTTCATTGTTTATTCTAGCAATGAGTTCCAATGGATGGGAGAAGATGGTCGAATGGTTAGATGATGCAGAACCAGACTGGGGATAGCCTCACTTCTGGCTGTCTGAAATGTCACCGTTGGTAGAAATCAGTAAATGATTCATTATTTAGACGAGACGGTCATTTCCTCCAGCCATTTCCCTATGACTTGATTTAGCAAGTGCTTGTTTCTGGGAGAGGATACAAGCTAGTCTCTACTTTGTTCCTGTCCAAAACAACAAATGCGTGTGTGTGCGTGCACAATAAACATGTGTATATGTGGGATACATATTTCTGTGAAGTGTATGTAGTTGGTGTGGTGTGTATACATGCTATATGCCACAGTTACTGTATGTAGTATGTGCAGATGTTATAAATGTTCAAATGTTCTGAATGCAACAAAGAGAAAGGAAAGGAAGATCTCTATAGTCAAGTTCTTTTTCTTCTTGTTGTTGTTTTCCCGGTCCTGAGGCTTAAACTCAGGTCCTGGGTGCTGTCCCTGAGCTTCTTTTGCTCAAGGCTAACACTCTGGCTTTTTTTTTTTAATTGTAGAAGTGATGTACAGAGGGGTTAAAGTTCCCTAAGTCAGGTAATGAGTGCATTTCTTTTTTGAACAGTATCACCTCTTCCCTTGTTTTCTCCCAGTTTTTACCCTCTCAACCTCCCTCCACACGTGTCGTGTAGTTCATTTCCAGCATAGCGTCTAGAGATATCACTGCTGCATTGGTTCACCCTCTGTCCCTCCATTCCTGTGCCTCCTCTTCCCCTTCCTCCAACAGCTAACCGTACATACAAGACAAAAAGTACAGAAACAAACAATGACAAAAGGGGAACAGCAACAATCAAAAATTAAAAAAAAAAGCACACCACAAGAGAAAAATAAAAGCCCACTGTTTCCATTTCTTGGAGTTCATTTCGATAACTATCATTTTATATGATCCTATGCCCATGGCTATTGAGCCTTTGCAATCTTCTCCTAGGAATATACTCCTTTGGTCTCACTGTGTGAATGTTTAGTGTTCTGTTTCATTTATCATGTCCAAGAATAATTTTTTGTCTTTTGCTATCCATTATGTTTACTTGTAAATTTATAGGTCCATACTAATTACTACAGATGAGAGAAACCATGAAGCCTATGTTTTTTGAGTCTGACTCACTTCATTTAATATAATTTTTTTCTTTTTTTCCAGTTATGGGGCTTGAACTCTGGGCCTGGGCGCTGTCCCTGAGCTCTTTAGCTCAAGGCTACCACCCTACCCCTGGAGATACAGCACCACTTCCCATTTTCTAGTGATTAATTGGAGATTAGAGTCTCATGGACTTTAGGTCTTTAGAGCCGGGGCTGGCTTTGAGCCTTCATCCTCAGATCTTAGCCTCCTGTCAGGCGCAGCCATCAGTGTGTGGCTAGCCGAGTTCTTATACATGACTATATATATGGTCGTCTAAAAGGGCCGAGTGGACAGGAAACTTGTTGGACACCAGCAGTAGCTGGTGGGACTGAGAAATATGGAGGGGGAAGGCAGCAATGATTCCACTAGATTGTGAGAGTGCCATGCCTGTGCAGCCTGAGAAGGCAGCATCTTCCAAAGACAGAAAATTTGGGCCAAAAGAAGGGAATAAGGACTCCCCAGCTTCTTTTGAAAGTAACAATAACATATCTTTTTGGACAATGTCATCCCTTCCCTTACTCTCTCCCAATTTTTTCCTCCCATCTCCACCCACAGGTTGTGTAGTTCCTTTCCAACACAGCACCTAGTGAGTATCACTACTGTATTTGGTCACTTTTTGTCCCTTATTTCTCTTACTGTCCCAAAGACAGATAAATGACCTAACAAGACAAAAAGAAAAGAAAAGGAAAATAATCATAAAAAAAATTGGAGCCAGGCATGGTAACTCACACCTGTAATCCTAGCTACTCAGGAGGCTGAGATCTGAGGATCGTGATTCAAAGCCAGCCCAGGCATTAAAGAAGGTAAGACTCGTATCTCCAATTAATCAAATAGAAAACAGGAAGTGGGGCTGTGGCTCAAGGGGTAGGGTGGTAGCCTTGAGCAAAAGAGCTCAGGGTCAGTGCCCAGGTCCAGAGTTCAAGCCCTATGACACCCCCCCCCCAAAAAAAGAAGAAAAGAAAGAAGAAAGAAAGAATGGATGGATGAAAGAGAAAAATGGTTTTGGTTTTGCTTTTGAAATTGTTTTGTGCTGAAAGAGCTTGCCTAATTGAGGATGTAGAAAAACCCACATCAAACAAAGCAAAACCTTCAGCACCAGGGAGAGCTTTGACCTTCAGGGCAGAGGCGGCAGCATAGGGGTTAGAAGGACAAGCAGTGTCCCAAGGGGGCAGGGTGGATTGAGGAAAGGTGACGTATGCCTCGGCCAAGTTCAAAGCACTGCTTGAACTGGTCATTGAGGGTTGGCAGGCCCTTCAGATGGACTTCATGGTCATTGCAGCGTATTGGAAGGGTAGTTTCACCCCAAGATTCCTGATCCCCTGCTCAGAGCTATTTCTAGTTCCAGCTAATGGGAGACCTGGGGCTGCCTATTGCTTCTGTTGGAACAGTATGTCAGTACAAAAGCTTAAATGAGCCCTGCTCCTTGGCAATGCTACAACATCCACCTCTACATAAAATCTACCTACAGGTGAAACAGTGCATACACAAAATCCCAACTACTTAGTGGAAGGAGAATCACAAGTTCTAGATCTGCCTGGGCAAAGCTAGCAAGACTCTATCTCAAAAACAAAATATAAGGGCCTGGGAGTTTGGCCTAGTGGTGGAGTGCGAAGACTGGGGTAGGATTCCTCGGTACCACATAGGTAGAAAAGGCCAGAAGTAGTACTGTAGCTCAAGTGGTACAGCTCTAGCCTTAAGAAAGCCTAAGGACAGTACTCAGGCCCTGAGTTCAAGCCAGGCACAAAGTTAATTAATTAATTAATTAATTAAACACATGCATAAAAAGCCCAAAAAGCAAAATATAAGCAAAAGTGACAGGGGATATGGCTGAGGGTAGAGTGATTGGCCCTGGGTTCAACCCCTACTGCCACTGAAAAGTCCACCTACAATATTTTGGGTTGACTGATTTAAGCAGAACTTAGATCCAATTGCAAAATTATCATCATCATTATTTGATATTAGGTCTCACTATATTGTTCAAACCAGCCTGGAATGTGTACTCAAGTAGCTGGAACTACAGGCTATTTATCAAAACAGATTACAATAACAATGACAATGACAAAATGAGCAAGACTTCTTTGAACATGAATGGGCATATCTTTGTGTAACATGGACATATGTTTTCACTTGACTAAAGTGAAACGCCCAGAATATAAAGTGAGTATATATTAAATTTTATAAGGCACAGCTTGCTTTTTTTGTTTTTGTTTTTTGGGGTCAGTTTCTTGAAAGGATATACATAAGCCAGTTTAAATATGTAAACTATGCCAAAACCACATGAAGTCAACTTCTGCGGGAAGTGAGTGGATGTGGCCTTATTGAAAACAATTGTTTTTGCTGAATTAACCAATTTCTGAGTAGTTTCCATAATTTGGGGGTTCATGTTTGGCTGCATCCAAGAAAAAAGAAAAAAAAAAGGTTTCTGACATCCCTCAGAGAAGCAGACTAAGCAAAAAGGCATTATTGAGGTACACTGGTTATTTATGCCAATCTTTTTCTTGACAAACCTTTTAGAAATTTGCCTGAAGCTCAATGGATTACAATTTAGCAGGTGACTTACTGAGAAAGGTCACACTGCAAAATGCTAAACTGAATTCTGAATCTTCATGGCTGTAAATTCAGTTTCGCGGCAGCCATGATCAACAGGATTATCTCATTCGAGGGCTTACTTATCTGAATTTCACTCACTTGCAACTTTTTACCAAGTCCTAATTGTAACAAAAATCTGCTTGCTAGACGATAGCGTGGTGGCTCACGCCTGTAGTCCTAGCTACTCAGGAGGCTGAGATCTGAGGATTGAGGTTCAAAGCCAGCCTGGGAACTAAAGACTACGAGACTCTTATCTCCAATTAACCACTAGAAAACTTGAAGTGGTGTTGTGGCTCCAGGGATAGGGTACCTTGAGCTGAGAGCTCAGGGACAGTGCTGAGACCCAGCATTCCAACCCCATGATCGACCAACAGGGAAACATCAACAACAGCAAAAAACAACAAAAACTGCCTGCTAAAGTTATAGTATTTGGTCTGGGCAAGTGGCTCAAGCCTGTAATCCTAGCTATTTGGGAAATAGAGATAAAGGGATCTCAGCTCCAAGCCAGCCTGGACATTAAAGTTCTAGAGACTCCATTTCAATCAACAATTGGGCACTGTGGCATGTACTTATTATCTCAACTATGTTGCAAGCACAGTGGCTGGATGAAGTGGTAAATGACTATCATCCATAGTGACAAGGAGAAGCTGAAGTAGGAGGATCATAGCCGGGGTTGGCCAGGCTTAAGACCCTATCCTGAAAATAACTAGTGCAAAGAGGTGTGGCTCAAGCACTTGGACTCGCAAGGGTGAGATCCCGAGTTCAATCCCTAGTGCATATATATACATACATATACATATACATACATACATGTGTGTATATGCATACACACACATGGAATGGAAGAGGAAAAGGTGTCTGATTCTAGCTGGACCTTTGGGAACTGGTGTAACAGGTGAGCAGTGATTGTTGACTCTGTTTTTCTTGGCAAGACATCAGAAGAAAGCCTTTGGGGAGATGGATGGGCATAGCAACTAGGACTACTGTAGCCTGACAAGCCATTGTGAGAGGCTGGACTAGCTTAGTCTGTCACCTGGAAAATGGGGTCATCTAAACCAGGAAGCCAGTCAGGAGCAAGACTGTAGGAATGGCGGCAGCAGCAGCTCTTGGGAGGTCTCCAGGGACTGAAGGACGGACACCAGAGTTCCTGGCAGTGTTGGCTGTCCTTTCTAGTAGAACACAACTCTGTTCACCCATACTTTGGGCACTTCCTATGCCTTATGTTACTCTGATACTCTTGGCCATGACATTTTGCAGTTGTATATCAGAGTGAGGGAAGTATTCCATCTAGGCTTGATCTTAGCGTGGTCTGAGACCAACTGTCCACAGTGTGAGGAGTGATTCAAGAGTTCTTTCCATCTTAACCACTTCCAGATGTGGACAGATACAACACCTTTCTGAATATGACACCAATAACTCAGGAAATAATAAAAATTGACCAATGGGATCTTATCAAAAGAAAAAAGGGCCGGGAGCATGGCCCAGTGGTAGCATGCTTGCCTAGCATGCACGAAGCCTTGGATTTGATTCCCTGGAACCACATACACAGACAAAGCTGCAAGTGGCGCTGTAGCTCAAGTGGCAGAGTGCTAGCCTTGAGTAAAAAGGGTCCAAGGACAGTGCCCAGGCCGAGTTCAAGCCCCAGGACTGTTAAAAAAAAAAAAAAAAAGCTTTTGCACAGGAAAGGAAACAATGATCTGAATGAAGACACAACCTAGAACATGGGAGAAAATCTTTCCAAGCTATTCCTCTTATAGGATATTGAGTAATATCTAGAATAGAAAAAGAGCTCAAGGGCCAGGAGTGTAGCCTAGTGGTATAGTATTTGCCTAGCATGCACAAAGCCATGGGTTCAATTCCTCAGTACCACATACACAGAAAAAGCTGGAAGTGGCATTGTGGCTCAAGTGGCAGAGCTCTAGTTTTGAGCAAAATGTGTCCAAAGACGGTGCCCAGACTCTGAGTTCATGCCCCAGGACTGGCAGAGAGAGAGAGGGAGAGAGGGAGAGAAGGAGAGAAGGAGAGAAGGAGAGAAGGAGAGAGAGAGAGAGAGAGAGAGAGAGAGAGAGAGAGAGAGAGAGAGAGAGAGGAGAAAGAGTTCTCAAAAAGATTGATTAATATCCAGAATAGAAAATGAGTTAAAAAATTAAACTGCAATAATCCAATCAACCAATGAATGGAACAAACAAGTCTGAAAATAAATTCAAATGGCCAGTGTGTTTAATTTGTTTTTGTTTCTTTGTTTTGACAATACTAATGTTCGAATACAGGCCTAATGCTTTCTAGTCATTTGAGCCACACCTCCAACCCACATGAGGCTAATAAATACATTGAAAAAAAAAAAGTTCAACATCCTTAATCATCAAGGAAATGTAAATCGAAACAACATTGAATTGGGGCGCTGGTAGCTCATGTCTGTAATCCTTGCTACTCAGGAGGCTGAGATTTGAGTGTCATGGTTTGAAGGCACAAGGATTAAGTCATGTCTTGTAACTACCAAAAAAAAAATGAAATTGCTCGATTCTTCTGATATAAGCATCACCTGCTGAGAAATGTCTACATAAATGTAGATAAATCAACACTTGTAGTTTTCTTTTGCAGAAGCAAATTTCTTTATAAATTAAACCCAGTATCATTTAAAAAATACATCCTCTCACTCCTTCTGCCCAATCACTTGTCTAGTGTGAGGCCTTCCTGATACAACTGCAGTACTGTTTTTGTTTTTTTTGGTTTTTTTTTTGTTTTGGCCAGGCCTGGGGCTTGAATTTAGGGCCTGAGCACAGTCCTCGGGCTTTCTTAAGGCGAGTACTGCTCTACCACTTGAGCCACAGCCCCACTTCCAGCTTTTTTCTATGCATATGGTACCAAGGAATTGAACCCGGGTCTTCATCCATGGTAGGCAAGCACTCTACTAGTAGGCCAAACTCCTGTCCTGCAGTACTACTTTTTGCTGATTACTTTTGAGATAGGGTCTTGTGAACTTTGGTCTGGGCTGGCCTTGAATCATGATCTATTTTTTTTTCTTCAGCCTCCCAAGAAGCTGGCATTAGAGGCATGAACCACTGGCATCCTGCTAAACTATTAAAAGGTATTTGAATGGTAAAAACCAAGCTATAACACAATTGTAAGTCGCTGTAGAGCCCAACTCTCAAATGTCCATCTCCACACACAGTTACGTGGGAGCCTCTTCTCTTGAGGGACACCGTTCAGTAGACAGTCTCTCAGGAAGGCTGCCTCTGGACCAGTGACTTTGATGGATGCTTTTAGGTTCATTCTTACTGTAACTTCCCAACAATTCATGAATATCACTGAGACCATCTTACAGATGAGGAAAATGAAGCCTAGAAAGGTTCATGCAACCTACCCACGATTTTGCCGCTAGTGAGTCACCAACCCAGGTTCCAATCCTACTTTCCTAATTCTAAGCCCAATATTCTTGTTCTTACTTTGTACATGTGTTTGTTTGTCAGTATTCCCCATGAAAGCAAACACAGCTCTGGGAAGGAGAGGAACAAATGAAAGCCAGTCTTTTTCAGAGGCTTTTTTTTCCCCTTCAGCAAGATTTATGAATCAGCCCTTAATCCAAGTACATGCATGTGGCAGGAAGACTTACACTGGGGTTTTCAGTTCCCAGAGTGCCCACTGGCCTGCATTGGAGCTGTTTATGCACACAATATACAGGAGGAAAATGAGGGAAGAAAAGCAGGAGAGGCTTTTCGCCATCTTCTGAGAAATAGTCAAAGCCACTGAGGGGCTGGAAGCCAACAGTTCAGAGGGAGGCATCACTGGGAAGAATTAGAAGGCAATCAGGTCTCTACTATTGAAAGAAATGAAACATTAGAAAAGTTAACATAGGCTGGCTCATTGGTGAAATCCTTGAGAACTCATGTTATAAAATGCTATTCTAGAGCTGGGTAGCATCAATCCTGCCTATAATCCTAGCAACTCAGGAGGCTGAGATCTGAGGATTGAGGTTTGAGGCCAGCCCAGGCAGAAAAGTCTGTGAGAGTCTTATTTCCACTAAACTACCAAAAAAAAATCCAGAGGTAGAGATGTGGCTCAAATGGTAAAGCACTAGCTTTGATCATGAAAGCTCAGGGATTGAGCCTAGACAATGTAGGCAATGAGTTCAAGCCCCAGGACCAGGACACACAGACACACACACAGACACACACAGAGACACACACACAGACACAGACACACACACACACACAGACACACACACACACACACACACACACACACCATTCTAAATACTTTCTCTCCTGGTAAAATGAATTACAAAGGTTGGCCAATGGATCTTCTGCTGGTATTGTAGTTATTGCATGGTCCCATGCACTTGGTCTGCTCCTGGCCTCAGTATCACGCAGGTTACAGAATGTTTGATGCTTTTGCCATCATCCATGCCAGAAGGCATTTCCATCACATCATTCAGTCTAGATTTGTGAGTCCCTAGTGAGGAATATATCTGTCCTTGGTTCCTAATGTCAGTGATTAAAGGCAGTTTCTTAACTTCTTTGTCCGCAGGTCAGGATCCTCCCATGAAGAGAGATTTTTCCAAATTAGGAGCATCTCAGAAGCTGCAACAGCAACAACAATAACAATGATAAATTGCTACTCTAATTGAGACTGTGGTACCTACTTCTCAGGATGGCTGTGGGGTTGAATGAGAGCATTAATTTCTCCCATTGTAAAGTTCCCAATCCAGCATGGAAGCAGGTCTGGCTACTGAGTAATATCTCTGAAGATCTAGAACATAAGGAACATTCAATAAACGATAGACATCATAAAGCTCTAAATGAGAGCAAAGAGGTATGAGTGGTACTGAAGCTCATCTCTGAGCTTCCTGGAAACCAAGGGGACTTTTTCTCTCAATAGTAACTATAAATAGCTCTTTTATTGGCTGCTACCTATGTTCCAGGCACTGTGATAAACACTGTCATATATTTACTCATTCATAGTCGTCATAATTCTATCAAGTAGCTGCTTCTGTGGTTTTTCTTTTTTCTTTTTCTTTTCTTTTTTTGCCAGTCCTGGGCTTGAACTCAGGGCCTGGGCACAGTCCTTGAACTTTCTCAAGGTTAGTGCTCTACCACTTGAGCCATAGTACCACTTCCAGCTTTTTCTGTGTATATGGCACCAAGGAATCGAACCCAGGGCTTTGGGCATACTAGGCAAATACTCTACTACTAGGCCATTTTCCTGGACTATGGTTTTCTATTATTAATATTAATATTAATATCATTATCATTATTACTTAACGGAGTCTCACAGTCCCAGTGTCTGGAGCAAGCAGGCGTAAAGAAGAAGTCAAGGGGTTGGGAGTTTGGCCTAGTGGTAGAGTGCTTGCCTAGCATGCCCAAAGCCCTGGGTTCAATTCCTTGGTACCACATACACAGAAAAAGCTTGAAGTGGTGCTGTGGCTCAATGGTAGAGCACTAACCCTGGACAATAGAGCACTAGTCCAAGGACAGTGTTCAGGCCCTGAGCCCAAGCCAAGCACTGGCAAAAGAAAAAAAAATAAAAAGAATTCAGTCCAGGTGCTGGTGGCTCACATCTGTAATCCTAGCTACTCAGGAGCCTGAGATCTGAAGTCTGTGGTTCAAAGCTAGCCTGGGCACTAAAGTCCATGAGATTCTTTTCTTTAATTAACCAGCAGAAAATCGGAAGTGGCACTGTGGCTCAAGTGACAGAGCACTACCCTTGAGCTGAAAAGCTCAGGGGCAATGCCCAGGCACAGAGTTCATGTCCCATCACGAAGAAGAAGAAGGAGAAGAAGAAGAAGAAGAAGGAGAAGAAGAAGAAGAAGAAGAAGAAGAAGAAGAAGAAGAAGAAGAAGAAGAAGAAGAGGAGGAGGAGGAGGAGGAGGAGGAGGAGGAGGAGGAGGAGGAGGAGGAGGAGGAGGAATAAGAATTATTCAGAGCCAGGCAACAATAGTTCATGCCTGTAATCCTAGCTACTCAGGAAGCTGAGATCTGAGGATTACAGTTTAAAGCTAGGCTGGGAAGGAAAGTTCTTGAGACTCTTATCTCCAATAAACTGTTCAGAAAAAGCTGGACCTGATGCTGTGGCTCAAGAGGTAGAGCACAATCCTTGAGCAAAAGGAAGCTCAGGGACAGAGTCCAGGCCCAGAGTTCAAGCCCCAGGATTGACAAGAAAGAAGCCGGGCTCTAGTGACTCACGCCTGTAATCCTAGCTGAGTAGGTGGCTGAGATCTGAGGATCGCAGTTCAAAGCCAGCCTGGGCATGAAAGTTTATGAGATTTTTTCCAATACACCACCAGAAAACTGGAAGTGGTGCTGTGCTCAATGTGGTAGAGTGCTAGCCTTCAGCTGAAGAGCCTAGGCCCAGAGTTCAAGCCCAACAACCAACAAAAATAAAAAAGGAAGGAAGGAAGGAGGGAGGGAGGGAGGGATGGGAGGGCGAGCGAGCGAGCAAGCAAACTTGGCATGGTTAAGTAAATTGTTAAGATTACTCCATTAGCGGTGGTGCTGGGATTTGAACCTAGAGCTATTTGACCCTAGAGTTCAAACTATTCATTAGTACTCTATAATTCTGTCTAGCAACTGGCTTCTGGAACACAGTACTAAGGGCTGCCAGCTTCCACAGCCATAAGCCAATCCTTTGCAACGTTTGAGGTCAGTTTAGAAGTGCCACAAAGGCACAGTGGCTAATGCTGACCATCTTGATTGTGTTTTTGTTTGCTGGGCTGGTTTGCATTTCATGCAGCTGATTTAACATTTCCCTTTCTTTTCTTCTTCTAGAAATAGTGGCAGAAGCAAGTGAGAAGTAAGTGAGAAGGTACTGAGGACAGATGCAAAGGAAAACCATTTTCCCAGTCATGGTAGATTTGCTGTGGTAGGCAGCCTGGCAGGCAATGGGCCGTTAATCATCAGTTTTCCATTCATTCTTGGGGCCAGAAAGCATCCCTGGCACAATGGCAAGTGAGAGGTTGATTTTATGCTCAATAACAGCAGATCTGGAAGTGACTGTAGAATCTTCCAGTCTGATTATTTTAAAGCAACTTTTTAAAACTGCGAAACACGTTTTTCTTCTTCTTTTTTTTTTTTTTTGATACTAGGATCTGAACTCAGATTTTCACATTTGCTCAGCTTGTTTGCTCCTCTGGTGCTCTACTACTTGAGTTATGCCTCCAGCTCAGAGTTTTGCTGGTTAGTTAGAAATCAAGTCTTATGGAGTTTTCTGCCCAGGCTGACTTCAAACCTCATTCCTAGGGATCTCAACCTCCCAAGTAGCTAGGATTACAGTCTTGAGTCATAGGCAGCCAGCTCAGAGCATTAAAGTACAACCCCTGTGATACAGGTGAGGACTTATAATTCTCTACTGGTAGACCCCACTCTCAGATCTGGACCCTGAGCCCCAGGGCAGTCCATCTGTCAGAGCTCAGCTCCTGGGCTCCTTCATGATGCTCCTTCCCTCTCCTTTCAAGTGCTGAGATTTCAGATAACACTGGTTCTACAGTTACATTCGCTACTAAATTTCAAACCTTTTGAAGCAAAAGGCAAGAAGAATGTAACTAACCCAGTTGCTAGGCCATGTCCAGTGGTCCCTCAGAGAAGACTGGCTAGGCTTGTTTATGAGTACATACTTGCCACTCCCAGAAACTCTTTGGGGACACAGGAACTACATAGGAGCCAATGCATGAAGGAATGGGAAAATTGACGGTCATGAATGTGACATTATTTAATCTATTAATGCCTGGGGAAACATTTGATTTTCAAAGCCTTATTCCTCTAGAGTTGTCATTAGAGGAAGTTTGTCCTCACTGGAAAGGCAAATGAGGTCCCTAGAGGTTCATTTTGCTCTCTCTACCCCCTAGCATTCTGGCTACCATGGTAGCCTTAAGGGAGTACAGCTTTTGCCTCTTTTTTTTGTCGTACTGCAGTGCAATTCTAATAACCCAGAGTGAGAGCAGATGCCACAGGTTAAGAACTCCACTCTCAAAGGGGAAGGGAGCAGGTGTATCACGCCTATAATCTTAGATATTTGGGAGGTGCAAATTGTTGGAATCCCTGTTCAATGCTAGCCCTTGCAGAGAAAAACAAAACAAAACAAAACAATGAAGAGCTGGGTATGGTGGTGAGCACCTGTAATTCTAGTTACCAGGAATCCTAGTATTAGGTATACTCCCTATCTCAAAGATAATAAGCAAAAAACAAAGCTATGACTCAACAAAAGTGCCTGCTTAGCAAGAGCCCTGAATTCAAACCCCAGAGCTGTAACTACAGAAGGAGGATGAGGAGGACAAGGAGGAGGAAGGGGAGAAGGAGGACAAAGAGGAGGAAGGGGAAAATCAGAGTTTTCAGCAAGACTGCTGTCACTTCTGGCTCCTATAACTACCACTCAGGAGGGTTTAGAATCTGTGATCCAGGAATCCAGGAGATTATATATATATATATATAAAAACAATGTCCCATGACTTGTTTATTCCAAGGCTGGAACATGTTACTAGATCTGCTACAGGCTAGCCCTAGAATGACTGAAGGCTTCTTTGTTCTTACCTCCTGTGTCTGACCATCAGGGTATATGAGTTTCCGAGGCTGCATCTAGAATCCACTGGAAGGAGAGATGTGGTTAATGAGTCATTGCAGCTTCAGCCCATAGAGGATAAGGAGGGGAAGGGTGAGAATGTATGTGTTCCACACGAGCTACCCCTGGCCTATGCGATTTTTATTTCTGAAGAAGGAAACAAAAATTTACTACTGAGTAATAAAAGCCATCGTGCTGTTTAGAAAAGAAGGTTTGCTCACAAGATCATCTAAGGTCCATGATATTTTAGCTGTAGTCATAATGTCATGCATCAGTACCGGGTTTAAACTCCACCACCCAGGAAGATATAACTATTTCTCCACCTCAAAAGCCAGGTTCAGAAAGGGGGCCACAGACAGACATGGGCACATTTGAGCATTCTACCTAGCTGGCTAGGACCGGCTCTCTAAACTCTGGCTCCCATGCTAAGGATTCATAACTACTCCAAATACTTATCTCAGTGATTATGGCCCACTTTGGAAACCTTCATGTCTATTCCCTCACGAGCAGGGCATTTATCCAGCTGGCAGGTAGTACCTGCCACATGGATTGTTAAGAGGTTGAAACATATCCTGTGATTGGTGAATACTCAGTGTTATAACTTCTGGAGTATCCTTCTACCATCCTGGTTATCACTCCTGGCATCAGGATGGCTATGAATAGTAATTTACTGGGACCAGGGCAAAGTAAAAGCAGGACCTTTGTTTTAAAAAAATGAATCAGAAGTTCAAGACAGTGAAAGCTGAACAGTCAACCAGGTGAGTGGCTCTCTGGAGCATGAGTCCCTTCTAACTCATAGGGCCATGCAGTAGCACAGATAACAAGCTCATGAAGCCAGCCTGCCTGGGATATCTCTAGTTCTTCTTGTAGCCAACTAAATGGTGGAACTTGGACAGGGAATTCCAAGGCCATATCCAGCTCCATAGCCAGTGTCTTTTTTTTTTTTTTTTAATGTGCTGGTCCTGGGCTTGAATTCAAGGCCTAGGCACTGTCCCTGAGCTTCTTTTGCTCAAGGTCAACAGTCTACCACTTGTGCCACAGTGTCACTTTCAGCTTTTTCTGGATTGTTTTTGGACATAACCATTTCATGGCCTTTCCTGCCTGGGATAGCTTTTAACTGGCTGGCTTCCTTAGATTTCAGCCTCCTGCGTCAGTATCCTTCTGGTTGATAATACATACAGTAGAAACTTGAAGTGGAAGTAATAAATCCATCTGTCTTAAGACACTGATATCCGAAGGTTGTCACTATAACATAAGGAGAAACAGCCTGCTGGGTAGTCTTCAGTACCCTACACATTCTTAGATATGTGCTTGTCCCTTCGTCAATGTGACTGTACCCTCATGATCACAGAGGACAATTTGAGTTGTTTGTTGGAAGGAACAGGGCTGGACTTGGTTACTGGAAACTCTTCCTCAGAATTGTACAAGGCCAAACAGTATTTCGGAACCTAATTTTACACAGATGTTTTTCACTGGAATAATGAACTAAATGCTGCCTACCAATGTTCTGCTAAAATAGCCAAATGAGTGTTTATAAACATGTTCTAGTACATCATCACAGATAAAAAGGATTTTTTTTCGATTTGCGTATGTTGAACCAGCTTTGCCTCCCTGTGATGAATCCTGTTTGATCATAGTGTATAATTTTTTTGATGAGTTGTTGTAGGCAGTTGGCCAGTATTTTGTTGAGAAGTTTTGCATCGATGTTCATCAAAGAAATGGGTCTATAGTTCTCTTTCTTTGATGAATCTCTGTCTGGTTTGGGGATGAGGGTTATACTGGCTTCATAGAATGAGTTTGGCAAAGAGCCTTCATTTTCAATTTTGTTGAAGAGCTTGAGGAATATTGGTGTGAGCTCTGCTTTGAAGACCTTATAGAATTCAGCTGTGAATCCATCTGGCCCTGGGCTTTTCTTAGGTGGAAGGTCTCTTATTGCCATTTCTATTTCAGTGCTTGAAATAGGCCTGTTTAGTTTGGTTAGTTCTTCTTGGTTCAGTGTGGGTATGTTAATATTGGCTAGAAATTCATCCATTTCTTCTAGATTCTCAAATTTGTTGGCGTAAAGGTTTGAGAAGTATTCCCTCATGATATTCTGGATCTTGGTAATTTCTGTCATGATATTACCATTTTCGTCTGTGATTTTGTTTATTTTGGTGTGCTCCCTTCTTTTTTTGGTAAGATTTGCTAAGGGTCTGTCAATTTTGTTAATTTTTTCAAAGAACCAACTCCTTGTTTTGTTGATTCTTTCTATAGTTTTTCTGGACTCCAATTCATTTAATTCTGCTTTGATTTTAATAATTTGCTTCCTTCTACTGGGATTAGGGTTGGTTTGTTGTTCTTTTTCCAGGTGCTTAAGGTGACACATAAATTGTTGGTTTGTGATTTTTCCAATTTGTTATTGTAGGCACTCAGAGCTAGAAATTTTCCTCTGAGTACTGCTTTTGCCGTGTCCCAAAGGAGCTGGTATTTTGTGGGCTCCTTTTTGTTAAATTTCATAAACTGTAGGATTTCTGTTCTGATCTCCTCGATGACCCATTGGTGATTCAACATTGTGTTGTTCAATCTCCATGAGTTACAGGGTTTTCGTTGGTGGAGATGGGTGTTCAGTTCCAATTTGATGCCCTTGTGGTCTGAGAGAGTTCAGGGAATAATTTCAGTGTTTCTGAATCTGCCCAGGTTTGTTTTATGCTCTAAAATGTGGTCTATTTTGGAAAATGTTCCATGTGCTGCTGAAAAAAAAAACATATATTGTGTTGTTGCTGGGTGGAATAATCTGCAGATATCTGGTAGATCTAGTTGGTCTATACAGTTGTTCAAATCTAAGGTTTCTCTGTTGAGTTTTTGCCTGGTTGATCTGTCCATAGGTGAAAGTGATGTGTTTAGGTCACCAACAATCAGTGTGTTTTGATCTATGTATGGTTTCAGTGAAAGTAAAGTTTGCTTGATGAAGTTTGGAGCTCCGGGATTAGGTGTGTAGATATTTAGGATGGTTATGTCCTCCTGGAGGAAAGATCCCTTTAGTAGTATGTAGTAACCTTCTTTGTCTTTTCTCACTAATTTTAGTTTGAAGTCTCTTTTATCTGATATGAGGATGGCAACTCCAGCCTGTTTATGGGGACCGTTAGCTTGATAAAGTTTATTCCAACCTCTCACTTTCAAAAAATGTTTGTTTTTTGGGGTAAGATGTATCTCTTGAAGACAGCAGAATGATGGATCTTGCCTTTTGATCCAACTAGATAGTCTGTGTCGTTTAATTGGAGAGTTAAGTCCATTGATATTGAGAGTCAAGATTGAGAAATATTTATTAGTTCCTGCCATTTTAAAAAGCTTTCATTAGGGCCTGTGTCTTGACAGTTCTTGTGGTACTTAGATGGTATGATGTTTAGGTGCCATTTCTTTCTCTCTATTACATTTGTGTTGGTTTTCTATGTGTAGAACATCTTTGAGAATTTTCTGTAATGTTGGTTTGATTACTACATAATGTTGAAGCTTTTCCCTGGAATGGAATGTTTTTATTGTTCCCTCAGTTATGAATGAGAACTTAGCTGGGTACAGTATTCTTGGTAGGTAGTTATTTGACTTCAGGGCATGACATATATCCTTCCAGTCTCTTCTTGCTTGCATGGTCTCTGCTGAGAAATCTGGGGTTATTCTCATCGGTTTGCCTTTGTAGGTGATTGTTCTCTTCTCCCTGGCTGCTTTTAGGATCCTTTCTTTGGTCTCTATTGATCCGGTTTGGATTATAATGTGGCAGTGGGATGTCCTTTTCTGATCAGGTCTGTTTGGGGTTCTAAAAGCTTCTTGTATCTGGATGGGCCTGCCCTTCTGGATATTTGGGAAGTTCTCTGAGATGATTCCCTGAAGTATATTTCCAATACCATTGACCTCTTTCTCCAGACCCTCCTCAATACCAATTAGCCTTAAATTAGGCTTCCTAATTATATCTTGGACCTCCTGTAGTGTTTTCTCATATCTCCTAGATTTGAATTGACTCATTTTCTGTTCTTTCTCTATAGCAACTAAATTATCGTCAGCCCTGGAAATTCTCTCTTCTGCATTGTCTAACCTGCTATGAAAGCTTTCTACTTTATTCTTCAACCCCCTTGCTTCTAATTGCTCATTTTTTGATGCCTTCCATCTCTTGTTTTAGATCCTGTATGGATTTCTTTAACTCCTTGATTTCCATTTGAGTGGTTAGCTCAGCAGCTTTATTCTCTTTGGACATTTGTTGGAGTTCGGTCACCTTTTTGTTTGTGGATTCTATGAATTCCTCCATTTTTCTTTGAAAAACCTTTATTATGGCCTCCTTTATGGCTTCCCCCTTTTCACATATCACCTTGTTTTTGGTTTCCTCTTGTTTAGCTATGGCTTCCTCCCTTATCTCTTTCTTTATGTTTTCACACTTTTCATTAATGATGTTTATCAATTGCATTTGTATAGCACTTGGAAGACTCTCCTCTAGATTTGGCACTGATGGCTCCATTGCCTGTTTATATTGGGTGGGAGATGCTATTCCTTGACTCGACATTTTTCTTGAGTTTCTTGTTCTGCCCATTTGAAAATGGGAGCAAGATTAATACTAAACAAGATTATAATTTTTCAGATATAACCAACCTAGACCTTTTTTAGTTGGCTGACAATAGATGTTCATACTTTTAGATTGGTAATATCACTCTCTTTCTTTTTGTGCACTTAAATACAAATCTAATACAACCACAGATTACCGATTTATGACCAAAACAATAAGCCACTCAATCCAATCTCTATTCTATTTAAGTCCCTCTGGACCCAAATAAAAGCTTCTAGAAATGGTAGGACCTAATAAATATCTCTCAATCCTAACTCTCAATATCAATGGACTTAACTCTCCAATTAAACGGCATAGGCTGTCTAGTTGGATCAAAAAGCAAGAGCCATCGTTCTGCTGTCTTCAAGAGACACATCTTACCCCAAAAAAACAATCATCTTTTGAAAGTAAGAGGTTGGAATAAACTCTATCAAGCTAACGGCCCCCATAAACAGGCTGGAGTTGCCATCCTCATATCAGATAAAATAGACTTCAAACCAAAATTAGTAAGAAAAGACAAAGAAGGTTACTACATACTACTAAAGGGATCTTTCCTCCAGGAAGATATAACGATCCTAAATATTTACACACCCAGTCCCGGAGCTCCAAACTTCATCAAGCAAACTTTACTTACACTGAAACCATACATAGATCGAAATACAGTGATTGTCGGTGACTTTAACACACCACTCTCGCCTATGGACAGATCAACAAGGCAAAAACTCAACAGAGAAACCTTAGAACTGAACAACTATATAGACCAACTAGATCTAACAGACATCTGCAGAATATTCCACCCAGCAACAACACAATATACGTTTTTCTGCGCAGCACATGGAACGTTTTCCAAAATAGATCACATCTTAGGCCATAAAACAAACCTGGACAGATTCAGAAACACTGAAATTATTCCATGCACACTCTCAGACCACAAAGGCATCAAACTGGAACTGAACACACATCTCCACCAACGAAAACCCTGTAAGTCATGGAGACTGAACAACACATTGTTGAATCACCAATGGGTCATCGAAGAGATCAGAACAGAAATCCAACAGTTTATGAAATTTAACACCTAGATACACAGCATTGCTCAACAACCATCAAATGTAGATCCATGCATTATCAGATTTGAAGGATGAACAGAGGACCAGAGATAAAAAAAATAGGAAAGACAATAAGGGAGGTAGGAAAAGAATAATGCAGGAGTGTAAGATTATTATAGTAATGAATAAAAGGTATAGTATAAGGATAACTGACCTAAAGTGATAGACAGGTAGAATATTTGAGTAGAAAGTTTAGAAGAACTTAGATAAAACTTATGAAAATACGAAGAGTAATAAGAAGGAATATATAGAGAAAAGAGGGAGGTAGATATAGGAGATTTCAATGATACCAATTTTAAAGAGAAAAAAAGAAACAAAACAACAACGAAATAAAACAAAACAAAACACACCAAAAAAAAAAAAAAGGTGGGGGGAGATTCCTTACTATTGTGAGTTCTTACCCAAGAGATACTAGGGTTAAGAACCAGGAGATTAAAAAACAGGTGACTGTATCAATATAGATATCATTTTTATTCAGACTGTACCCAGAGCTGTCACTGTATTTCTAGGAATGATCACAGTGACGGACGGAATACGGGAAAAGAGAGGAGAAAAAAAAGAGATAGAGAGAGAGAGAGAGAAAAGGAATGTTGTGACCTAGTACGCTATCAATAGGTAGTTTACGTTAAGAGGATTTGGGAAGAGCTAGTTGAGCTAGTTGAGAGATAGTTCTCTCTCTCTCTCTCTTTCTCTCTCTATATCCACACACACTATATACTATTATATATATGAGCTATATGTGTGTACATATTGGGGTTTTTGAATATATAGCAGTATTATTTACACAAGGTAAATCAACCACAAGCTGCTGACCTGTGAAGTCTCTCTCACTTCATTCCACTGGATGCTTATCTATTCTCAACTCAGCAGAAGTCTGAGCTTTTGCTCTCTGGAGAAACAGACAGTGGCGTGGATCTCTGGAAAGGAGACAGTGGAATGTGATCTGTAGAATGGTAGGGTGGCCACATATTGAT
Source organism: Megascapheus bottae (assembly GCF_031878675.1). NCBI lineage: Eukaryota > Metazoa > Chordata > Mammalia > Rodentia > Geomyidae > Megascapheus > Megascapheus bottae. The sequence continues at coordinate 23,201,360 of NC_143515.1, forward strand.
GATATCTACAGGCAGAACTTCCTAGCCCTTTTCATTATCACAGGCTGGAATGTACTGGTAGTCTGAGTCCTGGGACTTGAACTCAGGGCCTGAGCACTGTGCTTGGGCTTTCCCAAGGCTAGAGCTCTATCACTTGAGTCACAGCACCAGCACCACTGCCAGCTTTTTCTTTGTATGTGTTACTGGGGAATGGAACCTGGGTCTTTGTGTGTTCTAGGCAAGCACTCTACCACTAGGCCAAATTCCTGGCTCTCTGATTCCATTTTTGTTTGTTGGTTGGTTGGTTGGTTGGTTGTGGGACTTGAACTCTGAGGCTGAGTGCTGTCCCTGAGCTTTTCGGCTCAAGGCTACCACCCTACCCCTTGAGCCACAGCACCACTTCCAGTTTTCTGGTAGTTAAGTGGAGATAAGAGTCTCACGGACTTTAGAGCCTGGACTGGCTTTGAACCAAGATCCTCAGATTTTAGGCTCCTGAGTAGCTAGGATTACAGGCATGAGCCACCACACCCGGCCTATGATTCTATTTTTTTTTTTTTTTAGGGAGAATCCAGAAAGCATCCATGGGGGAAACTGAGTAGTCCAAGAGGATTCAGAAAAAGCCACTGTGCATGGACACTTTAATAAAGGGCCCACCCAGATCCCCTATGGCATGGTCAGATTCCGTACATCTGAAACTTGCACATGACAAGGGCCATCTGAGAGAGGCTTGGAGAATAAGGTAAAGTAAAATAAAATAAATAAAAAATAAAGCAAAGAATAATATAAAAATTGTATAATAAAAAGTAAGAAGCGCATTTGACCAGAGACTAGGTAAGCATGAGAAATGAGGCTAGCTGGAACCAACTGATACTTAATGAAGCCACCAAAAAAGGGGAGCAATAGAGCTAATACCCAGGTCTCATTCTCCTTTCCCCATCATTAGCCCTGGCCTGAGCCTGAATCCCACAGCACAATCAGTGAGTCTGGCTCTGGGTTTGTGCTGGATGCTGCTCCAAGGACCAGATGGAGGGAGGTCTTTAAGACTGGGCTCAGCTGATGGATGCTAATTTGGGAGATAATGGGGAGTCTGGTGAGGGTTTGGAGACAGGGGAGTGATGTGTGGAATTGAGTTAGTTTTAAGGACAAATTAATTTACAAAACAGACACTGTTAGAAGTGGTGCTGGCTGCAGCAAAGTTAATTGGGAAACTCTTTCCAATGATCTGTTTACTCAGTATCTGTCTTCATAGGATGAGAAGGCAATGGGAGACTAGAAAACAGGAATTGTTCAAAAGTCATTAAGTCCTCTGGATAGCTCATGGGATTCAGGAATAAGTACTCCATTATGAGAAAGAAAGCAGCAAGATGCTAGGAGTTAGTGGCTCATACCTCTCCTAGATACAGAGAAGACAGAGTTTGGGAGGATGAAGTTTCTAAGGCAGCCCAAACAATGAGTTTGCAAGATTCCCATCTCAACCAATAGCTGGCACAGTGGTGTACACCTTCATCCCGGCTACATGGAAGGCTGAGTGTGAGTGGTAGTTATAGGATAGCCTAGGGGGAAAAAAGTTCATGGGACCCCAACAGAAAAGGCTATGCATGGTGATATCCACCTGTTCAGCAGCAATCATAAATAGCAGGTTATCTGTCCAGGCTGAACCAGGCAAAAAGCAAGACCTTATCTACAAAATAATCAGAACAAAAGAGCTTAAAAGTGTAGCTCAAGAAATAGAGTACCTACTGGGTGTGGTGGCTCTTTCCTGTAATCCTAGATACTCAGAAGGCTGAGATCTGAGGATTGTGGTTCAAAGCCAGCCCAGGCACTAAAGTCCATGAGACTCTTATCTCCAATTAACCACTAGAAAACAGGAAGTGGCACTGTGGCTACTGGGGTAGGGTGGTAGCCTTGAACTGAAGAGCTGAGGGACAGTGCCCAGGCCCAGAGTTCAAGCCCCACAACCCACACAAAAAAAGAAAAGAAATAGAACACCTGGTGAACAAGTACAAAGCCCTGAGCTCTGAGCTCAAAGCCCAAGTCTGCCAAAAACAAAAAGAAGGAAAATGAAAGAAAAAAAAGACAGAAGAGAAGCTGCAATCTACATGGATGGAAATAAGTATATCAGAAAGCAGCAAGGATCTTCAAGAGTCAGTAAGTTTGCTTACAGGTTGCTGCCCCTTAGCTGGCCTCATACTGAATGGAGTAAATAATTCTTTTCTTTCCTACTGCTGTGGTGGTTCAGCTATAAACAGCCCCACTGAAGACCAACTGTATGTCAAGCAAGGGGCTGACAAATAAAGGAAGTTTGCGAGGTGGGGTTTCCTGGCCGGTGGTTTTTCTTTGGACATTCTTTTCCCCTTAGCCCTCTGCAAAAGAATGTAGCAGACTGGTAACAAGTTCCATCCCTTCAGAAACAGAAACCAGTGAAATGTTCTTAAAAGAATTAACAGGTGTGCTGCCTGCTCAGAAGTTTTTTCCCCTCAGTCAGAAAAATTTGGAATTTTTCACTTACTCTTACCCTCTGATTTCTGAATTAAGTCTTAGTACCATGTGCCTATCTGGGAAATGAAGCAAAAAGTTCTTTATTAGGCATCAATATAATAATTCATTTCATAAGGTCCAATGGAAGGAAGAAGCTTTGGAAAAAATAATAAATGCTAAACTCACTTTAAATGGAGGACTTGCATACTCATTAGCAAGCCTGAGATTTTCATAGGATTGTTAGCTCCCTCTTACAGAGCCCAGAGAGGTTCAGTGACTTCCAAAGACAATCCAAGTAGTTGATCAAAGGGCTCCTGACTTGTTTGGTGCCCTTTCCCTGGGGGTGGCTGCTGTGATGTCTGGGGAGTGAAATGGAAGGGTATCCACAAAGCCTGAGAGAACCAGAGCTGGGGGTTCCTGTGTAAAGGTTTGGCCCTGCCTGGTAATTGTGTCTGCTGGGCATGTGATGGCCCTTACGTACAGCTGAGCCCTTTAGGTGCTTTGAGCATGAGCTGACTTCCTGGGAGTGAGCTCCCACTCCATGGATAAACACCCAATCAGTTGTTTTGTGTGTGGGAATCTTACCTCACACTCTGAACAGATACCTGTGAAACTGTGTCTACAAGACAGCAAGAAAAGAAAAAGGCCTAGATTCTGCATTTAAAACCTAGATCTCAGGTGAGTTACTTCTTGGAGCCATAAGTCCTGTGGCAGGTCCATGCACAGTGGAGGAGGCTAGATGAAGGGTTTTTGATAACTTCTGGGAACTTTGGCCCCAATCTCACATATGGAGGCTGTGGAGATTCCTTTATCTTAGGAAGGGAGACAAATGTTCTGTTTGGCGCAGAGCCCCTTTGAGAATTCAAGAATTGTGAGCTGTCCCTTCTCTCCTTCTCAACATATTGCACTCCACATTAGACATGAACCTTTTGATACCCCTACAGAAGAACCTCAGCTAGAGGACCCAGGGCTAGAGTGAGACTTGAGGAGCACTCCAGAGAACCAATGAGAGACTAAGGAAACATCCACCTGCCCCACCTTCAACTCAGAACATGTCTCCTGCATATACTGTAATCAAAATAATACCAATAACAACAACAATAATAGTTTAAGATTATTGTGTTGTAGCCAGGCACTGATGGCTCATGCTTGTAATCCTAACGGGCTCAGGAGGTTGAGATCTGAAGATTGTGGTTTGAAGCTAGCCTGGGGAGAAAAATACAAAATTAGTGAGCAAAAAGCTATTGTGGAAGTAGAGGTGTTGTTCAAGTGGTAAAATACCAGTCCTGAGCAAAAAAGACAAGCAAGGGAGCAAGGCCCTGAGTTCAAGCCCCAGTGACACACTAATAATAGTAATACTACTACTACTACTAATAATAATAATAGATTGAAGCTTCTTCTATACCAGTTAGGACATCTCTCATACTATGTTGTTCCTAATGGCTCATGGAGGAGCTCATTCAATGAAGTCTCTCAGAGTCAGGTTATCAAGGTGGGTGTTGATTATTCAGAAAGCAATTTGATGTGTTAGAAAGGCACTCACAGTATAATCAACATGTGAGCACAGTAACAACTCCCACCTGTTGTTACCCTAGCTACTGACAAGGCAAAAATCAGGAAGTCTGTAGGTTCAAGACCAGACATCTGTCACCCCAGCTATGCAGGAATCCTAAATAGGAAGCTCACAGTCCAGGGGTCATGGCAAAGACTCTACTTGAAAAGTAAAGCAAAAAGGACTGGGATGAGGGCCGGAGTTTGGCTTGGTGGTAGAATGCTTGCCTAGCATGCATGAAGACCCAGGTTCGATTCCACGGTACCATATACATAGAAAAAAGCCAAAAGTGGTGCTGAGGCTCAGTCTAGCCATGAGAAAGTCCAAGAACAGTGCTCAGGACCTGAGCTCAAGCCCAGGACTGGCAAAAAAAAAAAAAAAAAAAAAAAAAGGACTGGCCCGAATGGTAGCGTGTTTGCTTGGCAAACAACTACTGGGTTTTGAAATCAAACCCATACATGTGCTCATGTATAAACTATATATGGAGAGATAGATAGATCTTTCTACTATATATAGATCTCTCTTTCCTCTCTCCTCTGTCTCTCTCTCTCTACAAACACACACACACACACACACACACACACACTGCAGCCAATACTGTGTTAGGAATTACATAAGACATAGATTTATGGAATAAGAGATGTTGGGTTGGGCCTAGGGCTTTTCCATATAGTATTCTTGATCAAAGGAGAGAAGTAAAATAGATGAGTCAGAGAAAAGGTCATGCTCTTTGTTGGACTGATTTGTGACTTGGAAATGTTAATGAGGGGTTGGGGTAGGCCACTATCTCAGTCATATCTGTGGTTCAGCAGAACTGTGGATTGGGACAGGGAAGGGAGTACACGAGACAGAGATAAGTAAGTGAACTTTGTCATGCGGAGCACTTGGGCACAATCATCAAACAGGCCAGCTTCTTAGGTGAGGAACAGTGAGAAGTACGTTCAACCAGTGGCCATTCCTAGCACTCACTCTCACAGACTGGGAGAGCTGGAAGATTTTGGATGAATTCTCTTCGAGGTCTCCATCAACATCTGCACAGGTACAAGGAATCCATGTCTACTTTTGGTGGCGTTTGACACTGAATTTCTCCTTGTAAGAAATAGGTAGCTTTATGAATGGGGGAAGATGAGGAAGGATTAATGAAGTTTACAAAACAATGGACATAGGTTAAAGAACCACATGCTGGAATTTTCTAGGGAGTTGCAATGGCTAGGAGTCTTCAGTACTCTTAAACTTGGGAGGGAAAGAGGATGAAAACTATTATCTGTGAGAGAGGGGTTGCCTGATCAGACAAATGCCCTTTGCTGGAGAATGAAGCCATTTACAACGGGGGCAGGAAAGCCCAAGCTATTTATATATGGCACCTATATTTGTATGGCACCTACCCTCCAGTAACTCTCAACTGTACACAGGCAAAGCTAAAGGACAACTTCCAAGACAGAGAAGGGTATGAGCAAGACCAGAAGAAGGCAACAGGAATACCTGACACAGAGGGTGGGTTGACGAAATTATCTGAATAATTAGATGTACATTTTCATGTGTCACAAGAAAAAGAACATAACTAGCTAGCATACAGTTGTAGCTGTTGTTGATTAAATAACAAAAAGCTAGACCCCTGAAAAAATTGTCCAATAAGCAATAGGATGAGTGGTATGAAGATGTGGCAAAACTTCCAAAGATGGCATTTATGAGCTTGAAATTTATGACATTCTAAGATAGATGATAGAATACTGCCAGCTTCCTGTGCAGATGTGGCATTCCATGGTCAGCATCTGCTCACCTATGGGTGTTTCAGCATGAATTGCAGGGGAATTGAACACAGGATTGGGCCTCAGTTCCTCTAGTAGACCTTGCCCCTCTGGTACTACATCATCCCAGCATCCCTCCATTAAGGGAAACCCAAATCTCTCTGGGGTACATGTACTCTTCTGAGGGAATGGAGAGAGAAGAATGATTGTCTCTAATTCTCTGAGATTGAGATAGTCCAATGGAGAACAAAGATGGATAAATTCTGGTCATTTGTCTACCCTACCCATTAAAACCCAGGCAAGATGCTCTGCCCTATGAAATAATCAGAGAGGACATTCCTGTTTGTAGCGATCTAACAGCCCAGGTAGGTAAGCTCCCCGAGTAGAAAACTCACAGAAAAGAAACCTGCTCGACCCGGCTAGTGTCTGATAAGGCAGCAGCACCTGGGTCTGGTGTGTTCAGTTGAACTTGTACTCTGTATCCTCTTTATCACTTTTATTAGTCCAGAAGTCAAGTTTTGTTTTGCCTCTACAGTTTCATTTGCCTTGTCATTTAATTTTTTAATTGTAGTACTTAAAACTAGAGAGCAGCTATCAAAGCAAATTCCAGATTTCTGTTTTATTTTTGTTTTTTAAACTGAGTCTCTGGCAACATAGGGTGCCAAATTCAATAGCAATTGGCAAAAGCTGGCAGTGGTCTTAACCCTTCACTTGCAACCCTCTAAGTACAATGCTCCCCACTTCCTCACTATCTCACACTCCTTTATTTTGCTATTGATGTTTATATATGCAATTCTAGGTGTACTTTCTCCTATTTCTTAGTCTCTACAGCATGCTTTTCTTTCTTTCTAGATAATCTGTCTTTTCTCTGTAGATAATCTGTTTTTCCCTCTGACAGTTTTTGTTTGTTTCTGGTGTTCGACAGCTTCACAGTGATGTGTTTAGAATTTCTGTCAGTTTCCTGCTTATGATTTGTTGGTTGTGAATCTGGAGATTTTTTTCAACAACTGTGGAAGCTGTTTTTAGTTACTTCTTTATCGCCTCTATACCATTTTCTCTTTGTCTATACTATTTTTTCTTCCTGGAAATCTGAGTAGACATGTGCGGATTTTGTACTTACTCATTCTATCCTCTTATACCTCTTAATCTCATTTATATTTTCTATTACTTTTTTCTAAGCTTTGTACTTGGGGTTGTTTCTTTATATCTATCTATCTATCTATCTTGATTTATTTATTTATGTATTTACTTATTTGTTTATGTATGAGGGCAGTACTAAGGTTTGAACTCAAGGCCTTACTTGAACTTGCCAGTCAGACACCCTACCATAGGCCTTTTTGCTTTTGTTTTTTTTTTTTCCAGATAGGATCTCACATTTGTGCCAAAGTAGGACTGGATCTCAATCCTTCTATCATTGCTTCCTACATAACAGGGATGATAAGCATACACCATCACACTCAGATTTTATGAGATGGGGATCTCATGATCTTTTTGCTCAGGCTAGCTCAGCCTACCTCAGCCTAGCTCAAACCTCAGTTCTCCTAATCTCAGCCTCCTACTAGCTAGGATTATAGATATAAGCTACCACCCCTGGTTTATATCTGTCTTTCAAATCATTACTTAAATCTTTGCCACTTTCTTCTGTTGTCTAATCTTGTGAGTTATGACTGGAAGTCTCTCTAAGTTTTCTTGAAAAACTTAGAGCCTTATTTTACATCTTTTTTTTTTTTTTTGGCTAGTCCTAGGTCTTGAACTCAGGGCCTGGGCACTGTCCCTGGACACTTTTTGCTCAAGGCTCACACTCTGCCACTTGAGCCACAGCACCACCTCTGGCCTTTTCTGTGTATGTGGTACCAAGGACTCGAACCCAGGGCTTCCTACATGCTAGGAGAGCACTCCACCATCAGGCTATACTCCAGCCCCCTTACTTTACATCTTGAATCTCTTAATTCCATCATCTGAGTCTTTATTTTGATATTTCTGCTGACTCTCATGTCAGCAGCCACTGCACAGTAGTAGCTTATGTCGTTACACGCATTGTGATTTATTTTTTCTGGTGCTAGAAATTAGCACATACTAAGCAAGAATTCTTCCTTTTTGAGCCACCCCTAGCATGTATTGTGATTTTTTTAAAATAGCAAGCCCCAATTTTTTGGAGCTTTGGTAACATTATCTTGAGCTTAGCTCTAAAAATCATGCCCATAGAGCTAATTTGCTTGTTAGAGGTACCTATAGAAATTATCAACTTGGGACCAATTTACAATAATGTTTGGTTTGAAAGATGTTTAAAGAACTAATATGAGTTTTAACCACAAATGTGTACAAATACAGGCTTCAAACTTGTGAGTGGAAATATTTTTAATAGTATATATGAATTTTTGCAAAGTAATGAGTATCATTATGACATTTTTGTGGGTATATACTTCGGTCATATTACCTTCTCTTGTACGCCGTAGTCCTACACTGGTTCCCTTTCTATTCCAAATACTCCCAAGGAGAAATTTATCTTCCTTTCTTTTTTCACTGTGAGGTACAGTCAGGTATGTAAATAGCTATCCATAGCAAATTTCCCCTTGATTTCCTTGCAAAGTTAAAGTCCCACTGAATCCAATTTATACTCATAAATTCCCCAATCCAGTCTTAAATTCTGTCCAACCTAGGTTTTATCTTCTATTTACCTCTTAGGATTCACACCTTCTGGTTTCTGCCTCAGAGAGGTTTTTATTTCCTCATCCTGCTGGTTCAGCACGCTTTGGGCTGGGTACAGTGGCTCAAGCCTGTAATCCTGGCTACTTGTGAGGTGAAGATCCAGGGATTGTGGTTTGCTGCATAGATGTTTGAGAGATTCCATCTCAACCAGTGGCTGGGTGTGACAGTGCATAGCTGTTATCTGACTACACGGGGTGCATGATGGCTTAATGCAGCGATGTGTGCCAATCATCCCAGTTACACAGGCAAGCACAAATAGTAAAATGGAAGCCCAGGCCAGCTGGGGCATTAAGTGAGGCCCCTCCGCAAAATAGCCAATGGCAAGCTGGGCTCTGGTGGCTCATAGCTGTAATCCTAGTTATTCAGGAGGCTGAGATCTGAGGATGACAGTACAAAGTCAGACTGGGCAGGAAAAGTTGTGACATTCTTATTTCCAATTAACTACCAAAAAAGTCAGAAATGGAGCAGTGGCTCAAATGGTAGACTGCTAGCCTTGAGCCCAAAAGTTTAAGGATGATGCCCAGACCAGAGCTAAAGTCCCAAGACTAGAATGAAAATAAGTGAATAAACAAACATACAATGGAAAAAGGGGCTAGAAATGTGTTTTGAGTGGCAGAGTGTTTGCCTAGCAAGTGCTGGGTCCTGAGTTCAATTTATAATTTTTATAAATTTAAATTGTTATTATCAAGGTGATGTAGAGAGGTGTTCAATTATATGTCAGGTAAAGGCATACATTTTTTTTTTACAGTATTTCACTTTGTTATCTGATATATTGAATTTATTTGTATTTGGTTATTTGAAATTTGATAGGGAAGGGGGAAAAACCAAGATGGGGGGTGGGGGGGGGAGGGTAATGGGTACCAAGACATGTGAAAGGGTATCAATGTATGTGAATTAATGCACCTTCTATCTGGCAAATATCATGTAACCCTTTTATTAATTACAATAAAAAAATTTAAAAAAGGCCGGGAGTTTGGCCTAGTGGTTAAAGTGCTTGCCTAGCATACATGAAGACCCAGGTTCGATTCCTCAGTACCACATACATAGGAAAAAGCCAGAAGTGGTGCTGAGGCTCAAGTGGTAGAGCTCTAGCCTTGAGAAAGTCCAAGGACAGTGCTCAGGCCCTGAGCTCAAGCCCAGGATTGGCAAAATAAATAAATAAATAAATAAATAAATAAATAAATAAGAAAATGTCATTCCTTCCCTCAGTTTCTTCCAGATTTTATTTTTTGAGAGGAAGAAAGGAAAATAGCAACAACAAAAGAACTTATCCTATTAGACGTCCCACCTGCCCAGCATCGTAGAGCCTTTGACTTGGCAGATTTTTCCAGAATTTAGTCTCCAATGTTGCTGAAAACAATTCCAGTAGCTTCCCAGAATCCTTTGTTTATTCAACTTCTTCTTTATGGGGTTCTTTCACTCATCTCCATATGCTAAACCCAACTGTGCTGGGCAAAATTTTAAGGTGAATCCCCAACTACCTGCCTGTATGTGCATACACGTGTCCCCCTTCTTCAGTCGTAGGGTATTTCTATGAAGGAAGCTTGTAGATGCAATTAAATTCCCAACACAGTAGACCTTGAGAGAAGGAGATGATCTGGGTGAGCCTGACCTAATCACATGAGGATTCTGAAAGTTCTATTTTTGTATGATTGGTAGACAAAGAGATAGTCATAGAAGTGTACGGCCGTAGGTGAAAGCAATCTGCCCTACTGTGAATTTCCTTTGGGGCCAGCTCCTAGAGATAAAACGTGCTGGCCAACAGCTAGCAAGAAAGTAAGTACCGCAATCCTGTCACTGCACGAAAACAAATCTGTCAAAAAAACGATAAACTTTACAAAAGCTCAGATGAAAACCTTGACTAGGTCACACAAGATCTTGGGCAGAGAATCTAGTCCTATTGTACCCAGACTTAAACTGTAAGATAGTACATTTGTGGGTTCGTTCGTTTGTGGACTTGAACTCAGGGCCTCAAGCTCTTTCTCAGCTTACAGGTTGTACTCTACCATATCATGCCTCCAGCCTGACTTTTTACTGATTAATTGGAGATGAAATCTCCTGGACTTTTTGTCTTAGCTGATTTCAAACCTCAGTCCTCCAAGTGTCAGCTTCCTTCCTAGCTAGGATTTATAGGAGTGAGCCAGTGGCACGCAACAAATTTGTATTGGTCTAATTTTAATTTCCCATTACTAGTTACATATCACTAGAAAATGAATACAGGTCAAACCTCAGTCTCTAGCTTATTCTTTTTTAATTGATGTTTTTATATTTTAAAAAATTGTTGCCGGGCACAGCGGCTTAGGCCTGTAATCTTAGCTACTCATGAGGCTGAGATCTGAAGATCATAGTTCAAAGCCAGCCTGGGTACTAAAGTCTGAGAGACTCTTAATTAATTACTAGAAAACTGGAAGTGGCACTGTGGCTCAAGGGGTAGGGTGGTAGCCTTGAGCTGAAGAGTTCAAGCACCACAAACGACAAATACATACACATATATATTATAAAGGTGATGAACAGAGGTTACAGTTACATAAGCCAGGTAAAGAGTAATTTCTTTTAGGACAATGTCACCCCTTCCCTCATTGTCTCCCAGTTCTTCCTTCCCATCCCCACCTTCAAGTTATATAGTTCATTTTCTAGTAAACACAGTTGCATTTGTTCACCCTTTGTCTCCCATTTCTTTGCCTCCCCTTACCTTCCCAAAGGCAAATAAACACATTAACCAGCGATGAAGAAACACCTGTTGTTTCCATTTCCTGGAATGCATTCCGGTAAATATTATTTTATATGATCAGATGCACATAGGCATTGTGCCTTTCTGTTCCTCTCCTAATAGCCTCATTTGGTCTTACCGTGTGTGAAGCCTAGAGCTCTATCATATCCCAGTGTATTTCAGATCTAGTTTCTGCATACGAGAGAAAACATGTGCCATTTGTCTCTTTGAGCCTGGCTTATTCACTTAACATGATTTATTCTAAGTCCATCCATTTCCCTGCAAATGACATAATATTATTCTTTCTAATGGCTGTGTAAAATTCCATTGTGTGGGGCCAGGTGTTTGGCCTAGTGGTAGAGTGCTTGCCTAGCATGCACGAAGACCTGGGTTTGATTCCTCGGAACTATATACATAGAAAAAAGCTGGAAGTAGTGCTGAGGCTCAAGTGGTAGAGCTCTAGCCTTGAGAAAGTCCAAGGACAGGGCCAAGGCCCTAAGCTCAAGCCCAGGACTGGCACAAAAAAAAAAATTCCATTGTGTGTAGGTACCACATATTTTGGATCCAGTCATCTATTGTAGGGCATCTGGGCCATCTATTGTATGGGCTGTTTACATAGCTTGGCTATTGTGAATAGTGCAGCACAGAACATGGGTGTGAAAGTGTCTTTATGGTATCCTGGCTCCTGAGGTTCTCGGTAGATGCCCAGGAGTGGCATGGCTGGATAGTAGGGAAAATCTATGATTAGGTTTTTGTTTTTTTTAAATAGACATTTTATTTTTGTATTTTACCTTTTATTATTATTATTTTTTTGCCAGTCCTGGGCTTGGGCTCAGGGCCTGAGCACTGTCCTTGGACTTTCTCAAGGCTAGAGCTCTACCACTTGAGCCTCAGCACCACTTCCAGCTTTTTTCAATGTATGTGGTACCGAGGAATCCAACCCGGGTCTTCGTGCATGCTAGGCAAGCACTCTACCACTAGGCCAAACTCCTGGCCTATGATTAGTTTTTTGTGGAACCTATAGACTGCTGTTCAGAGTGGTTGAACTAGTTTACATTCCTACCAGTAGTGCAATAACATTCCTTTTACCCCACTTCCCTACCAACGTTTGCTGTTGTTCACAATGCTGGCAAATCTAACTGGGGTAAGATGAAGTCTGAGTTGTTTTTATTTGCATTTCCTATATGGCCAGAGATGTTCAGCCTTTCCTCTTGTATTTCTTTGCCATTCTTACCTCTTCTTCTGAGAAGTCTCTCCTTAGCTTCTTTGTCCATTTAGTGATTGGTTTATTAGCTTTGGGAAGAGTTAGTTCCTTGAACTCCTTGTATAATTTGGATATTAAGGTTTGTCTGGTATGTTGCTGGTAAAGACCTTCTTCCATTCTGTTGACTGTCTTTCTACTTTACCATGCAGAAACTTACCATTTTGGGGGGGAGGGTTAAACTATTTTTTCTTTGTGTGTGTGTGGGACGGTGGTCACAGGGCTTGAACTCGGCCTGGGTGCTGTCCCTGAGCTCTTCAGCTCAAGGCTACCACCCTACCCTGGACCCAAGCCCACTTCCTGTTTTCTAGAGGTTAGTTGGAGATAAGAGTCTCAGGCCCTTTTGTGCCGGGGCTGGCTCTGAACCTTGATCCTCAGATCTCAGCCTCCTGAGTAGCTAGGATTAACAGGCATGAGCCACTGCATCCGGCTTAACTGTGTTTTTTTTTTTTTTCTTTTCTTTTTTTTGCCAGTCCTGGACTTAAGCCCAGGGCCTGAGCACTGCCTTGGACTTTCTCAAGGCTAGAGCTCTACCATTTGAGCCTCAGCACCACTCCAGCTTTTTTCTATGTATGTGGTACCAAGGAATCAAACCCGGGCCTTTGTGCATGCTAGGCAAGCACTCTACCACTAGGCCTAACTCCCGGCCCCAACTGTGGGTTGGTTTTTTTTTTTTTTTTTTTTTTTTTGTCTTTTCTTTTTTGGTACTGGGGATCAAACCGAGGACATTGCACTTGCTAAGCAAGTGCTTTGCCACTGAACTACTGCTCTATTTTTGATGTAAACCTATTAGTAACCTACTTGTCTATCCTGTTTTTCTCCTATCTGTGGTGTTCCTTGGACTCTTTTCAAAAAATTTTTGCCTATATCTCGGAGTTCTAGTGTTTATTTCTACTCTCTCTTGCAGTAGTTTCAAAGTTTCAGGCCTGGCATTAAGGTCTTTGGTCTGCTTTGAGTTGATATTAATACACAGTGACAAGCAGGGATCCCCTAGTTTATTCTTATACGCTGGATTCAAATTTCACCTTCACCAATCCAAGAAGTGCTTGAGTGTTATGCCCTCTCCCCCCAACTACTGTCGTGGCTTGTGTTAAAAGTTCTTTATGTCTTGCATTATTGTGCCTGTTTGTTTGAAAGTGCCTTTTTCTTCAGTTAGACCATTTTGATCCCTCATGGAAAGGACTCTGCCTTAGGTGGGCTCTAGAGTCTAATATCCTGGTTCAAAGGTATTAGTTTTGCTACATCCTAAACATGTGACTTTAGGTAGGTTATTTCATCCTCTTAAATTTATCTTTTTTTATTTTTTGCCAGATTTGGGGCTTGTACTCAGGGCCTGGGCACTGTCCTTGGACACTTTTTACTCAAGGCTAGAGCTCTGCCACTTGAGCCACAGTGCTACTTCTGGATTATGTATGTGGTACCAAGGAATTGAACTCAGGGCTTTGTGTATGCTAGGCAAGCACTCTACCACTAGGCCACACTCCTGGCCCCTTAAATTTATCTTAAGTGTGGGAAAAAGATCCTCCCTGAAAGAGTTGCTGAGAAGTAACAGGAATCAGTTGTAGCATGTAATAGGGACTCACTCAGCAACTGTCTATACAATGGGACACGAGGGATTCGTGGATGGATGGGTATAAAGCTAGCTTCTAACCATGCTTAATCTATTCAGACAGGTCCCCTCACTTGTAAAGGATGCAGGAGAGGTAGGGCTGTTTCCTCAGGCAGAGCCACCCTCTGCCAACACACAGCCTTTCCATGATGTTTTTGTAATGTCTCTCTCCCTGCTTTGTTTGTTTGACTCCTGCTTCTCTAGTGGTTGCTCAGAGGAAAATTCCTAGAAAAACCTCAAGGGACTGACTCCCTTTGTGTTTCAGAGCAGCAGACAGTCTGCATGGTTGACAGCTGCTGAGCTGCAATCCCTGTGGGCCCAAGGAAGAGATGCTGGCTCAGGGGGACAAGGATAGGAGCCCAACAGGAACTGAAGCCTGCCTGGAGTGAAAGATAAAGACGCTGCTTCAGTAAGTCTGTTTCCCCAACTCTCCAACAAGCTACTATGACAGGATGGGAGACTCCTTCTACTCCTACCTCTTCCTCAGCTTGAGCTGTGGCACCTGCTCGCCCCTCCTTCCCTTCTGGCCACTAACAGTGCAGTCACATCAGTGTCAGCCCTGACAGCTTTGAAGGCATCACTTCTGTCCTGGTGTGGGTATACAGCCAGCTGGCAGGCAGAAAAGAACAGGCCATCTGGAAACCTCAGTGACTTATACCAATGACTCCCCTTCACTTTTTTGTGTGTCTGTTAAAAAACAACAACAACAACAACAGCATGATAGCATTAAGGAATTGTTTTGTTTTGCTCGTGTGTGTGTGTGTGTGTGTGCGTGTGCACGTGCGCGCGCGTGCATGTTAGGGCTTGAACTCAGGCCTGGGCATTGTTCCTAAGCTTTTTGTGTTTTGCTTTGTTATTTGCTTAAGCTTAGTGCACTACCACTTGAGCCACAGCTCCATTTCTGGCTTTTCTTTTGGGCTTTCCTGGCTTTGAACCATTATCTTCAAATCTGAACCTCCTGAGTAGCTAGGATTATAAGAATGAGCCACAGATGCTCCTCAAATAATTTTTTCAAAGCAAAAGTCTCTACTCTGATACCAAGACTGTTAAAAATTTCAGTATATCAAAGCTTTTGGCTCCAAAATAGACGATTGCCTGAAATATATTCTTAAGCAACAATACATTAAGTTTTTCTTTTTATCTTTTCCTTCCAATGTCTTTTTCCTGTTTTTTATTTTTATTATTTAATAGTATATCTTAGGCCACTGATTGTATACAGAGATTCCCTTCTTGAACACTTGTTTGTTAAACATGTCATTTGAAATATGATGTAAAAATTAATAAATTCTTTAATAAAAAATTATACATTAAAAAATAGTATATCTTAGGCCATTTCCAGTCCACTTGTCTCTTCTTTTCCAACTGCAAATATGCCAGCCAATTTAATTGAAGCAGAATTAATGAGTCCATACTCTTGAGCATTCTTGTTCATGGCCCTGAATCTTGAGGTTAAGTGTGTGTGTGTGTGTGTGTGTGTGTGTGTGTGTGTGTGTGTGTGTACTGGGGCTTGAATTTGGCCTCAGGCTCTCGTTTGGCTTTTTCACTCAAGGGCAGTGTTATACCACTTGAGCTTTACCTCCCCTTCCAGCTTTTTATGGTTAATTGGAGATAGGAGTCTAATGAAGTTTCAGCCTGTGTTGGCTTCAAACCTTAAACTTTAGCTTTCAGCTTCCTGAGTAGCTAGGCTTAGCCACCAGGCAAGATTGGAAATGAAACCAAGTTGTTTCTAAATGCTTTAGTGGGGACCCCATCTTCATCCCTTATAGATTTCCTTTCTTCTCTGTTGGCAATTGTAACCATCTGGCTAGGTGCTGACTAAGCCTGTGTTCCCCACACAGGGCTATTTAAAAATCCAGTAATGTACTTGTTATTTGTTCTTCAATGGAAAAAAAAGCAGCAACACATGTTAATGCTTCCAATTCAGGAAATACAGGAAAGTAAACAAAATAAAAGAAAAAACCCACTTTAGTATTGGTATCTAGCACATATGCCACTATATTAACCCTATTTATCTGGTTCCCTTTGCTGTCTTCCCTTTTCTTTTCTGTGGCTGATTTGTGATGCATTCATAATAGCCAAATGAGTAAATCCTAGACAGAAGATGATCTTGAGGTCCCAGGCACTTGTTTCAGTAAAAAATATGCATAAAGGCCAGGAGTTTAATCTAGTGGTAGAGTGCTTGCCTAGTGTGCACGAAGACCAGGGTTAGATTCCTCAGTACCACATACACAGCAAAAAGCTAGAAATGGTGCTGTGGCTCAAATGGTAGAGCTCTAGCCTTGAGAAAGCCCAAGGACAGTGCTCAGGCCCTGAGTTCAAGGCCTAGGACTGGCAAAAAAAAAAGGGAAAATATGCATAAATATGGCACATCCGTTGGAGTAATGGAAGTTGACAAGTTTAACCCATAGAGAAATTCTGTTATATTCTCATATAATACACAGAGGTAAAACGGGCTGTAGGGTTGGTTTGATCCAATAGCTCAAATATTCCAAGGAAATGTTTCTTTCTACTATTTGTTTTCTGCTTCCCTTAACATTACTTTCTTCTTAATATGAGTGTCTTTGAGTGTGTGTGTGCATGCCCACACACTCTACAAGCACTATTTTCAGAAACCTATCTATGAGTTTGTCATAATGTTAAAGTCATTTGTCTGCCTTGTACTTTACCAGGTATAACTTCATATTAACTATTGAGAAAGTAATCAATCACTAAATTCTACAGGCTTTGCAAAGGTAGACATGTTATATATACCTCATCCAAAAATTTCATTCATACCATTATTGAGCCTATCAGAAAAAAATCATTGAATACTGAGATCTATCAGGCTCATGGTAACATAATTTTCCTAAATACTAAATTTCTTTTGAAAGTTGCAAGTTCTCCATCATTGGCCACAAGTAGCTAATTATTTTCTTTGAAGATACAGGCTCAAAATAAAACAAAAAACACAACAAAAACAAAAACAACAATCACCAGGCATTGGAGGCTCTCACCCATAATGAGGAGGCAGAGACCTGAGGACAGTGGTTCCATGCCAGCTCAGATAGAGAAATCTGTGAAATCCCAAACCTGTGGCTCAAAAAGGTGGCTCAAAGTGGTAGAGTGCTGCTAGCCTTGAGCAAAAAGGCTTAGTTAGGGAAAGTGATCGAGACATAAGTTCAAGGCTTGCAATGGACCAAATCAAAACAAAACAAAGTACAGGCACACTTGGTTCATTTCTAGTAAATATCTTTCAAATACTCAAATTAGAAGAACTGTAGCTAGATGTTTGCATACCTGCCAAAATATATCAACTTTGTGGCAAATGCTTTATGAATACCTTTCCCCCAATCCCCCACTGGGGTGTGAAGTCAGAATCTTTAGCTCATCCTTAGCTGTTTTTTTTTTTTTCCCTCAGACTGAAACTTGAGCCACGGCTCCAGTTTTAGCTCTTTGCTGAGTAACTGGAGATAAGACTATGACAAACTTTTTGCCTGGGCTGGATTCAAACTGCAATCTTCATATCCCAGCCTCCTGAGTAGCTAGGATTATAGGCATGACCCACCAGTGCTGGCATAGAGTTTCCATTCTATCGCATAAAATGTTAAAAGGATACACACTCAAGGGTTGAGATTTTAATAATTTTGGTGGCATTGCTTTGATTTGTCAACCAGCAGTTTTGTTCACCTTTCTTTTGCATTATGAATGGAAAAAGTTAAATGATGTTTTAGATTATTATAAGATTGTTGTAGGGGTATGGCTTAAATGATAGAGTGCTCATCTAGCAAATACGAAGTTCTGAGTTCAAACCCCAGGGCTCTGAATTCACACCCTAGTACTGGAGAGAAAAAAAAAACGAAGATAGTTTTTTCTCTTTTTTTATTTTTTTTTCTGCCAGCCCTGAGGCTTGAACTCAGGGCCTGAGTACTGTCCATGGGCTTTCTCAAGGCTAGAGTTCTACCACTTGAGCCACAGCACCACTGACCGCTTTTTTCTATGTATGTGGTACCAAGGAATCAAACCTGACTCTTTGTGCCTGCTAAGCAGGCACTCTACCAGTAGGCCAAACTCCTGGCCCCAAGAAGATGGCTTTGACTTTGAAGATTTCCCTGGAGTGTTGAGCACCGGTAGCTCATGCCTGAAATTTTAGCTACTCAGGAGGCTGAAATCTGAGGATTAAGGTTCAAAGCCAGCCCGGGTACAAAAGTCCATAAGCCATAAGCCTCTTGTCTCCAATTAACCACCAGATAAACAGAAGTGGCACTGTGACTCAGTAAATCGTAGAGCACTAGCCTTGAGCTGAAGAGCTCAGGGACAGCATCCAGAGTTCAAGGCCCCCACCTGGTGGGGGGGAGATTCCCTGGAAGGTCCTCAGGGATTCTTAGCAGTCCACAGATCACATTTTCAGGACCACCAATTGGACTAGATCAATCAGAACCTCTGATCAGAATTCATTGAACAGTAGGTGACTGAATAATGGGTTCTGATTGAATACTAGGTTTTGATTGGTCTGAGTTCAGTTGTTGGTCCTGAAAATAAGAAAATAAAAGTGGATGTAGCTGACTCTTCAGAGTATGTTATGTCACTAATGGAATGAGGGCAAATGTGGCAACTCAATGCCTGCTTTCAGAATGACCAAAGTGATATATTCGAGGGGAAAAAAAATCAGGGAATTGTAGTTGTCTTTCATTTTTAAGTAATACCATCTTCACTCGTCAGTTTCTAGAAGTTTCTCTGGAGTCAGGCACTAACTTATAGGATCACTTGTAAGGCCCTGAGATTTAGTGGCTCACCTCGTTGTGTGTTTGAGGATCTCTAGGGCAGGGGGCATCTTCCTGCACAAATGGGTCAAACCCTCCCCCTTCCACCAAATGTGACAGGAGTGAATGAGATAGTGGGTAGTTAACTGATATTCTGTGATGCTGGGATGGGAAATAACTTGGATTGTTCATTTCTTCTCTCTCTCATCTTATACATACCCTTCCAAGCCAGGCTACTTCAGGATTCCACTCTGGCCATAATGCCAACAGGGCCTAGCTTTTACAGATAGGTTTTTTAGGAGAGAAGGAAAAAAGCAGCTGAGGGTAAGGACAGCTGAAAGAAAAGTGAAGAGCATTGGCTCAAACAGGCAGGCTCCAGGCAGTTCTCCAAAAGAAAGAGGGCAAGGTAATCATATTCTCTGTGCAGCTGCCAGGGCCCCAGGCAGCTGCTCAGTCTGTGTAGCCTTGGACAACCCACTTGTTTTAGATTACACATGCAGCTTTTCCTCCATTTTCCCTCCAAATGTGCTCAGCACTTGTGCTTTAGAATAATCTAGAAATGTTTTTTATGGAAAAAATGCTTTGGGAGGCGTTAAGGAAGAGTCCTCTCAGCCTTTCCTTGCTAGTGATCTTGTTTTTTACTGTGATTACCTAGATATATGCTTTTCCAGCTCCCTTGAATCCACCAGGGCAAGAACAAAAGCATCTTCGAAACAGCTGTACAAGCTGTAGCCTAAGAGGGGGGAAAAAAGCCCAAAACAACAACAAAACCAGTAACAATGCTCTAGGTTTATACACATTCATGTGGCTCAGGATTTAGGACATTTCTTTTCAAATGGAGAGGGGAATCATAAACACATGGCTCTGTGCTTGTCTGTCACCCTGAAAGGAAGATCTGGCCAACTTCATTGACTTGACCCTTAGAATCAAGTCCTAAGACACAGCAACACTGCAGGTGCATAATTCATATGCAGCATTGTTTAAAAAATAACATTATCAGTGCTTTTATTATTATTATTATATTTTTGTAAATCATGAAGCTTGAACTCAGGGCCTAGGTGCTGTCCCTGAGCTAAAGGCTAGTGTTCTATCACTTTGAGTCACAGCATCAACTCTGGTTTTCTGATGGTTAATTGGTGATGAGTAATTGTCTCCCGCCGTTTCCTGTCTCTGCTAGCTTTGAACTACAATCCTCACATCTCAACCTCATGTGTAAGTAGCCATCCGTGCCCAGTACAAGCTCTTCTTCTTTTGTTTTGTTTTGTTGGTTTTTGTACCATCAGCTCCCAGATAAATTCTTATCCCAGAATTTTGAGATTTACTATTTGTGCTTTTAAAACCTAAGATATTCCCTCCCCAAAATAAAGAGGAAGGAGACTCTCCCGACTTTGAGCTCAGATCTGCCCCAAGACTTAATGCAACTCACTTCTATTCTCTGGGCCTCAGTTCCCCCTTTTGGAGAACTGGGTGGTTAGCCTGAGTAATGAGCGCTCCCTCTTCTTCAACACGGCATTCGACGCATTCCTGTTCTGCATGTCCCAACCCATCCAGCCCGCCCTCGAGCCTCCTGCGAGGCCCGGGGGACTTGGGCCCCCTCACCTGTCAGGGAACAGGGGGCAGCAGGCGAGCGAAGCACGTGGGTACCTATTCTACGCGAAGCAGAAAGCCCCGAAGCCTTCCAAGGGCACCCCAAGTTCCACCATTTAAACGCCTGGAGAGCGCTGCGGATGCCCAGGCCGGGCTCCCGCGGGAGGCGCGTCCCCGTGCGGACGCCCCGCCACTCCGCATCCTTGGGCGGAGGACCCTCACTCCCCTACGCGCTCCGATTGGCTGGCAGCGTCCTCGTGACGCTCGGCCCCTCCCACTGTGCCCCCCCACCCCCGCTCCGCATCGCGCTGGGGAGCGGGCGGCCGAGGGCTGAATGGGCGCCAGCCGGGCCCGGGGGCGGGCGGGGGCGCGGGGTCCGGGGTAGGCGGCCGGCCGGCGCCCCCTCCCTAGTATGCGCACGAAGACGGCGGGCGGCGCGGAGCGGCGTCCCCTGCAGCCGCGCACGCAGGCGGCGGCGGCGGCACCTGCCGGCCGAGGTACGTGGTGCAGCCCCCTCCTCGGCGTGTCGGGCGCCCGCGGGCCGGGGGGCGGCGGCGAGCAGTCTGTACCCCGCGTTCTCTAGGCCGGGCGGTTCCGCCCCAGCCCCCCGCGGACAGTGCCCGGGACGCGGTGTCTCCAGTGGCGCCTGCCTGGGGCGCGGGGCCGAGGGTCGAGGCTCCCCGCCGCGTAGAGCCTGCGTGGGGAGCCGCAGCCCGCACAGGTGAGGACGCGGCGGGCTGGGCCAGGACGCCCGGGGGGATGGCGGGGGGCGGCAAGTCCCTCCGCAGTGGCCCGGCTCCACACCGCCTCCCGTAGCGGTTTGGGGTTTAATTCATTGCTGGAAGCTTCCGCGCCAACGGGGTCGCGTTGACGCACGTCCCCGCGGAGGGCTGGAGCGGGAGTGGGGGGCGACGCGCCCGGGGGTCGCTCGCAGTCCTGGGCGGAGGCGGGGTCCGCGGGTGGGAATTCTCCGGTGACCTTCCCCGCCCTGGCTCTGCGGAGGACGCACGGTTGGCACCCCCCCTTGGCCTCTCGGGAATCCTGAGCTGGGGCTTGACCCCGGCATGCATTCCGCGTGCCTTGTTTTCGCCAGAACATCTCCTAGAAGCCCGGCAGATGGGGAACAGTGGCTTCCGACCGACCGGTGCCCCAAACCGGCTGGATGACCTAGGCAGACACCGATCCTCCAGAGGCTGGCTGGCTTTCCTTGTCCCTACAGGAAAGCTTCACTTAAGTTCCCTTCCAGGCCTCCCCAGCTCATAGTTGTGATCATAAACAAAATGCATTTATGAGTAGAGTTCTGCAGAATGGCTAGCTGACTTGGAAAATGAATTCTTTTATAGCCTTCAGTCTTCATTCATGCTTAGGAACTCGAGGAAATGAGGTGTCATTTATTTAAAAGGGAAAACGGTTATGTGCTGCAATTCACCTGGTACCAATGGCTTTGGGCCGAAGGCTCACAAAAGAGAAGCATGTGCCTTCTGGTGTTTGGCCAGACCGTTCTCTTGGTTTCTGACTGCGAATCCTCTTTTACCTGCTGAAGGTTATATATCCCAAAACTGAGAAGGAGCTATTTGTGTGTAGCCACCCAGTAATTCAGTCAGGGCAGGTTGTGGTTTCACTGCCTAATCCCCAGGCTTGATGCTTTAGAGGGTTGTTTTTTTCCTAGTTGCAGAGCTTGGAGTCATCTGCCTTTTTTGTTTGTTTTTTACAGTCTTGGGCTTGAGCTCTACCACTTGAGCCTCAGCACCCCTTCGGGCTTTTTTCTGTGTATGTGGTACCAAGGAATAGAACCTGACTCTTCCTGCATGCTTGGCAAGCACTCTACCACTAGGCCAAACTCCTGCCCCCCCCCCTTCTATTCGTTGTTTGATCAAAGAAGAGAAATACGTTAATATGTTGGTATTCTAAAATTAGAGTTTGGTGAGGATTTTTCTTTTTTTTGCAGTATGTTACATGATACTGTTTGGGTAAGGTGAAATGAAACTTGGGGGTTCTTAGGATTGGTATAGAATGAGATGAGTAGGTATGAAGCAGATTATGGAAGAAAAAGGGAGTGGACTTTGAATACATGATTCATAATAACAAACACATGTTTATGACTTGAAAATCTTTATAATTTGGCACATGTTACAAAATGTCCTATGTAAACAAAAATAGATTGAGTGGTGGATGTTAAGGCTATATTTAAGACAGAGCTAGAAGAAACGACTTCTTTAGTTAGCTTCTAGTAGTTCTTTTTCTGCTTCTCTCAACTGGTCTGTGTGTAGCTGGAAGGAGTGGCTAGCAGGCTGGAACTTGGGAAGTGAACAGGAAGTGGAAAGAGGTTCACCTTCCACATACTTCTTGCTCCTGAGAAATGATTTAATCTTCAGTGCCTGTGGAGACTGGAGGATAGCGATTACCCCCCAGAGGCATGCTCTTGTTGGTCTAAGTGGAAAACTCTGGCAGAAATAAAACAACTGACAATATATCCACATTTGTCGGGGTTTTTAGTCCTCTGTCCCTCCCGACCTGCAGGACGAGCTGAAAAAGGAGAGGGCCAACTGACCGCCGGCACCCAGCCCTCCCTCTCCGGAGGACAATCAGACGTGTCAGGGAGACCCATCAAAGCAGGAGCTCCTTTAATGAGGAAGTACATTCAGCTAATAGGCAGGAGCCTATCAGCACAAAGGTGGGCAGGGTGGGGAGAGGTAGGTAAAGAAGGGGAATCATGTGCTGTCTGAGAGGGCGGATGGGTTTGGAAGGGTTCTGGGCTTACCACAGAGTTGGCCTTACTTTACATCACAAACCACAGCCATGCCTTCTGACCTGGTGGCAGGTACCATCTCAGCCAGGTGCTGTCCCAAGACCAGGAAATGAGCAGTGGGCCAAGAGTTAGGCCTCTTTTTCTACAGCATATGTTTCGGTTTCCTTGATGTGAGGTGCTCCTCACACATTAATGATGATACAAACTCTCTAACTGTTGAGGCAGGAAAACAAAGGCTAGATTGGTGTGGGTGGCATAAATTAGCAAAGGCATGCACCAGTGGGGTGTGAATCACAGGCCTTGTGTTGGGGGGAGCCATAACTACTGATGGTGAAGACCAGGAGGAAGACCTAGCTTACTTACATGGACAGAGATGGAGCAAGTGAAGTTTGTAAAGGCCACTTGAAAAAAATGAGCTCAAGGGGCTTTGAGGGCTTATCTTATCCAAATACCAGATGAAGATTTTTAAGTATAGCATTTATATGCTAGAAAACGTTGATGTATCTAATGACATCCTGAACAGTACTCATGTGCTTTGGACTCATATCAAGAAACAGAACCTCCATGGACTCTAGGATGTTGTTGCTTCCAGTCACTGACTTCCCCAGGATCAACCCCATCCTGACTCCTGATTCTTGTGCCTTTATATAAATAGACTCCTACAGTGCTAGCCTTTTTTGCATAAGCACTGTTCAAAATGCTGTCGTGGTGTGCCCATTGTGGTAGCGTGTTATCTTTGCCAATAGTAGCCGCTGGATGAATATGCCACAAATTTATTCATGTACTGTCATCAAACATTTGGGCAGCTTCCAGTATGTGGCTGTTATTGTAAATAGTACTGCTATGACCACTTTAGTGTCAGGCTTTGGAAATGTATGTACATGTATCTTCTGGGTCTGTATCGAGCCATAGGATTACTAAGTTTGTGTGTGTGTGTGTGTTGCTCAGTTTAGGGAATGATAGTCAAAGTTCTTTTATTCCAATTTTGGATTAACTACATTGGTAATTTCTCCGTACTGGATGATAAAGACAACAATTTCAAGAAAATGGAGGCAGGTGGTGTTTTATCAGTTAGGGTAAATAGGATCCATTTCTTCCTGCCTGAACTCCATGTAGCCTTGGGAAGTGTCAGCACTGCAAGATTCCAGTCTCCTCTTGGGTCAGGCAACAGGGCAGGCTGAGCAGTGTAGAACCACGAATGCTAAGATCTTCTGACATTAATGAAAAGCTTCTTTGGTTTCACTTGCATCTTAGTACCTCTGGGTCTTCATGCAAATCTCTCTCACCCCCTCTCCCCCTTTCTCCCTCTCCCACTCTCCCACTCCCTCTCTTCCCTTTCCCCTTTTCTTCCCCTTCCCCTCATCCTTTCCCTCTTTTTCTCTTTCTTCCCTCTTCTCTCCCTCTCTCATTCCCTCTTTTCCTTGCTCCTTCCCTGCCTCTCCATAACTGGATTTCTACTTAAGAATTCCCATTCAGCTAGAGGAAAAGCTGATTTCTTATTTTGGCTCTTGAGCCATACAATATGTTTTTATTCTTTGGTTATGAGAGGGAAAAATACCTAGGATTAAGTTTCTGAATGGTCCTCTGTCTCCCAAAGCCATGAAGTCTTTTGATCCTTGTGTTTTTAAACACCTGGAATTATAAAAGTCTCATGTGATAGGATCTAGTAGCTTTGATGAAGATATAACAAAAATGTAAAAGATCTGCCTTCATGGAGTAATGCTTGTCTTTTGAGTGTTAAGGCTGTTTTTTGATGACTGCTATTTTCCTAATTGTAGACTGGTGTGTATTGAGATCTGAGCAGTGGCAGTTTTTCTGCTAGGCTTGGGGAGTTTCTTCCTTCTGCCTGTCTTTTCCTCTGTGGCTTTTATTTTCTTTGGCCTTGTTATTCATCCCTTTCTGTTTTCATAAACATCTTGTTCTCTCTTCTTATCTAGACTGGAGCAGATAAATGTTAGCAGGACAGAATGTGGCCTTCATTACTCTCTCCTCTTGTCATTCTCTACAGCCCCATTAGTCACTCAGGGCTTAGTGGCTGATATGAGCTTCTTGTTTATCCTTTCTCTAGGTAAGTGCTGTCCACATCTGTAATTTTAAATTTTCTAGTAGCTCCATTTAAAAAATTAAAAAGCAACAGCTGGGGGCTGGGAGTTTGGCCTAGTGGTAGAATGCTTGCCTAAGATGCATGAAGACCCAGATTCGAAAAAAGCTGGAAGTGGTGCTGTGGCTCAAGTGGCAGAGCACTAGCCCTTGAGAAAGTCCAAGGACAATGCTTAGGCCTGAGTTCAAGCCCAAGGACTGGCCAAAAAAAACAAAGACAGCTGGTTGAAGGTTCAATTTCCCAGGAAGATATAAACTTCTGAACTCCTATGCATCTAATAACAGTTTTGAAATATATAGTCAATTAGTAATGAGTTAACTTCATATTTCTCCTAATACCAAGTCTTCAAAACCTGTGGACTCCCTATGCCCTGCAAGAGAACCCACATGCTATGAAACACAGGACAGGAAGAGGCATATGCCTTACCTGTTCACTCTACCTTCTGTTGTGGTAATGACTGTTTGCTCTTCAGGTTCACCATAGTCCTGTGAGTTTGGCACCATTATTATTTTACAAAGGAGAGCAGTGAGGCGCAGAAAGGTTTGGAAACTAAGGGACTGTAGGAGGCAGAGCCAGGATTCAGACCCAGACCAGAAGGTGATAAATGAACCATCCTGTCCATGTCACTGTAGCAGGTAATACATTCTTCCTACCCCCCAAGGCCTTTTATCAAAATGGGTGAGTGAGCTTGACCGAGGCAGCTCTGTTCCCTGTCCTAGTGAGCATACCTCAGCACCATAGCCTTGTTCACCTGGGCCTCCATGGAGCCCTGCCTGGGGACGGCCTCAGGAAAGGATTTCCCAATCTCCCTTCTAGCCTCAAGAGAGGAATCTGGAAATCCAATTGCACTTTATTATTATTGCCAGTTGTGGGGCTTGTACTCAGGGCCTGAGCACTGTCCTTGGACTTTTCTCAAGGCTAGAGCTCTGCCACTTGAGCCACAGCACCACTTCCACTTTTTTCTGTGTACGTGGTATGGAGGAATTGAGCCCGGGTCTTCGTGCATGCTAGGCAAGCACTCTACCACTAAGCCAAACTTCTGGCTCCTGTACTTTATTATTATTATTATTATTATTATTATTATTATACCACCAACTCAGGAGGGATTTCATTGTTACATTTCTGTGTGTTTACAGTGTATTCCAATCAGTTCTCACCCTCTCTGTCACTTTCCCTTTTTCCTTTCCCTCCTTCCCAAAACAAATTCACCAAGTTTCATTGTTCTATATTCATGATTGCAGATACTCTATTTCAACTATTTTCTTTTTTAATTTTTTGTTTTTTTATTGTAATTAATAGAAGGGTATTTCAACTATTTTCAACTGCCTTCATTCTCCTTGTTAGCCCAACCTTCTCCCACTAGTATCCTTCCCTGGACAGTCTTTATTACTTTTTTGTGTGTGTGCTAGGGCATGAACTTAGGTTTGGGCACTGTCCCTGGGCTTCTTTGGCTCAAGGGTAGTGCTGTACCCCTTGAGCCCCAGCACCACTTCCAACTTTTTTGGTGGTTAGTTGGAGATTAGAGTCTCTTGGACTTACCTGACCAAGACTGGCTTTGGACCATGATGCTCAGATCTCAGCCTCTTAAAACCCCCCAAGTGACTCCCTTTTCTTCCTAGGGTAAAATTACAACTCCATGGCAGAGATGGCTGACTTTTCCAACATTCTCAGCATATTGTGCCATTCCAGTTTGGGCCCTGCAGACATACTACCACTCCAACTTTTGCCATCAATGGCTGCCTCCACCATCTACTCTGATTTCTGCTTGGGGCACAGTAGAACATTTCATACTCTGAGAAGTCTTTCCTAATACCCAACCTCCAGTTGTCTTAGAGCACTGTTTAACACAAAATAAAATAAAAAGAAAATCCATGAAAATGTTTACTTCAGTGATAGATCTACCAGTCTACTCTTAGAAATGAGCTTATAAGACCTTTTGAAGGAGTTTCTGCCCATGATTGCTCTATTCCTAAGCACAGACTCCGTGTGTGATTAAAAACTGGGAGCCTGCTGAGATGCTGGCTTAAACTTTTTGACCAAGATAAAAGGGATTTGTGAGTGGGATATCAAGTCATTCCTCTTGTGGATCTAAATATATGTTGTCTTTTTTAGAAATACAACCTTGATTAACTTGTTTTGAGTTTAAAGTGGCCCAAGCATCCTCTACTCAGTCACTCAGACGTCAGATCCCAGATGATTTCTAGTCACTTTCCTTCCATTCTTTTTCCAGGACCCTAATTAGCTGTCTGATTTAGAACTTCATTGAGCTGGTTCTTCTGTTCTATAGGACACAGGATTTTGAATACCATGAGGTACTGGCAAGGCTCCCTAGCAAATCTCCCCTATTTCCTGTCCCCTGAGGAGCCCCCCCCCCACTTTTTTTCTTTTCTAAGGATTGAATTCAGGGTCTCATACTTGCTAGACAGATATTCTATCACCCGAGCCACACCTTCAGCCCTGGTTTTTGTTGATTATTTTTGAAGCAGTATCACTTTATGCTGGGCCAGCCTGTGCTGCTTGGTGCTACTGGAGATAACAGATAACCCCCACACACTCACACACATCCATTATGCTTCTCCCACCTCACAATGGGTTAATAAGTGAGTACCACTACTTCCAGGAGTTGAGATGGAGACTCAGAGCTTTTTGACTGGTCTGGCCTCAAGCTCTGATCCCTGGATCTCTGCCACACCTTAACTTTTCTTTCTGGCAGTGAGATCTTGGATATTTTAGTATTTGCCTGAAAACTCCCATCTCATTGCATGCTTTCTATGCTACTCAAGCTTGGGGCAGATTTTCTGTGATAGCCTATTTATGCTGCTTTCAGAACTTCTTTTGTGAACACTTACTTTCTTCCATGAAGTATTATTATTTAGCCCCACTAGCTGTCTTTTCTATGGGAATCTTTTTTAAAAAAAAAAAGATTTAATTGTTATTATAAAGTTGCTGTACAGAAGGGTTACAGTTAGATAAGTCAGATAAGAGTGCATTTCTTTCTGAAAATGTTACCCCTTCCCTCCCTCTCTCCCAATTTTTCCACCCATTCCCAACCACAAGTTGTGTAGCTCCTTTTCATCAGTGTCTAGTGAATACCACTGCTTCATTTGTCCTCCCAAAGACATGTAAACGAACAAACAACAAAAAGAAAAAACAAAAATAGCAAAACAGAAAACATCTCTTGTTTTCGTTTCCTGGATAAATCTTACTTTGTATGATCAGATGCATAGCATTGTAACTTTCTGTTCCTCCCTTACCAGTTAGGGAAATCTTTTATTAAAATGTTTGCTCCTGGAATCTGCTTTTTTAGGCATCTGGGGTGACCACATAAGTGTTCTCTCATAGCAATTACCTTGGGTAATGTGTTGTCACATGAGATCCCCTACCACCAGAGAGCTCTTTGTAGAATTCCAGGGACCTAGAAGGGAAAGGACAGCTCTGTGTGCAGCTCCTTCTGTTTCCCCCCAGCTCCCTGCCCAGTCCTGCTCCCTCTGACTTCTTTCTATGGGATGGCCCCTAGCTTTGCTGCTAAATTATCTCAAGAACCATAGCAGTTTGGGGAAGCTTTTTCATATACTCTCAGGTGGCCTGCAG
This sequence comes from Megascapheus bottae, assembly GCF_031878675.1. Taxonomy (NCBI): domain Eukaryota; kingdom Metazoa; phylum Chordata; class Mammalia; order Rodentia; family Geomyidae; genus Megascapheus; species Megascapheus bottae. Next base: position 23,230,173 of record NC_143515.1, read on the forward strand.
CTTCATGAACAGATGATCTTCCTAGCTCAGACTCCCTCTCCCAGGTCTCCTGTTTGAACTCTTCTTGTCTCTGGCCCAGTTCTCTATCACCTCTCACAGTCATGTTCTCAGTGACCTCTTGTCTATCTACTCCTGTGGCTTCAGTCATACCAAGATGATCTCACAACTCTCCTATTAGAACCACTGGTTTCTTTTAGCTGCAACTTCTCTTCCCAAGACCCTGGAATCTGGCTTCAGTCTACCTCTCTTTGAGTATTTACCATGGCCATTCTTCCATCTGGTATGCCTGCTCCTCTCTTCTGACATCTTACTCATTCTGTTTACTGACCTGCATATCATCTCCTCAGGAAAACCTCCCAGATTTCTCCTCTGATTGCCCTGTGACTTCCTGTCTAGGACACTCAAGCTAAATTGTAGCTACGCTATTATAATGTTCAGTACTTTTAGGTATTTGGGCATTTTTCTGTTTTTCTGGTAATTTAAGGAGGAAAGATTGGTATGTCTAGTGACACACAACTGTATTCCCAGCTTACTTCAGAGGTAGAAGCAGGAAGATCTTGAGTTTCAGGAGAGGCTCTGAACAAAGCTAAAGACCCTATCTTATATTTGCTTTTTTTTTTTTCTTTCTATATATGTGGTACCAAGGAATCGAACCCAGGTCTCCATGCGTGCTAGGCAAGCACTTTAACCACTAGGCCAAACTCCCGGCCCCAAAAGACCCTATCTTAAAAATAAATACACGCCAGGGCTGGGAGTATAGCCTACTGGTAGAGCATGCATGAAGCCCTGGGTTGGATTCTTTGGAAGTGGCACTGCAGCTTAAGCGACAATGCTAGCCTTGAGCAAAAAGTGTCTAAGGACAGTGCTCAGGCCCTGAGTTCAAGCCTCAGGATTGGCAAAAAATAAATAAATACATACATACATACATACATACATACATACATAAATTCAAGCCAGAAACAAGTATCTCACTTCTGTAATTCTAGATATTCAGAATAAGATTTGAGGATCACAGTTTGAAGCCAGTCCAGGCAGGAAAATCTGAAAGACTCTTTTCAATAAGCCACCAAAAGCAGGAAATGGAGCTGTGATAGAATGGCCAGCCTTGAGCAAAAATGCTCAGGGACAGTGCCCGGATGGTAAGTTTAAGCCCCATGACTATCACCAAAAAAAGAAAAAGATAAAAAGGGAACAGCTAAGAGCACTTTCTTAGCATGCTTAACCTTAATCCTTAGTTAAAAAAAAAGGTAGATGAGTGAATGAATGAATGAATGAATGAAAGAAAAAAGGAAGGAAGGAGAACAAAGGAAGAAAAGTTATCTTACATTTAAGTTCTCTGTTCTTGGTATGTGAAAGTTGTTAAATATTTATTTAAAAAGTTGTTAGGCAAGCAAAGCAAAGTATACAATACAGAACAGCCCATCTAACTGAGGCATTAGAAGAAGCTGAAACCTTAATACTCCCAGGTAACCACTATTCATCATGAATTAACTCATCTCCTGTGCTATTGGGAAGATTCCAGTTGTAGACCATCCTTTGCAGAATTGAGGAACATAGATGTTCCAGTCCTTAGTTGAAGGCCTTCATTGATGGTGGAACACACTCAAAGAAAGGGAAGGCAGACAACTTTAACCCAGTCATGGTAAGTTAGATATCTATGTGTGTGTGTATATGCATCTGTATACCCACATGGATATGTGTTTGAAGAGTAGCACAGAATTATGGACAACAGGAAACAGATGAGAATGTTTGCAGTGATCATCCCTGGCTTGTAGTATAACAAATGTTTTTAGTGTTTTTTCTATTTTCATGTTTTTAACTTGATGGTAACAGTTTTAAAATATTTCTTGGATAAGGTAAATTTGAGTTTCTCAACGTGATCAGATGACAGTGTGATAAGGTTTTGTTTTTATACTTCCTACACTGCCCCATAGTGGACCAGGAATCATGGAGTTGAGCCCTTTGGCATTGGCCCTGGAAAATTGGACATTAGTGTGACTCTTGCTGTCAGCCATCTGGACTTGGCTGTCTCTTGCTGCTACTGGACACCTTGTAAAATTTCCAGCAGACACAGAACACCACAAGAGAAACTAATGTACTCAACTCTGCTATTCAAGCAATCTACAGAACTGTTTTGTTTTGTTTTTACTACCTAAGATCAAGCTTGACTGGGGGTTATTTGAAGTAAATGTGATAGGAATCTCCCATGCTAATTCTTCCTCTCCATCTTTTACGCCATATAACCCTCATTTTATTCCTGAAGTTGGAGCTCATCTGACCTTACTTGAGGTCAGATAATTTTATCCTTTTCCCAGCAAAAAATTTCCAGAGGGCATTGAAACAACTAGATTTCATGAAAATTACAAAGGCAAAATGACAACAATGATGGAGGAAGGTGGCTCATACCACTGTTAACTATCTGGTCACATTACACACCACCAGTATTGGGACAGCCCAATAGCACAATACCATGTGCCTCTGGAGAAAATGCTTTGAAAAAGGCACAGCATCACTGCTATATTGTATTAACCCCAAATTGTATAACTTGAATGTAATCAGAAATCCACATTAGGTGAACCCCAACTAAGGGACATTCTCTGAAATCATTAGCTTATGTTTTTCAGAATTGTCAAGGTCATGAGAGGTAAAGAAACTACTTCAGATTAAAAGAGTCTTATGAGACATGGCAGTGAATGCTCCATGTGACCCTGGACTGCATCCTGGAATAGGAATAAAAACAGAAGCAAAAACAAAACTTGTTGTGGCTTTTATGCTGAGATCAGCCATCACTGAAACATTTAGGTAATTTTTTTTGTAAGTCATTTTTGTTTTTTTTAGGCCAGTCCTGGGGCTTGAGCCTGAGCACTGTCCTTGGACACGTTTTTTGTTTTGTTTTGTTTTTTTGCTCAAGGCTAGCTCTGCCACTTGAGCCACAGCACCACATCTGGCTTTTTCTGTGTATTTGGTTCCAGGGAATTGAACGCAGGGCTTTGTGTATGCTAGGTGAGCATGCTACCACTAGGCCACATTCCCGGCCCCTTTTTGTAAGTGTTTTTGTTAGATTCTGATATTGAATTCATGTTGATTTCCTGATTTTAATCATTATCTCATGGTTGTATAGGAATGTGTTTATTTCTAGGACATAAAATATTAAGACACAAAAATAAAATATTTAACTCCTGACCATGTCACATTTTCACCATATTTTTAAGAAATTAACTTATATACATATTACACAGAAGTTGTAAACTGTTAAAAATCAAGAGACTCTGGGGAAAGGGGAGATGAAGATTCTTTGTATTTTTTTTGTAAATGTGAAATAATTTCAAAATACTAAAGTAGAAAACAAACTCTGCTATCTCTAGATCGCAGCGCTGTGACAGTTCAACAGCAGAAACTTCTACAGTGTTTCCCTATGTCCATACCTCCATGGCTGTTGCCAGAGTTATTTCCTGTATCATTTAGGGCTCCTCAGAATTTGCTTTACCACGACTGGCCATGGAGTAAAACTGGTGGAAGAACAGACAAATAGTGTGGGCTCACTATACCCGAAGATTTCTCTCTCCTGGCATCTGTTGCTGCTGCTCATGTCTTAAAGCTGACTCACACTTTTCCCTGCTTTAGACTGACCCTAGACAGAATGCAGCCTTCAAAGGATATTTAAACCCAGTAAAAGGTATCAGTGCACAGAGATCAGTGTACTTCAAGGTGCTGTGGTAGAGCTCTCCATAGCTAACAAGGCACTTACCTCCAAGGAAGCAACCTTTCCAAAGCCAGGATTTGTCTGGAGAAGGGTCTGCCTTCTTGTATGTTTCAGTGAAAATCTCACATCTTCTTCTTCGTTCAGCATGGGCCAGGAGACCTTTTCTAGCCCTTACGTTTTAAATCCAGTTCAGTTAACTTTCTGCACTTGTAGCTGGTTCTCCTGGGAAAAGTAAATGGGTGGTTAAGGGTGTGCTTAGGATCCAGAGGCAGATCTCTAAGTGGAGCTACAGGATGGCTTTGTGGGTGGGTTTTTTTTTTTTTTAATCATTACTTGCACAGTTCCTCTGAAGCTGCTGGCCAAGGAAACAGAAGCAGGAAAAACAGCTACATGGCTTCCGGTCTTCTTCCCTGTCTTTTCCTTCCAGTTCTTTTGCCCCACAATTTCCTGTCCCTTAGCCTTTACCTCTGTTTTCTGTTTATGTCCCTTATCTTCAGTCAACTTCTCCCACTTATTTTATTACCCTCCCTAATTGGCCCAAACATTTTAATACCCACTGAATAAGCTAAGATTTCGGTTTCCCATTCTTTATTTGAAAAGCAGATGCGTGAGAATTTTAGGGGAGGAAGGCTGTTAGAAATTAGAAGTGCCCAGCACTTCTTTTTTCCAGATCAGCAGATGTCTTCTAAGAGCTCAAGTGACTGGCCTCTATCAAATTGCCAAAGAGTTGAACATTTGAAATCTTTCTTCTTTGCATGTGTGTAAGAGAGTATCAGTACTGGGCTTGAACTCAGGGCCTAGATGCCATCCCTTAGCTTTTTGGCTCAATGATGGTGCTCTGCCCCTTGAGCCACATCTCCACTTTCAGCTTTTTGGTGGTGAATTGAAGATGAGAGTCTCCTGGACTTTCTTGCCTGACTGCCTTCAAAATAAGGTCCTCAGCTCTCAGCCTCCTGAGTGGTTAGAATTATAGGCGTGAGTCACAGGGACTTGGTTCAGTGGGGATCTGGTAGCAGGCAGCTGCTTAATGCATTCATTCACGCATCAGTTCATCTGTGCAGCACGTGCCTCTAAGTGCCTTTTTACAAGCTAGGCACTGTTTATGGTTCCTATTTTGTAGCATTGAGTGAACAAAATGTACAAAGCAGAACCTTATATTTTAGTGGGGACAGAATATGTAGTGGTAGCAGTGCTATGAAATAAAGAGAAGCAGGGAAGCAAATAACAGGGTTTCAAGGTGGGAAGTTGTTTGTAGAGAGTTGTTAAGGAAGACTCAGAGAGAGCTCCCCTGCTGACAGCTTTGCCACTTCGGTAAAATCTGGAAGAAATACCATCTGTCGTTGCTGAGCATGTTGTAGTTTGCAGACTGTTTCATGTATTCCAAGAGTTCCAAATTAATTGCCTTAATACTTGGAATTTGTGAAGAGCAGGATATTGAATTATAATAATGATAGTCTCTATATTAGAGGAATTACTAGTAAATGCAGATTAAAAAACATGCCCTGGTGGCTTACATTCGTCATTTCATAGGAGCCTGAGGTCAAGAGAAACACTGTTTCAGGAAAACTTGAGCAAAAAAAGTTCATGAGACTCCATGTCAGCCCGAAAAACTGGATATAGTGGTTTGACCTGTCAGCCTAGCTACAGCAGGCCACATAAGAGATCCATGGTCTGGGCAAAAAGTGATAGCCTGTCTCAAAATAACTAGTGCAAAAAGGGCTGCAGGCCTCGTTTAGCAGTACAGCATCTACCTAGCAAGCAAAAGGTTCTAAGTTCAAACCCCAGTACCAGCCTCCCACACACAAAACACAACCCCTCCCCATATGTCAGAGTCAGAAATGTACTGGTTAGTATGGTACTGGTTGTGCATATACCAACCAATGGTTAATTTTTCTTCATGAAGACTAAACCTCAGATTTTGCCAAGAATCAGCCCATCTTCAGGCTGAATCTATTGTTTTTCCTAGGTGCTTTCTCTCTACTGTAAAAACTTACCGGAAGGCAGGATTTCTCCAAGGGCTGCCATTACAGAACATGAGAGAATTTGCTTAATGTACACACTCAACATCCTCACCAGATCCTACTAATTGCCTTACTTCTGATGCTCCATCCCGTCTGATGTGTGCATTCAGGCTGTATGTGTTTTATTATGCAGTCTCCTGTATGAGTGGGGACATGACTGCATATCCTGATGAATCAGGAATTCCAACATTGTACAGCTAAATAAAGCACAGAAAAAGAATAGATACTGAAACTAGTGTCACCAATTTTGACTTCGAGTTTCAGTTTTTGCTTTAAGTCTAATTCTCCTAATTGATTTCAAAAACGTGTTGACATTTTAATGTATATGTTGATTATCTAAATGGTTAGAACTGAGAGGGGAAGTACTTTCATCTCTCAGGGATGTTTGACGGTGTCTGAAGACATTATTTCTTGATAAAGCTGAAAGGGAATCAATCAGAGATGCTAGAGTCATTTGGTGTTGAGAGCTGATATTTCTAAACATCCTACAATGTACAGGACAACTTTGGTCACAGAGAATTACCCAGGCTAAAACATCAGCAGTACTAAGGTTTAGAAACCTGTGTTACAGATTGGGATTCGAAGTGGTCTTTCATCTAAAGAGTTCCTCTGCTAAAGCTGATTTATAGTTAAGCTTTGCAGGTTGTAGTAGGATACAGATCTGCTTGGATGAGGAAGGGAGAGTTGACTGTAGAATCATAAGAGAGAAGTAAAAGGTCAACAAGAGCTCCAAAAGCCATAGGTAGTACATGGCACTAGTGTGCTCATGAGCAATTTTATTGTGTATATTTGAGATTTACAATGTGAAATTATGGGGTAATAAAGTGGTCACTATAGTAAAGCAAACTAATATATCTGTCATATCACATAGTTACTCTTCTGGGACAGGAGCAGCCAAAAACACATAATCTAACAAAATGCCTAATACAACAATAAAGTTCTATAAGTTTAGATTTTACACTGTGTATTGAATCTGTAAACTGGGTTATTATGTATTCTTTGTCCTACTCTGGTTTCTTCTCTCCAGTCCCACTGGAAATAACTACTGTTTCATTTTGTGTGTGTGTGTGTGTGTGTGTGTGTGGTATGTTTTTTAAAAAAAATTATTGAATTCCACATATAAGTGAGATCATACAATATTTCTCTGTCTGGCTCTGGCTTATTTCACTTAGCATAATTTCCTCTACGTTCATCTATGTTGTCATCTTTGTTCTATACCTCTGCCCCAACAAGTTGCCTCTTCCTTTATGGTGGGGATAGATGAGAGTTTAGAACTTGCACTCAGTTTCTGCACTGAACCCCATTGCTTTTGTCGTAGTGCCCCTGGATGGGGTTGGAGACCACCTCGGAAGCCAATTTTAGGAACTCCCCAGGTCTGGTTGGGTGTGAGACACACACTGCTGAACAGCCCTCTTTTCCACAGAGTTCCCACTACATCCTGCCCTTAGGTTCCATGTATTATTTCCCTGACCCTGTTCAGAGAGCTGGAACCCGCTTAGTCTGGAACTCAGTCTGTTTCATCCTTGCATCCTTACTTAGCACATGGAAAGGTTTGGTGAAACTTTCATAGATTACTTTTGTGTGTGTGTATGCAGTGGGGATGCCCATGGTTTTTTGATGATGTTGTTGTTGCCGTTGTTTATTTATTTGGGTAAAAGCAAAATTTTAAATGCATTTTGTTCAGAAAGCCCTGTTCTGTTTTCTAAAACAATTGGGATTTCAGAGTGTTCTGGAACTTAGTTTGGAATTGTCACATCGAAGTTACTGATTTTCTTAAGGCTTACTTCTCTTTGGTCACAATCCCTTTCAAGGTAGTTTCTCAAATTAGGACAAGTTTGCTCTGTTTGTCCTGTGGAATCTTACCTCTCCCTGCTCTCTACACATCTCTCTGTCTCTCCCTTCTCTCTCTGTTTCTCTCTTGTTCTCCCTTCTTTCCTCTTTCCTTTCTGTCTTTTCCCTCCATTTCTTCTTTTGTCCCCTCTCCTCCCTCCTTCCCTCTCTTTCTCTCTCTTCTTCATCCCTCTTCCCTCTTTTTTTGGCCGAAGTGCTAGGAATTGAACCCAGGGCCTATTACTCTAGCTTTGTCATTTGAGCCAAGCCTCATGGGGATCTTATCTTTTTAGAATAGCCTTCACTGTCCTCATCCCAAAGGTGCTTAGTTCTTCTTTGCCTTCCAGATTCTACTAGTACGTTTGAAGAACTCCCCTCCTCCTTATTCACACGACCTTAATTTTACTTGAGGAAGCAGCCTGCTCTGTTATGAGAAGCTCTCAACCAATTCGCAGTTGTATTTAGCCATGGTAGTTATGGCCAAAGGTATGAATGGAATTTGTCCGGGGTCTTGAGGAAATGTTTCACTCTCTTGATCCAGAATCCTTCCTTTTATTTCCTGCTTAGATGATAGAGCAGAAGTTGACCACATTCCAATGCTAGAAGAGCAGAAGATGACAGGGCATCCATAACATCACAGAGCTGCTATGTTAGCCCTGGTGTGTTGACCCTAGACTGGGGGGAAATAAACCCTGCCTTGTTCAAGGCCTTGTAAGTCAGGGTTCTCTTACACACAGCTGAGCACAGACACTCCTGTCCATACTCCAGCCGGCGTTTTCCCTCTTTAAGGGAATTTTCTGACTTGGCAGCCCACAGATGTTTGAGACTCAGCAAGGCTAACTGACCTTGGTATCACTGCTCATACTTCCTCCTGCGCTAGACTGACAGGGCTCTACTGCCTCCATTTAACTTGTCTTTCTTCCTGTCCCGTCACCCCTTCAGCTCTATCTCCTGACCTGGCAGTGCAGCAGAAGCCCTTGCTCTCTGCCTTACCCCATCTTCCTGGAGGCTAGTAGAGTCTTGCTGAGCAGCTTCTCTCAGCAACTTCTCTCTTCCTTGCCCCCACCCCTCCCCTGCCCCCACTCCATCCAGGGAGATATATATATATATTTTTTTTTTTTTGGCAGTCCTCGGGACTGAACTTGGGGTCTGAGCACTGTCCTTGGGCTTTCTTCAAGGCTCCTGCTCTACCACTTGAGCCACAGCACCACTTCCAGCTTTTCTATGTATGTGATACCAAGGAATTGAACCCAGGTCTTTGTGTATGGTAGGCAAACACTCTACCACTAGGTCAAACTCCCAGCCCAACCCAGGGATTTTTGTCCTGTTGGCTTCATCCTCTCTCACATCCCCCCAAAACTCCAGCTTCATAGTTTCCCATGGCCTTCTGCTGTCTTCCTCATCTTAACATCTGTACTCAAAGGCGAACTGAAGCCCAGACCTAGACTTCCTGCGAGAGTCCCCTAGGATGAAAGGAGCAGGCAGGCCAAGGAGCCCAGTCAGCCTGTGGTTTCTGATTCCCCAGGAGCACAGGCATTTAGCTTGCTGTCATCTCTTTGGTGATCCCAGTTTGAGGTGAGGAGCCAGAGACTTTAAAACAATGTTTTATTAGAAGGTGAGGAAGATAAAACAAAAAAATCCCTACTGACCATATTTTCTGTTAAAATCAATAACAGGAATCTAGGGCTAGGAAAATTTTCTCATCAGCAAAATGACTCCAGGATAGATCTCTTTGCTAAGCGAAGGGGGAGAGGGGAGAAGATTTACGTAAGTAGATAGAGTGATAACAGAGAACTACACGGTAGAGAATACAAAAAAAAAAATCAAGACAATGCTATAGGTTCCATAGTATTCCAGTATTCCATAAGGTTAGAAAATGAGTTCACTTTGAAAGCCCAGCAAGGTATCACTCTTGTTTATAAATCATTTATCATATGACCACATTGAATCCTTTTCCTGAAGAACCTTATAGTCTGGTTTTAAGCATTATGTACTTCTTTGCCAATCTTATAGCTGAGTATCTTGTTCCAGTGGATTTCAGTGCTGGTTCAGTTCAAGGCCTTGACTATGGTATCAGACGTTGATACTTTTCACTAATTTTCTGCACTGTCTATGATTTTAATGAAGTACTTAGCAGTTGGGACTTCATTAGAAACAGTTACTGAATCTTGTACATCTTTATAACCAACAATTGTAATTGTACATTGCCATCTTCATATTAGTGAACCTGAATCTTTAGTACTACTACCGCTGGTGCTATAGGTAGTGTGATTGTGAACTACCACTCTGATCTCCAACAACCATTCCAGATGTTTTTAGGCTGAAACTGGTGGCTTCCAATACACTTACTTATAGTCTGTTGCCCATTTATAAGTTTCAGCATAAACAGTACAAGAAGTTGTTGGAATAATGATTTAAAGTATTGTCTCTCTAAGACTGGAAGCCTCCTCTGGGGGTGGGGGTAGGAGGGTCCCTTCTCTCTGTATGTGGTCAAACATAAAGGAAATTTTGTTCCTTGGAGCTTAAAAATCTGATAGTATCCAGGTCACCATGCTCTGTTATTAAGACTCAATCTTTATATCCTTCTATTTTGACCCATGTTAGAGTAGGCGAATGCATGTGCTGCCTCTCCCTGAGGAGGCAGTCATTAGTAAGTAGTAGTCCAACATCATTAAATAGTCCATGAAACTCCCTGGGGGTGCATGCGTGATGAATTTAGCAGCTCTGTGTCCCTTTTCCCTATCCAACACCCAATCCTTAAGTTGGCCCTCTTGGGCTGCTCCTTGTTGAATCTTGATGGCATCTGTGTAAATCTGGAGGTCACATTGAAGAGGGTTTGGCCAGGGTAAAAGAAACAGCGAATTGAACCAAAGTACGTTCTGTTCCTTTTGACCAGAAAAACCTCAAGCAAAAGTCCCTCACAGTACCACTGAACATGCACATGTACGTGCATCCCCATCTCCTCAGAGACTGGCTTTCACTGTACCCTGTCTCCCAGGGTCTCAACTTCTCCCAATCTCCCTAGAAAGGAGCAAGGTGAAGTTAGCATTATGGAAGTTACTTAGCCACTGGGGCGGCTTTAATCCACCGTGGGAAACAGGAGTGACTACAGACATATAAACTCATAAGAAGTCATAACGTTTTGATATGTGTGTAGGATGAAGTCATAATGAGGTTATTGCCTGGGTAGCCTCAGAAAGAAGAGGATCCAAACTGATAGACCCTGGGAGCCAAAAGCTTTAGGAAATGGAGAACAGGAACCAAGAGGAAGCCACAGGCAAAAGGCAAGCCAGCTAGCTCTTGTGACTTTTGGCCAGCGGAAGTCTGGAGGAATGCCTGAAGCCACCACTGCGTCTGCAACCCTTGAGAAAATCAGTGAATAGATAATGAGAGTGGGCAAAGCAAGGACCTTGCTTGCATGGAATCTATAGCTTATAGGAGAGACAGAAGAAAATTGTAGTAAGTGTGAAAGTATGAACAATTTGCCTGCTGATGACAGATTTTATAATACAAGTCAATGCATCCCTATAGGCAGTTTTGCTAGGCAAGGCCCATCTGTAGTTGTCTTTTCTAGCCCAAAGAGAATTGATTGTTACCACTGGTTGAATCAGATTTTTTTACAAAAAATGAATGGAGGCTAAAGTTGCAGGCACACCTTTAGCTAGATGTGGCTTTAGTGTGGGAAGATGTCTTCAGCAGGCTGCTTCCTCAGGTGACATTGCTATGGGAAGTGGGAACGGAAGCCCTCTAGTGGGAGAGTTCACTATCAATCTTGTTCATTCCTTTCTTTTTTGTACTGGTACTAGAACTTGAACTCAGGGTTTTGCACTCTCATCTGACTTTTGTTTTTGCTTCACAGCTGGCACTCTACCACTTGAGCCACACCTCTGGTTCCTACTTTTTTCTGGTTAATTGGAGATCAGAATCTCGTGGACCTTTTCCTGCCAGGGCTGGCTTCAAACCTCCATCTTTAGATCTCAGCCTTCTGAGTAGACAGTGCATTTATGAGCCATTAGTGCTCAGTTTAATCCTTCTTTCTTGATCCATTGATTCATTAACCAGCTCTTGTAAAGTCTGTGATACTTATGCAAAAGGGACATGAACAAACTGGACATGCTGAGTATGACTGCTCTTTGATTTGTTTCTCCATAAATGTATTTCTGTCCAGCTGAATATAGACATGTGGTCATTTCCTAATGAACTTCCCTCTGAAAATCTAGGAACTTGGTTTCTGAAGGTCTTTTTAAGACAAGGGTTTACTATGTAGTCTAAGCTGTCAAAGAATTCTTGACCTTCCTGCCTCTTTCATCCAAGTCCTGGGATTACAGATGTATGATTTGATCCTAACACCCTGAAAAGATGATCTGGGGTTTCTTAAAAAAAAGAAAGGGGGGGTGTGCAGGAGTTTGGCCTACAGGTAGAATGCTTGCCTAGAACGCACGAAGACCCAGGTTCGATTCCTCAATACCATATTCATAGAAAAAAGCCAGAAGTGGTGCTGAGGCTCAAGTGGTAGAGCTCTAGCCTTGAGAAAGCCCAAGGACAGTGTTCAGGACCTGAGCTCAAGCCCAGGACTAGTAAAAAAAAAAAAAAAAAAAAGAGGAAGGGGCACTGTGCCTTAGAGGGGTACAGTGCTAGCCTTGAGCTGAAATGCTCAAGGACAGTGCCCAGGCCCTGGGTTCAAGCCCCAGCAGTACCAGCACCAAAAAAAAAAAAATCTTTTTTTTTTTTTTGTTGGGACTCTATTACTCGATCCATATCTCTGCTGCCTTTTGCTAGTTAATTGGAGATACTGACGTTTCTGTCTGAACATGATCCTGAGATCTCAGCCTCCTGAATAACTAGAAGTGAGCCCTCATAGCCTCGCTCTAAAAATATTTTGTTGGGGTTTTTTCAAATATATTTTCGTAGATAAGATGCCAATCATAGCTTAAAAGATTTTCTCTCAAAATGAAAACAGTTTCAATTTTTTAGAATGAAACTAGGATTAGAAAGTACAGAAATATAAATAAACTCAGAGTTGTTCTGCTGGTTCTTAATAGCTGGATGATCCTTTTTCCAGTTGCCTTGATACCTGCGATCACTTTTGGATACATACATAACCTTCCCGTAAATTTTGATCATTTTTTGATACCGGGTTTAAGCTTTCAGGGCCTTGTGCTTTCTAAGTGGGCACTCTACTGATGACCCACATCTCTAGCTACAATTTTGTTAAAAGTATAGCTATGAGGCCGAGAGTTTGGCCTAGTGGTAGAATGCTTGCCTGGCATGCACGAAGACCTGGGTTCAATTCCTCGGTACCACATACATAGAAAAAAGCTGGAAAGGGTGCTATGGCTCAAGTGATAGAGTGCTAGCCTTGACAACGCCTAAGGACAGTGTTCAAGCCCCAGGACTAGCAAAAAAAAAAAGTATAGTTGTCATCTAAATTTATGGAATATAAATGACAAGGCATGCCTGTGATTCAATGTTGATATAATTGAGCTTTTATATGTAGCCCATCCTTCACCAAACAGTATGTTAAAGACAAAAGAATGAGAACCTGCAGGTGCACCAGAAGTGATCATGGCTTTCAACTAACAGTCTTAAACTAATAGCTTTCCGTTGCTAAAATGAAATGCCTGAGATAATTTATAAAGAAGAAAGGTTAGCTGGCTGCCAGTGGCTCATGCCTGTACTCCTAGCTACTTGGGAAGCTAACATGTGAGGATTGTGGTTCAAAGGCAGCCAGGGAAGAAAAATCTCTGTGAGACTGATCTCCAATTAACCACTCAAAAACTGAAGTGGAGGGGCTGAGAATGTGGCCTAGTGGTAGAGTGCTTGTCTAGCATGCACAAAGCCCTGGGTTTGATTCCTTGGTACCACATACACAGGAAAAGCTGGAAGTGGTGCTGTAGCTCAAGTGGTAGAACATTAGCCTTGAGAAAGGTCAAGGACAGTGCCCAGGCCCTGAGTTCAAGCCCCAAGTGACAAAACAAACAATCAGAGATGGAGCTATGACTCAAAGTGGTAGAGTGCTAACCTTGAGAAAAAGAGTTCAGAGACAGTTCAAGCCTCACAACTGACCAAACCAAAAAGAGATGGGGCAGAAGGTGAGAAGGTTAATTTAGGCTTATAATACTGGAGGTTCCAGTCTAAGACTGAGTTGGCCTCTTTGCTTTGGGCTTCTAGTGAGAGTGGCACATCATGCCAGGAGCAGGAGTGTGTGATGGAGCAAATCATGAACCAGGAAGCAAAAGAAGTTGAAAATAAAGTCCCAAGATCCTCCTCAAGCACACACGCCATAGACCTAGGACTTCACCACCTCCCAAAAATTCCACCTGAGGATCGATCAAGCCTTTAACCCATCGACCTTTGAGATATACTTATCCAAATCATAACTTAAACAGAGACTTCTTCAGAGCATCTTTTTGTTTTTGCTTTCTTGCTTTATTTTTGGTGGTGCTGGGGTTTGAACTCACCTTGTTAGGCAGGTACTCTACTTCTGAGCCATGCCACCAGCTCTGTTTTGTGTCATTTTTGAAATAAGGTTTCACTTCCTGCTAGAGTGTGCTTTTGAACCTTCCTATTTCAGGCTTTCTGGCTGGCTGGGATGACAGACACCAACCTTACCCAGAAGTCCTCTGATGAAATGGCATCTTGTAGACTTTTCTGCCTGGAGTGGCCTGGAACTGCATGGCTTTCCATATGGCTTAGAGTAACAGGCGTGGAACTGTACCCAGATAGTGGTTGGGAAGAGGACTTATAAACTTTCCTGCCCATCATAGAATGGTTTTCCATTTTTAGCTTCCTAAGTAGCTAAGATTTCAGGGTGTGAACCACTGGCACCCAACGTGTCATTGCATTGTTTGGGCTTTTTATTTGTGTATTTGGTTGGAGACTGGATCTCATTGTGTAGACAAAGCTGGCCCAGCCTCAAAGTCAGCCTGACTCATTCTCCCTAATGATGGCTTGTAGTCGTGTGCCACCACATGTGACTTTAGGGCTGCCTTATTTTGTAAGTGTGCTGGGAGGGCTGCCTTCTTCTGAGGCCGAGGGTGTGGAGTACAGATGGTCTCCTTAAAAACTAGAAGAAACGAATCCCAGCCAAGGCCACGTATGGAGACTTGAAATTCCTTGGGAAGCTTGTTTCTTTTACCTTGAACAAATTCGTGTCTGAACATGACTACATGTATATATGCCTACATTTTCAGAAAACGATGTTTGCCTCTCATATCTTTCTGAGTTTAGGAATAGATTCCCCCAGTACTTTAAACAAGTGTTCCACAAACTTTACTGTTCACTTGAATCTCCTGGGAATATTATGAAAATGTGGGGCCTGAGCTGAGTGCAGTGGCTCATGTCTGTAATCCTAGCTACCTCAGTGTGGGGAGAGGGGATGGTGAGCTGTGACTCAGGATAGTTGTTTGCTGGGCTTTGGGAGAATGTTCCCTCTCCAGAGAGCTTTTGCAAAGCAGATGGAGCTAATTGAGCACAGAACCAGACTATATCTCTGATGATGCTGTAGCTGGAGCCCACAGCCAGAAGTGTTGTGAATAAAAAGACAGAAAATGCTACTCAGGAGGCAGAGATCTGAGGACCAAGGTTCAAAGCCAGCCTGGGCACTAAAGTCTGTGAGACTCTTACCTCCCATTAACCACCAGAAAACTAAAAGTAGTGCTGTGGCTCCAGTGGTAAGGGGATAGCCTTGAGCTGAAGAGCTCAGGGACAGCACCCAGACCCAGAGTTCAAGTCCCATGACCGAAGTGGGGAGGGGAAGACAGAAAATACCTTAAAGCATTGTCAGAGGAGGAACATAAAATGAAACTGGGCACTGATAACTCCCCTTTCTGTGGAATAATGATAGGAACAGCAAGCACTACCACCTGCTTTGTGCACACATCCCTGTTGTTAAGCCTCCACCTACTGTGTTGCATGTAGCCCTCACGCTCTGTGAGGTACAGAGGAGCAGAAACTGTAGTTACAGAAAGTTATACTAATTTGCTCCAGACTTCTTAGCAGCTGGAGGGGCTGAATGTAGGCATTGGTCTGTTGATTCTATGGCCCTGTACCCGCCCTCTTGAGCTCTTTTCCAGCGGGATTAGCCAAACCCACTGCTGCATGTCAGTGATGTGGGGAATAAGCAGGTGTTCCCACATACCTTCTTGTCACCTTCACCGCTGCTCCTTCCCCTGCTTCATTCTTCATTCCTGGAAGTGGCAAAAGAGAATTGTCCAATGCACCAGTCAATAGCACGGAAACAGAAACCACCACAGTTAATTCAAGCAGAAAGGGCTTTAATACCAGAGATTAATTACAAAGAAGTTGAAGGGCCCAAGGATTTCAAAGAAGGAAATGTGGGGCCAGGAGTTTGGCCTAGTGGTAGAGTGCTTGCCTAGCATGCACGAAGACCCAGGTTCAATTCCTCGATACCACATACGTAGAAAAAAGCCAGAAGTAGTGCTGTGGCTCAAGTGGTAGAGCTCTAGCCTTGAGAAAGTCCAAGGACAGTGCTCAGGCCCTGAGTTCAAGGCCCAGAGGACTGGCAAAAAAAAAAAAAGGAAATGTGAGCTAGACATCAGGTATGGGTAGTGTCCTGAACTGAAGCTGTTGCAGTGTCATGGCTACTGGCAGGCACAAAACAAGGTTTCTGTATGCTCACTGTTGCTGCTGATGTTATGTGTAGAATTTCTCCACCCCACATTGCTGCCTTAACTGCTGCTTTGGGGAATTGAAAGTTTACTTTTGTCTTCCAGTCTTTTGCTAGCACATCCCAGGATCATGATTTAACACGAAGCCAGCTGGCAAGACAGTCTGTGAAATGTAGATTACAGGTTTGGAGTTTAAGAAGCAGGCCAAGCCAGAGCCCAGAGCTAACAGGCCTTCCCAATGCACATAGATGGAAACTTAGATTCTTGCTCATCCCCTCACCACAGCTGCTTCGTTCTCTGGAGGTCCACATGGGTATGAACTGAGTGTCATTCTGGTCATAAAAACTCAGACAACTCAGTACACCTCAATTTTATGCAACTACTGTCTGCAGTAGTCTGGCGGTTCCTTCCACTTGGCCCACTATACATTAGGTAACCACAGAGTTGTTTCTGAAAGCCTTCCAGGGTCTCAGTGGTTCTTACCTCTCATTTAAGAATTCAGTAGATTCTTTAGCAAAGGTTTCCTAATAAGGTCTTCAGCACTATTGTTTGAAACTATGGGAACAGAGGGAATACAGTGATGAAGAATTCTTGCAGTCTAGAAATGATAAAATTCTTGATTCACAGAATTGGAGTTGAGGGAAAGGTTGTTTAAGGTAACAAAAGAAAGAAAAAGAAGAAGAAAGGAGTGCTTGGCTAGCAAATGCAAGGCCCTGAGTTCAATCTCCATCACTGCAAAAAAAAATAATATAAACAAGTATATCCCCTTAATGTGTATATATTTAAAGGAAGGTTTCTTTTAAACTTTCGACAATCGTATTTGTTCTTCCTCTGTCACTTTTTTCTGGGTTTGTTGTTGTGTTGTTTTGTTTTATTCTGTGCCCTCAGGCTGCCCTTCCCTCTATCCTTTCTCCACAACCATGGCACCCACCAATCTGCTCTGGATCTCTGTAATTTGACATTTCAACAATGAAGTTTATATGGAAGAATTGTGATCTAGGCCAGATTAAACAAAAAGAAAACATATCCCCAAAATAGCCAGTGCAAAAAGGGATGGAGGCATTGCTGAAGTGGTAGAATACCTGAATAGCAAGTACAAGGCCCTGAGTTCAAACCCCAATACTACCAAACCAAACAAAATGAAGCAACAACAATTTTTTCCCATTTCTTTCCAAATAATCAAATAATACAGTATCAGCTGGGCTCTGGTGGCTCACACCTATAATCCCAGTTACTCAGGAGACTGAGATCTGAGGATTGAAGCCAGCCTGCGCAGAAAAGTTCATGAGATTCTTATTTCCAACAGACTAATTTGCAAAAGGCTAGAAGTGAAGCTGTGGCTCAAATGGTAGAGCGCTAACCTTCATCAAAAGAAGCTCAGGGGGGCTGGGAGTTTGGCCTAGTGGTAGAGTGCTTGCCTAGAATGCACAAAGACCTGGGTTCAATTCCTTGGTACCACATGCATAGAAAAAAGCTGGAAGAGGTGCTGAGGCTCAAGTGGTAGAGCCCTAGCCTTGAGAAAGTCCAAGGACAGGGCTCAAGCCCTGAGCTCAAGCCCAGCACTGGCAAAAAAAAAAAAGAAGAAGCTCAGGGATAGAACCCAGGCCCTGAGTTCAAGTTTCAGGACTGGCACACACACATAAAACCAAAAGGCAACTAGCGCAGTATCATTCTTTCTAATGGATGAGTAAAATTCTGTGGTGTTCTTATGCCACATTTGTCCACTGAGGGCCATCAGGGCTGATTCTGTAATTTGGCTGTCAGGAATATGCAGTGAACATGGTTGTGCTGGTATCTGTACTATAACGTGGATTGTAGTCTTCTGCATAAATGCCCAGGAGTAGAAATGCTGGATCCTAGGATAAGTCAGCCTAGAGAGACGAAGGATACGTGTTTTCCCTTAAATGTGGAGCCCTATATGTAGATTTAACTTATAAACTTATACATTGGATGGTATGCAGGTGTATATGAATGACCTTATTAGGAAACCTTTGCTGAAGAACCTACTGATTGAAGGGAGAACTCAAATAGTGTAATTCCTTAAAAAGGCAAAATCAGCTCCTGATTGGAAGGCATGGGGCTGGGGGCAAGGGCGTGGGGTGGCAGGGTCCCCTGTGGACAGGGCAGCCTTGGGCCATAGAAAACTCTCAGCACCTGGGACCAGTTGCTCCTTCCCGTGGATGGGGATATGCCGGGTCGCCTTCGCTTTTGCATTTTCTTTAGCCATGACCTTCAAACACCAGTCCTCCATCCTGCCTCAACCGAAGAAAGCTAAACAGAGCCCTGGCCCGAAGCCTGCGGATACCTCCTCCTCTTCTGGATTGCCCAAGGGAGAAAAAGAACAGCAAGAAGCAATTGAACATATCAATGAAATAGACTTAATGAACAAGCCAGTGAGGAGATTTTGAAAGCAGAACAGAAATATAATAAACTTTGCCAAGCATTTTTTCAGAAGAGGTCAGAATTGATCGCCAAAATCCCAAATTTTGGCATAGCAGCATTTGTCAACCATCCAGAAGCATCTGCGCTGCTGGGGGAGGAGGATGAAGGGGCACTGCATTACCTGATCAGAATTTGAAAATATAAAATCAGGTTACAGAAGAGATTTTTATTTTGATGAAAATCCTTACTTGGAAAATAAAATTCTCTAAAGAATTTCATCTGAATGAGAAAAAAGTCAAAGTCCACTGAAGTCAAATGGAAATCTGGAAAGGATTTGACAAAGCGCTCCAGTTAAACACAGAATAAAGCCAGCAGGAAGTGGCGGCATGAAGACCCAGAGAGCTTCTTCCCTTGATTCGCTGACCACTCAGGTGCTGGTGCAGAGGAGATGGGAGAGTCATCAAAGACCACAACCGGCCAAACCCATTGTAGTACTACCTGGTTCCTGACGTGGATGATGAGGAAAGAGAAGAGGGTGACGATGACGATGAAGAGGAGGAAGGATTGATGAGGAAGGGGATGAGGATGAAGGGGAAGAAGGAGAGAAAGATGAAGAAGATGACTAATAGAAAACACTGATGGTTTCCAACCTTTTTTTTTTTTTTTAGTATTTTCTCCAGATCCTGGGTGCAAGTTGCAGTCTTCTCCCCCTCTGTGCTCAGTTACCCTATTCTTGAGGTCTCAACACCATGGTTCTCAATTTATTGGGATGGGAGGAGTGGGAAGAAATACCTTGCTCAGAATACAATGGGAAAAGAATCCCACATACCTGTGTTCTTTTTTTTTTTCTCTTTTTTTCTTTTCCACTCTTTTTTTTTATTGTAATTAGTAAAAGGGTTACATGATATTTGCCAGATAGAAGGTGCATTAATTCACATACATTGATACCCTTTCACCACATACCTGTGTTCTAAATTCATTTTTATCCCTTTCTGTCTCGACAATAACTGTACAGAATCAACACCACTATCACTTGCTCTGTGGGAAAAGAAAAGCCTCCAGTTCCTTTGCTCTGCCGGAGGCACCAGGCCCTGTGAAGTAGTGCATAGATTCTAGCTTTTTTCTTCTTTTCTCTGTATATTGGGCTCAGAGATTACACTGATTACACTGTGTCTATGTGAATATGGACAGAGTTAGCATTACCAACATGTATCTGTCTACTTTCTCTTGTTTAAAAAAAAGAAAAAACTTTTAAAAAATGGGGTTATATTGTTGTCCTTAATGTACTATGTTATCTCTCATCTCTTTTGCTGTCCCTTGGTTATCTCATATTGTTATAGTATCTCACTTTGTTATCTGATATATTGGATATATTTGTATTTGGTTATTTGAAATTGGATAGGGAAGGGGGGAAAACAAGATGAGGGGTGGCGGGGAGGGAAATGGGGACCAAGACATGAAAAAGGGTATCAATGTATGTGAATTAATGCACCTTCTATCTGGAAAATATAATGTAACCCTTCTATTAATTACAATAAAAATATATGAAAAAATGGGGTTATAGAAGGTCAGCAGAGGGTGGGTTTGAGATGTTTGGGTGGGTTACGTGGGCATTTTGACAGCATGGCTTCTCCTTTGGCATGTGTAATTGTGATGTTAATGGATATTGCAGTTTCAGAGGACACTTTAAAATAAAATTCTCCTAAAGATGACTTGAGCCCTGCCACTATGGGAGATCAACCGACCCTGTAGAATCTTACTCGTAACTTTCTCTGTTGTACTTTTGTTCATTTATTTTAAAATTTTCTTTTGTTTTCACTGCAAAGGAAAGATGATGCTCAATTTTAAACGTTAAAAAAAGTTGCTTTTTTACGTTGGCTTGTCATGGGGGAGTGTGTGTGGTCATCACTAGGGCTGGGTTGCATGGAACCTGAGCCGGGCACCGGTAGTGGACACGGTTCCGCGGAGAGCCAAAGATGGCAGTGAACGTATACTCCACCTCAGTAACCAGTGATAACCTAAGTTGACATGACATGCTGGCCTGGCTCCATGAGTCTCTACGGTTGAATCTGACAAAGATTGAGCAGTTGTGCTCAGGTGCTGCCTATTGTCAGTTTATGGACATGGTATATTCCCTGGCTCTATTGCCTTGAAGAAAGTGAAATTCCAAGCTGTTAGAACTTCAAAATATTACAAGCAGGTTTTAAGAGAATGGGTGTTGTCAAAACAATTCCTGTGGATAATTTAGTTTTAGGAAAGTTTCAGGATAATTTTGAATTTGTCCAATGCTTTAAGAAATTTTTTGATGCGAACTATGATGGAAAAGACTAGGATCCTGTAGCTGCCAGACAAGGTCAAGAAACTGCTGTGACTCCTGCCCGTGTTGCTCCTGCTCTGAATAAACCCAAGAAACCTCTTGGCTCTAGCGGTGCAGCTCCACCAAGGCCCGTTTCAATACAGAGACCTACTGTGACTCCTAAGGCTGGCCCGGGGATGGTGTGAAAGAATCCTGATGTGGACAACGGGGATGATGAAGCAGCCGAATTGATGCAGCAGGTTGAAGATTTGGAGAAAGAGAGACACTTCTACTTCGGAAAGCTAAAGATTTGCCAGTTGCTAAGTTGATTTGCCAGGAGGATGAGGAGGAAAATGACACTGTACTGGAGAGGATTGTAGACATTCTCTCTGCCACAGATGAAGGCTTTGTGATTCCTGATGAAGAGGGCCCACAGGAAGAGCAAGAAGAGTATTAACAGCCTGGACCAGCAGATCAGCATTGAATTCTTCACTCAAATCATGTATTTAACTGTAAAATTCTCCCTTTTATTATCCCTAGGGGATTCACTGGTTTCTTTTCATAAGCAAAAAGTACCTCTTCTTAAGAGTGCACTTTGCAGAAGTTTCACTCCTTTTCCAATAAGTTGAGTTAGGAGCTTATACCTTGTAGCAGAAGCAGGATTAACATCTAGTTGGTTCACCTGGGAATAGAGAGGCTGGCCATGGGACTCAGTGTGTAGATACTGGTCACGCTGATTGCTGAAGAAGGTGTTTGGTGTAACACTGAGGTGGCACCCTCAGTAGAGACATGTAAAGACTGAATTGAATTTTAAGCTAATGTGAAAGGTTGGCAAAGAACGTTCTAATAAATAAATGCCTTAAGAGTATTTAAAATATGCTTCCATACTTCAAAATAGAAAACATAATGTGACAGGAGATACTATGTGTCTGACTTGTGTCTGGGAAGGAGGGGCCAGACTTAGGGACCTTTGGAGCTTGCTGTCTCAGGCCTCTGTAGGGCTGCTTGAATCCTCACAAGGCCACATCTTTGGCCCCAAAGTGAAGTTTAAAAAATTGCTCTGTAAGGTCATTTGGTGTCATCGCCAGATGCATCCCTGCTATAAGCAAGTGGCACAGTTGCCTGGGTGAATAGCTGCCCTGAGATGGTTTGAGATAAAGACCCAGATTTTCACTGAGCAGTCCTGATTTTTCCACTGATCCTTGAAATTGCTTTGTATTATTCTTTCTCTCTCTTTCTTTCTTTCTTTCTTTCTTTCTTTCTTTCTTTCTTTCTTTCTTTCTTTCTTTCTTTCCTGGAAATCAGATAGGCCCAGTTTTGGGGGTGGGGGGTTTTGTTTTTTAAAATCTAACAACTACTTTTGGAGTCTTGCTCACATCTCTGGGAT
Source organism: Megascapheus bottae (assembly GCF_031878675.1). Taxonomy (NCBI): domain Eukaryota; kingdom Metazoa; phylum Chordata; class Mammalia; order Rodentia; family Geomyidae; genus Megascapheus; species Megascapheus bottae. The sequence continues at coordinate 23,252,422 of NC_143515.1, forward strand.
TCAAATGGGGAGTTGCGTCCCATTTTACTGGTTTTTAAGTTTACATTGAACATGTTTCTCTTCTCTGCTCCCTTTGTCCACTGGGGGCTCCTCTTTGGCTCCTTCCTTTTGCTGCTTAGTGTTGGAAGTAGAGCAGGCAGGTGATCATGCTGCAAGTTCTTGCCGGACCTCTGGCAAAGGGAGTGATCACTGACGGCCATCGTTACCTTGGGATCTACAAGGCTGGGGTGTTTTCCATATCTGCTGTTCACAGCTCTCCACTGTTATCTGGATACTTTGCCAGTGCACTAATGTCTTTGGAGATAAAATTCACTAGTGTGTTATAAATGTCAATTTTATTTTGCAGAAAATACAGTACTGTGTCTGAATTAATTATTAATATTTAAAAGATTTCATTCCTCCTTCCTCATTTGCTTTGCCCATGGCCTGCCTAGTCAGTCCCTTTGTTTGGCAGAATTCTGCAAAATGTGTTTCACCCACTACTGAGATTGTTTGGTCCCTGATGTGTTTGTATTGGTTTGTTTCTGGTGGTAGCTTGTCCTAAAATGTGTGTAGAAAACAAGGTATTTTATGATAAAATTGTTGTGTAGTGCATGTTTTGTGTGGAATTCGGAGGGAAACCCAGATTCATTGATTAACAATGCCAAAAATGCAAGTAACCAGCCATTGTTGAAAGGACAGTGGTGCTCTTTCTCTTTTGTGGCCTTTTAGACTTAAGTTGCCCGAAAATTCTGTTTTATTGGGAACCCATTTTCAACCTGGTCTTTCCTGACAGGGTTTTTTTTTTTCTACTTTAAACAGTTTCTAAATAAAATATTTTTTTTTTTTTTGCCAGTCCTGGGCTTGAGCTCAGGGCCTGAGCACTGTCCTTGGACTTTCTCAAGGCTAGAGCTCTACCACTTGAGCCTCAGCACCACTTCTGGCTTTTTTCTATGTATGTGGTACCGAGGAATCGAACCCGGGTCTTCATGCATGCTAGGCAAGCACTTTAACCACTAGGCCAAACTCCCGGCCCCAGAATATTTTATTTCAAGAGAAAAAAAAGTTGCTTTGTAAACAAAAGGTGCATGGTATCCTTAATATGTGGATATTAGATCCAAATAGTACAAAAGCGATGACTCAAATTTGGGTACCCAATGTTATGAACATGGTCTTGGAGATATAAACATAACTACATAGACATAAAAATCTAGCCCAGGCTGTGTTTGAACTGGGATTCTCAGATCTCAGTCTCCTGAGTAGCTAGGATTACAGGTGTGAGCCACTAGTGCCTGGCTCATAAGACTTATTTCTCATTGACTAGTCAGGAATGGCCAGAAGTATGGCTGTAGCTCAAATAGTAGAACACTAGCCTTGAGCACAGAGGCTCAAGAATAGTGCCCCGGCCCTGAGTTCAAGCCTCAGGACCAGCAAAAGTCTCTTTAAGGCCAGGCACATTGGTCACATCTGTAATCCTAGCTACTTAGGAGGTAGGAATAGGAGAGTTGAAATAGGAGGGTTGTGGTCTGAGAACAGTTCAAACAACAACAACAACAAGCACACGACTCTGTCTGAAACAGTAACTAAAGCAAAAGTGCTAGAAGGGTTGGGTGCTCTTAGAAGACTGCTATTTGAGGAGTAAAGAGCAAAGCCAGCACAGGCAGAAAAATCTGTGAGACTCTTTAACTCCAGTTGACCAGCAGATTGCCAGTCTGAGGGTGTGGCTCAAGTGGTAGAGTACCAGCCAGAGCAAAATGTCAAGTAAGAGGCCCCCCTGAGTTCAAGCCCTAGAGCAGGGAGACAAAGAAAAAAAGGTGAGAGTGTGAATAACATGCTTGCCTGGAAAGCACAAGTTCCTGAGCTCAAAATCCTACCCAACACTTCCCTCTTTTTCCCTGCCATGGTCCTCATCTCCTCTGTCCACAGAAATGCCAAGTGAGTGCAACTTCGTGAAGCTGAGAAACGATTGCTCAAGACCCCCCCTGCAATGGTACACTGGAGCCCCAAACAAGATGAGAAGACCCAGCTTGTTGTTAAAGGACATCCTCAAGTAAGTGCCAGCCTCCGGGCCTAACGTCCCCCTTTAGGCTGATGGCATGCAACTGGGAACAATGCAGTGAGAACCCCAAAGATGGCCGCGGCTGGAAAATCATATTTGGTCACAGGATTATTTAAAGGCTTATCATGGTTCAATGTGCAGACGAAGTCATTTATGTGCACATCTATATTTGGTGGAAGCACAGTGCCTGGCTCATTTTCTGTTGCTGAGTTTGGATGTCCCGTAGCAACTTCCAGCACCCTGTCTTTTGTGCCATTATTTAACAAAAGGTTTTCTCCCTCAGCTAATTTAAGTTCCCTACTATTAAATATTGAATACTAAAACATAGGATAGTCCAGTCACCTACTAGCCTAATATGTGGTAGGACTAATAAAGGGGGAACTTGTCCAACCCAGTAAACAAAAAAATTCTATAGGTGTCTGAAGATACAAGTTACTTATTTGGGGCAGTACAGGAGTAAGAACTCAGGGCCATCTACTTACCAGGCAGATGCTGTATCACTTGAGCTTCCTCCTAGCCATTTAGGATTTTAGATATTTTTCAGGAAGGGTCTTGCAATTTTTACTCTCAGAGTTGACCTCAAACTGTGATTCTCCTGATCTCCAGCTCCCTGAAGTCAGGGATTACAAGAGTGAATTACTGCCTCCAGCCTTTTATCTTTAGCTAGAGTTAGGTGTGGTCCTTGTACTAGTCCTTGGAAAGCTAAGGCAGAGGGATCAGCTTGAGTCTGAAGTTGGTCATTAGTGGGTTTTAGGCCACACTGGACTACATGAGCCCAAGGCTTCCTGCATGCTAGGCGAGCACTCTACCACTAGGCCATGCTCCTGGCCCCAAAATCTTAAGATAAAAAAGACAGAAATCTACCCTTGAAACCTGGTATCCAACCTCAGATTACTAATTTTAAAGCATGCGTAAAAGGGAAAAGGTGAGAAAAGGAAATTTGTGTAAATACTTCTATCACATTCACCTTTTAGTCATCAGCACCTACTTTTTAATGTCTGCTGCATGCCTGGCACTGTTCTGGTTGCCAGCTATAAGGCAGCAAACGAGACCAACCAGGGTCTTATGTTGCTTGAGGTATGGACAGGGCATACCCAGGCTAGGAATTATAGCACATATAAGAGCCTGTTAGCACTGGTGACTCATGCCTATAACTGACTGACTATTGTAGAGAAGTAAAAAAAATTGAAGTTCCTATTTTGTGGTTCAAATCTATTATTTGCCCCTTTTTTTCAGTCCAGTAATCCCATTATGATGTAGATTTTATTATGGCATTCTTATATATTTACTTACTTATAGCGAAGACATCCATAAATGGACCATTGTCTTGTCAGGAAATGGAACATTCCTTTGACCCTCAGGTGACCTTAAAGGTTAAACCTTGATGCTTCAAGTCAGGCCCATTGCATTAGAATTGTGTTTCTACTTCAGGTTTTTTCCTGTGGGCATTCACATGACAGCATCATCATATACATGATGTATTCTTTCCCCCAGATGTACGTTGCTGGTGTTTGGAGTGTGGATCCTTTATATCCTCAAGTTAAATTACAGTTCCGAAGAATGCGACATGAAAAAAGTGCATTATGTGGACCCTGACCGCATAAAGGTTAGATGTGGTTTAAATTAAAACATTTCCAAGAACACCCTTAAACTATAATATGAACTTTAATGTAATGGAAGTTTCCAAAGGAGAGGAAAATAACCTCATCTCAGCATTCCAAAACCAAAGAGAAACCCCCCAACACAAAGCAACTAACTCACCCAGCTACCACCATGGTTGGTCTCCATTTGCTACAACTGTGGTGTGGTGACGTGGGTCCCGCACAGCACACGTGGCGTTCTTTTGTCCTGATGCTGCCTGTGGACTTGTTCTTAAAAAATGAGGAGAAAACTTTTACTGTGACTTGCCATTTCTTGGGCTTTATTTTTATGTTTAGTGATGTTATATGGGGGCCTGTGGTATGGAGCTGTGGTAAAGCAGTTTTTTGCTGTGTGGAAGACCCTATATTTAAGCCACATCAGGGCACAAAAGAGGTGAGAAGGTCTTTTTTATTTGTTTTTGTAAATTAGTGACACATGCAGATTCCAATGATAATTTGAGTGATTAAGTTGTCTAACAGTATTCAGCTCAGGATGAAAGAAGTAATTTTTCTTGGTGGTGCTTGGGTTTGAACTTAGGACTTTTCACTTGCTAGGCAAGTGCTCTATCACTTGAGCCAGGTTATCAGCCCTGAGGTAATTTTTAAATAAGGATGGCTCTCTGTATCTTTTTTTTTTTTCTAAATCAGCATCCTGAGAGAGAAACACACCAGTGTCATCTCCACCAAATGCTTTTTAAATTCACAATTATTTGGGTTAACTATTTTACTTAACTTAATTCGGTGCTTGGTCCGTGCTTGAGCTGTATGCTACACGTGTGTTAATGAGATTGAAAGGGTAGGTTAGTTAGGACCCAGGGCCCTTGGGCAATATCTTCGCCTAGCAAGCTGAAACCAGATGCAAAAGAGACATTGTTTGGGGCCATCTTGCTTTTGCCCCTCTGTAGCCCCTCTGGTTTCAGTAGATCAGCCACCTAGAGACCGACCAACAACAGTCTTCAAGATACTTCTCTTCTGAAGAAAGTTCTCCCCACTCATCCTTTCTCATCCATGGCAGCAACTGTCAGTGGTACCACAGCACTGGCAGGCATTATCTGTCACCGTGTTGACACACTAAGCAGTTGTTGCTTGTGACAGGGTTGCAGCCTGTGTGGGTTCTGCCGATCAAGAACAGCAGGAAAAAATACATATCGATATCAACTCATCAAACCTTTATGGTTGTCCTGGTTTGTGATCATCCACATCTCAGCTGTGGCAACTGAAGAGCTGAAGAAGAAGTAACTACCCCAAGTTTACCTCGGCTGGCCCATGGCATCAGAGGTTCATCTGTTTCTCTGGTTAGGGAGTATTCTCAGAGAAGCTGCAACTTACAGGCAATATGGTACAGAGAGGGAAAAGCTGTTGCTGCTGCTGCTGCTTCCTCTTTCTTTTTTCTTCTTCTCCTTCCTTCTTCTTCCTCTTCCTCCTTTTTCTACCTCTATTTCTTCCTCCTCAATTCAAGTGTGATTGCCCCTTAGTAACAGTGAAACCATGTGCAAGTTACTGGATTGTTTTAAATCCCAGTTTTCTTAGCTAGGATGTGTAGATAACAACAGCTATCTTCATAAGAATTAAATGAGAATACACACATGGCTGTCTTTCTCATTCTGGTTTTAATTCAGTTGTTTCTACCTTAGTCTGTATATCCTTTGCAGTGTACATATAGATATAAATAAGTAAGGGAAGGGCCGGTGTCATGATGTGTGCCATAATCCCAGGACTCAGGAGGCTGACACAGAAAGGTTGTGAATTTAGGGCCAAGCTGGGCTACACGACAAAACTCTGGTCTCAAAAAAAAGAAGAAGTAGAGGAGGAGGAGGAGGAAGAGGAGGAAGACGTGGAGAAGGTGAAGGAAGAAGGTGGGCACCCGTGGCTCATGCCTGTAATCCTAGCTACTTAGGAGGCTAAGATGTGAAGATACTGTTCTAAAGCCACCCTAAGCAGGAAAGTGTGAGAATCTTTATCTCCAGCAAAATATTAGAAGTGGAGCTGTGGTTCAAATGATAGAGCACTAGCTTTGAGCAAAAAAACCCTCAGAGACACCTGAGTTCAAGCCCCATTCCTGGGGAAGAGGAGGAATAGAGGGAGGAGAAGACATTAAGGAAAAAGTCAGTGATGAACTTAGTTAATAAGCACACATCGTGACCTCTGCAGAACCGTGTGGACTCAAGTGTCTTGATGAGGCCAGACCTCCTTCTCTGCTGTTTGCCTGTCCAATGTCTGCTGCCTCATCTCCTTTTACCAGCATTCAAACATCTTTGCTCTGGTGAAGGCAGATGCTTCCTGAGTCCCCTGCTTCTTCCAATCTGTTTGGCCCTGTAGACATTCCCTTAATTTCTTTCAATTCTTTTTAGTTCTTCCCATCTCTCTTGGATCAAGTTTTTAGACATCCTGTCTCAGTTTTTGTCTCCTGGGAAAAGCCTAACATAATGATATTTGGTATGCTGTACTAGGATGCTGTGGATTATTTGTTCCTTTATTTCCACTTCTCTACTTGCTCCATGTCTTATTCACCTGCCCTTTGAATTCAGCAGAGGAGAGTCGTGAGCTTTTCCACACACCATGCTACCAGCACAGGATGCAGAAGATACCTAACTTGAAAGCAATTTGGCAGTTGTGGAGACCTGACTGCCTGCAGTTGTTCTTCCTCAAAGCTGCATTAATAAACCAGGGTTGTTCTGCTTGTCCCTAAAGTGGCCAGGCAGTGCTCTGATTGTTATGATTATTATTATTTAAGGGTCTTCCAGGAATCCTGGTGACGTATGAGAGAGACTGGAGAGAGACTCAGGACCACACCACTGACAAACCATTGAAGGAATCAATATTTATATGGCCTGAAAGAGAGACCTGCTCTAAGACACATAGTAGCTAATGTCAACAAACTAGAGGCCCAGGATTTGAAAAGATGGGACCTGCCCAGGTTGCTTTAATGGTAGATGTGTTAATTGGGATAGCAACCAAACTCCAAGGCGAGTGTCCTGATGGCCTGGCCTTTGCCACTGTCCAGATGCCCTCTGACATTAACTGTTGATGTGAGCATCTCATCATTCCATCTACACTGTATGTTATTTGAGGGCAGGGGTCAGGTTTGTAACAATACATAGTTCCCCTGAGTTTCAAAACTAGGACTAGTGAGTCTTGTTCTGGCCTTGTGTCCTGTTTCAAGCCTCCTCTCCTACTCTCTCCATAAGGCATGCCCCAAGATGGCCGTGATTGAACCTGATAGACCACTTTCCTCAAAACTCTTTGGTTTTTCTCCATTACCTTTGAGAGTCTGTGTAGATCCTTAGTCTATAAGAGACTTCTTGCCTCTGTTCCTACAAGTCTCTCCATGTTCCTTTTTCCTATATCCACACACTGAAATCCTCACAGGACCTCAGTTGAGCTCTGCCTGTCAATATTCTATCTTCTATCTTCTCTCTCTTAACCCCTGCATTGATATGTAGTTCACACATCATAAAGTTCACTTCTTAAGCATATGGTGCTGTTTTAGTGTATTTTTAGAGCTCTGCAACCATCACCACAATCTAAGTTCAGAACATTTTCATCACCACAAAAAAGAAGCTCCAGGACTCATTAGCAGTCATCACTTCCTGTCCACATCCTACCCGACACATCCTCAGTCCTGGACAGTCACCAGTCTGTTTCTAGATTCCACTGTTCACAACATTTCATATAAATAGAGTTGTTTGTTGTGTGATCTTTTGCCATTGGCTTCCTTTACTTAGTATAATGTTTTCAGAGCTCACACATGTTGTAGCATTTATTAATAGTTCACAACTTTTTACTTCTGGATAATATTCCCTTATATGGCTATGCTATATTTATGTTGTCCATTTATCTTTTGGGGAAAATTGGAGTTTTTTTCCACTTTGGTCTATTATGAATCAGTCCTCTGACATGCATATGTAAGTGAGTGCCTGTCTTCAGTCTTTTAGTTGTGTGCCTTGGAATATAATTGCTGGGTCATATAGTAAGTCTTTGTTTAACTTTTTGAGGAATTGCTAAAATTATTTCAAAATGTCTACATCATTTTACATCTTTATGAGCAGTGTATCAGGATTCCAACTTTATCCATGTCCTTGCCAACACTTAGTATTCTATTATAGACATCCTAGTAATGGAAGTAGCATTTCATTGTGGTTTTGGCTTGAGTTTCCCTAATAGCACTGATACTGAATTTGTGTACCTTTTCTAAAGAGATGTTTATTCAAATCTTTTCCCATTTTTTTACATAAGTATCTTCTTGAGTTCAAAGAGTTCTTTGTGTATTCTGGACACATGATTTGCAAATATTTTCATCTATTCTGTGGATTATTGTTTTTCCTTATTTTTACGACATGATTTACAGCATAAAAGTCTTTTAATATTGATGGAATCCAACTAAACCATTTTTTATTTTTCATTTGTGTTTTTGATGTTATATCTAAGAATGCATTGCCTGGCCTTCTAGCCTTTTGTTTTATTTAAGAGGTTGTTTGGTTTACAAAAGGTTTTGTTGTTGTTCTTCTTTTTCTTCCTTGTTTTTCCCTGATATTGGAGTTTGAATGGAGGGTCTTGCATTTCTGTTTAGCTTTTTCACTTGAAGCTGACATTCTACCACCTGAGCCACAGCTCCACTTCTAAATTTTGCTAATTAGAGATAAGAGGCTCATAAACTTTTCTGCCTAGACTGAATTTGAACTGAGATCCTCAGATCTCAGCCACCTGAGTAGTTAGGATTACGGTAATGAGCCACCAGCTCCCAGCTTTAAGAGTTTTTATAGGGGCTGTGTCCTGAGCTGGAGAAGCAATTCACCAATAGGCAGATAATATGATGCAACGTAGTTTATTGATTTAACATAGCTTAGTAGAGTTGACACTATATTCTAGTTCCTATCTTCTAGTCCTAACTTGCCAGCACACTGGCTGGACTCACCTCTCCTACATCTCTTAATCCCGAAGTGGAACAAGGCCTTCCCGTCAGATGTTAGACACAGCTCCCAGTCCTGCCAGGGTGTGAGCTCCTGGGCCACACCATGAGTCTCGGGCCTCGTTGTCTTCTCAGGCAAGGAGCAGCTTCTTCATGGCCAAAGATCCTCGAACCACAGTCTTGGTAAAGGCCGGCAGAAGGGCCGTCCTTCATTCTGGGTCCTTGGTTTATATTGGTCCTTGGCCTGCTCCTTTCTGGCCCAAACTCCTTCCTGCTTGATTTGGATTGATTACGTCTTGGTTCTTGCTCGGGCTGGATTGGTTACACCTTTTGGTCAGTGGTACCCAGAGATATGCTGGTTACTTGCTCTGTCTATCTTGGCTAAGTGTCTGGGCTCCAATGATACTTCATCTTGTAAGCCAGGCTCCTGGCCATTCCTATGGTTACAGTCATACATGTCGTTGCATCATAGTTTATCTACCATGTTCATAAGCCTTTATATACAGGTTTGTATTGGCAATATATTTCTTAGGTTCATTTCATTACTGTATTTCATTTAATCACTCTACTCTTCTCATATTATTATATCACTATTTTATATCATATTCATTTAACATTCCACAATATGTTCATTATATATCATTTTCATATGATATTATATCCATCATGCTAATATTTTTACCCTATTAAATGCTCACAACAGGCTGGGAGTGTGGCCTAGTATGGTACAGTGCTTGCCTAGCATGCATGAAGCCCTGGATTTAGTTCCTCAGTAGCACATACACAGAAAAAGCTAGAAGTGGTACTGTGGCTCAAGTGGTAGAGCACTAGTCTTGAGTAAAAAAAAACTCAAGAACAGTTCAAGACCCAAGACTAGCAAAAAAAAAAAAAAAGTTATAGCTGTCGCTCTTATCTTCATGGCTTTGATCCAGTTTACTGAAGTTTTGCATGTGATGTGAGTTGGGGCTCAACCTCTTTGCATGTAGCGCATGCTGACGACATTCTTCTTTGCCGGAGCCCTTAGCTGTGCTTTGTTCATGTTAACCCTCTTCCGAGTAGGATTCTTTCTAAGAAGCCCCTCTGGATTCTCTAGGCCTCTTCAAATTTAATCCTAACATTTGCTGTGCCTAATATTTTAACTGTCTTCTCTGTCATGTAGACAAGATCTTGGGAGACAGGGTTTTATGTGCTAACATTTTACGTTACTCACTGTATACTTTTGTGTATTAAAATCCAGAGAGGAGGGGAGATATTAGCTCAACCACAGTTGCTCCCTCATTTCATTGAACCTCAGATTGTATAGAAAATCCATAGCCAGTTATGTGAGTACATTCTATAATATACATTAGGTTAACAATAATAGATTAAAAATGTAATACACATTAAGTTTTTGTTTTGTTCTTGTGGATCATGGGGCTTGAACTCTGGGCCTGGGTGCTGTCCCTGAGCTCTTCAGCTCAAGGCTACCACTTGAGCCACAGCCCTGCTTCCAGTTTTCTAGTGGCTAATTGGAGATAAGAATCTCATGTTCTTTAGTGCCCGGTCTGGCTTTGAACCATGATCCTCAGATCTCAGCCTCCTGACTAGCTAGGATTACAAGCGTGAGCCACCACGCCTGGCCACATTAGGTTTCTGAGAAATATGACTAATATGTCTGTTTAATTCTAAGCATTTTTCAGTGAAATGCTCTCCTCTCCTCTTTTCTCTGATTGGTAGAATGTAAGTCCTTTCAGATAGACTAAAGAGGACAGGTTCCCAATTGAACTGTTAGCAGCCTTTCACAGGTGCTAGTGCCCTGCCTTGATTGGCTTCTGAGAGGATTCCTGACCAATCACTGAGAAGGAAGGTAGGAAGGGGGAGGGGGTTGAGTACCTAAGATGCAAGGTCAGCCCCTGAGTCCTACTACCTGCATTAAGAAGGATGTAGCCACCCCTGGGCCTCTACCCTGAGTATCTCGAGCCAGGCTATGATGAGGACACCTGCTCATCCATGTCCATTGTCCCACTAGTCACAATAGCAAAGCGATGGAACCAGCCCAGATGTCTCAGTAGATAAGTGGATCCCAAAAATGTGGTACTTGTATACAGTGGAATTTTACACAACCATCAGAAAAAATAAAATATCATTTGCAGGGAAATGGACAGAACTAGAACAAATCAAGTTAAGCGACCACTTTAAGATCAGAGACAAATGGCGCATGATCTCTCTGTTGTGCAAAAGTTATGGGATATGGCAAATTACACAGAATTCTAGATACCCACATACATACAATGAGACCAAAAGAGGAGAGTCTTAGGAGAGAATCACAAAGGTGCAGTATCCAAGCGCCTCTTCAGATGACTGTACACAATATACATACTGAAAAAATATTCGTTTGCTGATGATTCTGTATTTTTTTACCTTAGATACAGTATATTTGCCTGTATTTCTGTAGGAAGATGGGGGAGAGCACAGAATCCAAGAAACAAAAGTGAAAAAGTACAGTGGTGGAGCACACTGGGCATTGATGAAGCTAGGAAGGGACTGGGAGAGGTGGAGGGAGCAGAAGACACTGGATGAAAGGAAATGTACTGTTACCTGACACAGGTAAATGTAACTCTTCTCCATATCACCTCTGTAACAGCAACAAAATAGAGGAGATATAGCTACCCGAATCAAGACAGATTCTGAAAGAGTTTTAAAAGGTTTACTTTGTCTAGTTAAAATATAACACAGTGGTCGGGAGTTTGGCCTAGTGGTAGAGTGTTTGCCTACTATGCACGAAGACTGGGGTTCAATTCCTCGGTACCATATGCTTAGAAAAAAGCTGGAAGTAGTGCTGTGGCTCAAGTGATAGAGCTCTAGCCCAAAGAAAGCCCAAGTACAGTGCTCAGGCCCTGAGTTCAAGGGCCAGCACTGGCAAAAAATAAAATAAAACACAAAACCCAGCACCTGAGAGACAGCGTCAGGAAGATCTTGACTTCCATGTCAGCCTGGGCGACATAGTGAGATCCTGTCTTAGAATAAATAAATAAATACTCAGAGAATACAGAAAGGGAATAAATCAAGTTTCCTGTACATTTTTGTGCGAAATTACATAATCTAACATGTTGTGCTATGTTCATGGTTAGACTGGAGGTGCCTTTTATTCTGTTACTTGAGACTTTTTTTTTTTTGAGATACTTTTGCATATTAACCCAGTCTGGTTTCCTGCCTCAGCTTCCCAGATACTGGGATTATAGGCATGTAGCAATTTGTAGCATGACAGTGTTTAAAAGTAACTTTGTGCCAGGTACTGGCCTGTCTACTTAGGAGGCTGAGATCAGAGAACGAAGATTCAAAGTCAACCTGGGCAGAAAAGTCCCTGTGAGACACTATTTCCAGTTAACCACCAGAAAACTATTAAGTGGAGCTATGACTCCAAGTTGTTCTATCCTTGGACAAAAGAGCCCAGGTCCTAAGTTCAAGCCATGTAACTAACCAACAACAACAATAAAAAGTAGCTTTGTAACATTTTTGACCCTATTAAAATGCTCTATTTTTCAGAAAGATTCTAACAAAATGGCCCACTTTGTCTGTTGCATGTAAGAGTCCAGGCTTCAGTGTGTGCAGATGAAAAGAATAGGAGAGCTGCCTGTCATGGAGGGTTTGAGGATGAACACAGCAGGCTGTGAGACAGAAAACAGGACAGGGCTCGGCCAGATAGTGATAGGACTCAAAAAAAACAAAGTGAAGGGCTCATGAGGTCTCTGGTTAACAGATGTGGAAACCAAGAGCACGTCTCAGGTCCCCAGGGTGGTTCTGTGTCCTCAATAGCTGAGAGAGGGGCTTCTGTGGAAGCCCCCTGGCTCCGGGCTGTCTGTAGACATCTGACTCTTACTACATACACATGTGGATAAATTTGAATTATTCCAGATAAGTATTAGCAGAAGAGAGTCTCAGAACTAGGAGGTTGTGCACTGATAGTTTCATTGGTAACACTGAGCATATTGCAGTGTGATTGGCACCTTGTCTGTCCTATCAGACCCTTATGATATCCCAGTGTACAAGCCTAGCCTTCATTAGTAGAGAGAGTGTATTTTCTATTTTGTAATGTCCTTTAATATGCCACTTGTTAACCAGACCAGAGTAGTCTCTGAAGGGACTCTTGGACATATTGAAAGTGGGGTTCAGATGTGATATTGCACTTAAGAGATATTGCACATTTGTGTTAATTTTGATGTGGTGGTAGCAATTTGAACTTGGCTGGCTCTCCCTCCCAGGGAGCTAAAGACCACAGATCACCCTAGAGACAGCATTCTATACAATGTAGTTAATCATGGCTCATTTTCCTCGGTTTTCTCACCAGTTCCATAGACTTCCACTTACCATGTTTGCAGTGAGCAAATTCACCCAGTTGTCTAGACTCCACAGTCAGCCTTTCCACTTCCTGGTGCCGCATCCCCCTTTCCACACACCACCCTGGAATGTGTCAGAAAACCAAAGTTTCTACCCAGGGTCCAGTGCTTGAACTAAGATGATGTTATTAGTTAACAGATCTAGAATATCCGATCTTTTCTTCACAGCTAAGGGTGACAGAACTGTCACTGTAAGTCTGTTGGATTTACTTCTTTGAAGCACGAGCTTTCATTAACTGTCCATGTCCTGTCACCCTCATACAGTTTGCCTTTGGAACATCTCCATCACCAGGCCTCTTTAATGACAGTCCTCACAGCCATTAACTCATGGAGGCTTTCTGTAGTATTCTTCCCTTGACTTGGTTATTTAGATTTTCTGTTATGTAAAGGTAACTTAAGTGACAATTAACTGTGTCAGAAGTTTTACATTCACATATGCCTGGGCAATAGGCAAAGTGCTTTGAGCATCACACAGCCCTGAAAGCTAAGAGACCAGGATCTGAGCTTGTAGATGTGAAATAAAACACAAGTTCTAGCCAGACACTGTTATCCTAGCTACTCAGGAAGCAGGGATCTGAAGTTCACGGCTCTAAACCAGCCCAGACACGAAGAACCATGAGGCCCTTACTCTAATTAAGCATCAAAAACAAGCCAGAAGTGGAGCTGTGGCTCAAGAAGTGGCAGAGCACTAGGTTCAGGAACGCCATCCAGCCCTGAGTTTAAGCCCCAGGGCTGGCACAAAGCAACAACAGACAATGAAAGCCCCCAAGTTCTGTAAGGTTATCCATACCCACAACTGCCCCAGTCACACGACCATGGACTCCATCCCATGTTTGTTTGTTTGTTTTTTCATCCCATATTTTGACTCCAGACGCAGACCCAACATTCTTCCACCTAAATATTTTGCCTTGTCCTGAAATTAAAATAATAATTATAATAGGACATTATCTCTTATTGTGCCAGCTACCCATACTTCTGAGATGGATGATTCTTACAATGATGGAGTAGAAATGGAAATAGAGATTTCACTGAAGAAAATCATTTCATTTTAAGACTTTTCATATTGAGGTTTTCCCTGGCAAATCACCATGTCATGGACAACTGGAACTACCAGATGTCTGTTTATTCTTCATTGTGAGCAGCCTGCAAGCTGAAATCTGAAGAGTTTTTAAAAACTGAAGTAGCCTGGTGCCAGTGGCTGTTGTCTGTAAGGCAGTAGGCTGAGATCTAAGAATGGCAAGGATAGTCTATGAGACTCTTTATCTCCAGTTTACCACTGGGGAAAAAAAAAAGCTGAAAGTGAAGGTGTGGCTCAAATGGTAGAGCTCCAGCCTTGAACCAAAAGAGTTAAAAAAAAAAAGCAGTGATGGCCTGCATTAAAACGTCTGTACTTATACCCAAAACAAAAACAAGTTCCCTCCCTGGATTTGAGACTCTTGTCCTGTATCTTGCAAGAGCTTTGACATTTCCTGTGCCCCTGGGGCCTCTCCTGGGCGATGCTGCCCAGGCCCCAGACAGACACTGCCAGCCAGTCCTGTCTTACTTGGAGCCTGCAGAGGCAAAGCAGTGGGTGTCTCATGTTTCCTCTCACTACTCCTGCTCTTCTGAGCTTTGAACCTCAGGGGAGCAGTGAGAAGAGGGAAGATGCTGAGATTCCAGTTTGAAATTATCCCAAGGGCTCTGTGAGAACCCTCAAGCCTTGAAACAAGTTAAAATAATAAGGGAACAGAGGGGAAGCCCAATTGTGGTTTGGTTTCCCGGGCATTTAGAATGCCAGGATTTATGTCCTGTCCCAGCTGGGAATCTGGCAGAAAAGGGGTTACAATCAGAATGATTTGCTATGCCTTGTGCTCTGCTCACAGTCTAGAAAATTAAATTTGAAGCCTGAAACTGAGCTCTTCACTAGATGAGAATGGAATGAAATTTCACTCCTTCACAGATGAAACTTAAAGAAAAGATTTGGCAGCAGGGGAAGTCTCAGTGTCCTGAGTCACGGGGAAGTTTCTCGCACTCTCTTTTCCACTCTTCTCAGCTCTTCTTTATATTCAGAGAGACTTTATAAAACCAGATGCTTGAGATATCATCCTAGAGTGACAGAGGAGGTCATCTGGGCTTTCAATAATTGCTGTGCGTGACCTTCATCTCTGAGTCCAGAGATGAATGTGCATTTGCATGTGTGGTTCTGTTGGCTCCCCTCTCCCAATCTCGTGTCACCAGATAGGCAGGGTCAGGGAGATGAGGTCATGACAGGTTTATGACTTGGCTTTGTGACTGATTCTTTACAGGATGGCTATCTGTATTCAAATCGTTGCTCTTAGTGGTTTGAGTGCATTGTTTTCTGTGGGTAGTGGCTACTGTTTCTGGAACTGGGGGTAGCTTGCCAGTTCAGACCTCTTCTGACCTGACCTTAAGTTTACAGAGTAAAGATGCTAATGACCATTTCTCAAGGTCCACAGGGATGAATGGTGACAGTGAATATGGAACCAGATTTTTTATATCCCAGTAATCTAGGAATCCCACTAGGTCTATCCACTTAACACCCCCATATGCCAAATTAAGAGACATAGTGAAGGGAGAGAAAGGGGTTTGATTACATGGCAGCCATGGAAAAACAGCACTTTTGTACATCTTCCAGGGGCGGAGGGGGGGGAGGAGTTGCGTGTATTAACAAACACTGCCCTGGCCTCAAATTAAATAGAAATAATTGAGAGTAGGAATGAAAAAAATACACATAGTTAAAACCATCTGGAGTCCAGGGATGGCTTGGTTGACCATAGCTTAGTCTTTGTCTCGGGAGGCCTTACTAGTTAGTCTATAGTGTTTGCCTGTTTTTTCTAGCTGGTAAGAGGAAGAAGGCATTGCCTATCTAAAGGGGCAGCTTGCCTTCTGTGATAAGAGGCTTGTCATCAGAGACTGCAAAAAGGAGGCTGAGCAGCTTTTATCTTGCTTTTAGTTAACTTACAGCAGAATCATCATTTTTTTTTTTTTGGCCAGTCCTGGGCCTTGAACTCAGGACCTGAGCACAGTCCTTGGGCTTTCTCAAGGCTAGAGCTCTACCACTTGAGCCATAGCAACACTTCCAGCTTTTTTTCTATGTATATGGTTCAGAGGAATCGAACCTGGGACTTGGTGCGTGCTGGGCAAGCACTCTACTACTAGGCCAAATTCGTGGCCAGCAAAAGCATCTTTTAAATTATGTCTTACATCTATTCACATCCCTTTAACATCAACTCTGAGGCTCAGAGAATATCACTTTCCTTTTTCAGAAATGGAATCAGAGCTGGACACAGTGGCTCACGCCTATAATCCTATCTACTGAGAAGGCTGAGATCTGCGGATCACAGTTCAAAGCCAGCCCTGTCACTAAAGAACATGAGAGGGCCAGGAGTTTGGCCTAGTGGTAAAGGGCTTGCGTAGCATGCACGAAGACCTGGGTTCGATTCCTCGGTACTACATACATAGACAAAAGCCAGAAGTGGTGCTGAGGCTCAAGTGGTAGAGCTCTAGCCTTGAGAAAGTCCAAGGACAGTGCTTAGGCCCTGAGCTCAAGCCCCGGAACTGGCACACACACAAAAAAAAAGATCAGGAAATTCTTATCTCCAATTAACAGGCCCAGAGTTCAAGCCCCATGACCCACCAAAAAAAAAGAAAGAAAAGAAAAAGAAAAAAAAAAAAGAAAAAAGAAATGGAATCAGAGCTTCAAGTACCTTTTGAGCCACGCTCATGTGATCTTAAGCATTAGGGACCTTTTTTTTAAGCTATCATATTTTAAAGCATTTCTGCTGTAATGGGGTACATGGATTCCTTTAAAATGTATTTTTATACAAATCAGATTATAAGCTAGGCACAGTGGCTCATGCCTGTAATCCTAGCTACTCAGCGGGCTGAGATCTGAGGATCAAGGTTCAAATCCAACTGGGCACTAAAGTCTGTGAGACTGTCATCTCCAATTAACTACCAGAAAACTGGAAGTGGCGTTGTGACTCATGGAGTAGAACATTAGCCTTGAGCTGAAGAGCCCAGGGATAGCGCCCAGGCCCAGAGTTCAAGCCCGATGACTGACCAAAAAAACCCCCAAAAGAATCCTTAGGGTACTGACAATTCAGAAGATATGATGAAATCCTAGGAATGAATACCAGACATGACATCAGGTATGTGTGTATGCTCCCCAAGCATGCAGGGAGGCATGTGTGCAGAGCCTGCACTGCTGAAGCACAAACCCCTGGGACAATCACCTGACCGTTAGTTCCAGGGTGCCATTAAGCCACACTGAGCCAAGAGGAGGTTATGGCTGACAGGGCATGTGTAGCCTGCCCCTCCTGGTTTGCTGTGTCCAGCTG
This sequence comes from Megascapheus bottae, assembly GCF_031878675.1. Classification (NCBI taxonomy): domain Eukaryota; kingdom Metazoa; phylum Chordata; class Mammalia; order Rodentia; family Geomyidae; genus Megascapheus; species Megascapheus bottae. The sequence goes on from NC_143515.1 coordinate 23,269,725, forward strand.
CAGTTTGTTGCTGATATAAGCCTGGAAAATACTAGGAAAATGCATCTGAAACCAGCATAATTTTGTGTTACTGGGACATTGTTCCCTGATAACAGTTAAGGTAATTTACATTCCAAATCTCTGCAGTATTCATTACTGTAACTCACAAACAAGCCTGTTTCTTATCCTGCTAGGTGGGAATGTGAAATAGGAAGCCTGTATTTGCAGTGTGTGTGTGTGTGTGTGTGTGTGTGTGTGTGAGAGAGAGAGAGAGAGAGAGAGAGAGAGAGAGAGAGAGAGAGAGAGAGAGGAAGAGAGTTTTAAAAATAAAGCCTGAATAACATAAAATGTATTGTCTTAATGATTTTTAAGTGTTTAGTACGTTCAGTGTTGTGATACAGCCTCCAGGGCTTCTTTATCCTTCAGAACTCAAACCTATATCTTTGAGCAGGACACTCCCACCCGTCAGTCAGTCTCTGGTAACACTGATCTACTTGTTGCTTTTATTAACTTGACTTACATGGTATTTGTCTTTTTGCAGCTGGTTTATTTCACTTGGCACAGTGACTTCAAACATGGTCCATGTGGTAGCATGGAGCAGAATTATATGAAACAAAAGTCTGAGTATGTGCCTGTGCGTGCGTGCATGTGTGTGTGTGTGTGTGTGTGTGTGTGTTTGGTGTTGGTTCTAGAACTTGAACTCAGGGCCTGGGAACTGTCCCTTACCACTTGAGCCTAGCTTTATTTCCAGCTTTTGTTTTCTTTTTGGTGCTTGATTAGAGATAAGAGTTTCATGGACTTTCTTGCCTAAACTGACTTTGAACTGTGATCCTCAGAATTCAGCCTAGGGGTACAGGCATGAGCTACTTGTGCTTGACTGAAACATCAAGTATTGAGACTACCAACTCAGTTTTTTTCTCCAAACTTACTAGTACAATGCTGGCAGGCATAGGAGATGGGAGGCCTTCTTATTTTATCTGCGTTATTAAATAAACACCTGCAAAGTTTCTCCCATCACACAATGCTCCCAGGTTGTTTCTTCCTATCTCTGAGCATAAATTGGCTCTGAAAAGCAAATGTTAAGAGGTAATGATCTAAAAAGGTGCTATATCAGACACCAGAGGACAAAGACACGTGTAAGAGTCCATTTCTAATGCTGAGCAGTATTCAATTTGATTGATGTGATTCCATTCCAGAGGGCTCAAAAATACGCTCAGCAAGTCTTGCAGGAAGAATGTCGGCCAAAGTTTGCAAAGACAGCAATGGCACTGTTATTCGAGCACAGATATGATGTGGACTTGGTACCTTTCGTGCAGAAGGCTTCCAAAGTGAGTGAAAGCCAGGACACATACGACCCTCCTTTCGGATTCCGGAAGTTCTCCAGCGAAGTCCAGGAGCTCCTGGATATATTGCCTGAGCACGGCTTCCCAGAGCACTTGCAAACCAAGCAGTGCAGGCGGTGTGTAGTTATTGGAAGTGGTGGAATACTGCATGGACTGGAACTGGGCCACACCCTCAACCAGTTTGATGTTGTGATAAGGTACCTTTGCCTTTAAAACCAGCCTTTCTCCTGGTCTAGGTCCAGTCCAGGACTGGACTCCAGGGACAGTGAGGGGCATTGATGGCTTCAGGGTCCCTGACCCTAAGGGACTTAAGTGTTTAAGGAGTTGGAACAAAATACAAAATTATCCCATGGTCAAACTGTGCCACAGTGGTTGTAAACGTGAGAGACATGTTTTGGAATGTATTCATGGACAAAGACTGTCGGGTAGATTCAGGTGAGCCAGCAGAGGAAAGCTGCCAAGCAGGGTGCCAGGAAGATGCATAGGAGAATGATACTAGGGGATACCAGACTTCAGAAGCAGGGTCTCAGCTAGTGAGCTCTGGGAAACAGGGCTGGCCTGGATGGAGAACACACACATGAAGAATGAACTCAACCTGACAGGCTTTGAGCTGTTGTTAAAATTGGTGGTCTTCCCCCCACCCCCCACTGCCCTAGCTGCATGCCACTGGCTCACAGCTGTAATCCTAACTCCTCAAAGGGGTAAGATCCGAAAAATTGTGCCCTGGCAGAAAAGTCCTTGAGACTCGTATCTCTAAAATAACCAGCTGAAAGCTGGTCTGGAGGTGTAGCTCCAGTGATAGATTGCCACAAGCCAAACAAGGAGGCCCTGAATTCAAAACACAATATCAGCAATAAACAAATATTTAACATGTATTTTCGAAGTGTAGAGCAATTGTCTACCATGAATTCAATCCCCACCACACACACAAAAAGTTTTTTCCAGTTGTAAAAGTAAAATATAATTATCAATGATTGTAAAAATCTAACAAAGTATAATCACTCATAAATAACCACCAGTGATCAATGTTTGTGAAGTTATGCACCCTCTGTCTGGTGAATATAATGTAACCCTTCTATTAATCACAATTTAAAAAAATGTTAACCTAAAAAAAAATTAACCACCAGTGTTGTTAGCTCTTTTTTTAACTTTTATTTTAGATACATGCTTCTGAGTACTTAGTTGTGTGTGTGCACCAGTATTGAAGCTTAAGCTCAGGGTCTTTGGCTCTTGCTTGGCACTTTCACTTTTAAGACTGGCACCCTACCACTTGAGCTATCGCTCCACTTCTTTCTTTCTTTCTTTCTTTCTTTCTTTCTTTCTTTCTTTCTTTCCTTCTTTCTTTCTTCCTTTCTTCCTTTCTTCCTTCCTTCCTTCCTTCCTTTCTTCCTTTCTTTCTTTGTTTTTCTTTTTTTGTGCCTGTCCTCTGCCTTGAACTTGGGGCCTGGGCACTGTCCCTAAGCCCACTTCCAGCTTTTTGTAGTTAACTGAAGGTAAGAATCTCTTGGCTTTTTTCTGCCCAGACTGGCTTCAAATTGTGATCCTCAGATCTTATCCTCCCAAGAAGCTCGATTACAGGCATGGGCTACCAGTGCCCTAGCTGCCCACATTTCTATTCTCATTTTCACTTACTAGTATGAATAGTTTCTGAGGTCATTCAACATTCTTAGAGGATTTTTTTTTTAGATGAAGGTATTATAAAGTCATTTAGCAATTCATTGTGTAGATTGTAGGTTTTTTTGTTACTATGAAAATGCTTTGCAAATTCTTACTCATGTCCCTTTATGTACAACTCTGATGATTTCCTTGGAGGAGTTCTTTAAAGTGGGATCATAAGCTCTAAGGTGCATGGATGCTTTTCAGGTCCTTAATACACTGAGTTGATGAACTGGCTCCTGGGATGTGCAGAGTCAGGGCGTTGGTGAGAGCTGAGTCCTAACTCCGTTTTTCCAGCAATGGTAGACAAGTGGAGTGAGAACAGGGGAAAGGAGGGATGGGATCCCAAGAATAAGAAGGATGTGAGACAGGGGAGATGTGTAGAAAGTGGAAGTGAGGACAGAGTAAGTGAGGAGACATACTGAAAAAGTAAATGACAGAATTTGCTGACAATTTGACAGTTATGTTAGAAGGCACTAAAGTTTCTAGTCTGGGAGTCTAAGGCATTCGTATCAGGAATGGAGGGAGTGAAAACCTGTCCAGTTAATGAGGGACAGTGACAGAATCCACCACTCCAGATGCTGTGGTCCAAAAAATGATGATGTATTCATTCACAGGGTACCTTTGTGATTTGGGACAAGTCTGCTAACTGCCCAGTACCTCAGTTTCCCATCTGGACAGTGGTTGTAGTAACAGCTCATTCCTGTGGAGGCAGCCTGTGTGAAGCACATAGAACAGCAATGGGCGTGTGGCAGACACACTGCATAGGGACCTGGGATTGCCACATGATGTGGTAAGAAGGTTGATGGCCTGTTTTGTTCTTTTGATTTGAATAGGTTAAACAGCGCCCCCATTGAAGGATATTCTGAGCATGTTGGGAATAAAACTACTATAAGGATGACTTACCCAGAAGGTGCACCCCTGTCTGAGGCTGAATATTATGCCAATGATTTGTTTGTTGCTGTTTTATTTAAAAGTGTTGACCTCAACTGGCTTCAAGCAATGGTTAAAAACGAGAGCCTGGTAAGCACTAGAACTTCCTCTGTCAAATGTGCTTTAGTGAAAAGTGAAGGATTCTCAAATTATAATTATGGATTTCAATGTTTAGCCATACACGGTGGAATGTATACTTTTGTGTTGTCTTCCAAAGGAAAGCCCACAGAACACTTGCTACAAATTGCTTTCTGAATCTGACTTTGGAATAGCATGTAAACATATGGTGATCATTAATTAACGGGAATGTCAACTTTGGAACAAACCAAGATTTCTATCACGAAGACTGAGATCACCACCTTTAATTTGAGACTTGGATTGCCATGACTTTTGATTAGTTCTAGAATTAAGATTTACATGGGTACATGTGAAGTGTTGTTAAAGATATTCAAGGTATATGCAGTTCCAACACCATTCTCTATTCTCGCTTCTATCACTGGTCTTGTTGAAGTAAATTCAAAACCAGAGGGGCTAATGTGGAGGAGATGGTGGCCCTTGTTTCGTCACCTCTTTTGGGGGAGGTGTTTACAGTAACCAATTAGATTAGAGTTACATGCCATTGTGTTGATCTAAATTTCAGATCTCTGCAGTCAAGGAGTATATATGTATTTTTTATAAATGGTCACAAATGGGCTGTCTGCAAAACTAGTAGAACATGCTATCCTTATAAGCTTAATGAGACCGTGAATCTATATTCCCAAAGCTGGACTCAGCAGGTTGTCATGGTCTTTTGGGTTTTATTGGATAGAAGTTTTTGTGCAAAAATGAAGCCCATAGGATGTGAGTTACAGTCAGTTGCCATTTGACTTCATGGGACTAGGAAATAGAGGACAAATGCCAGGAGAAGGCTCACCTGGCAGAGCAAGCACTCACAGCCCTTAAAGTGCCCTTTCCCCAACAAAATGTGGCCATGCATTGGAAAAAGGCTTCCTAACTTAGGTCATTCCCTGAGAAAACCCTTCCTCAGTCAGGAGCTAGTTCTATAGTTTCTATCCTTGGCCAGTATTACTTTTATGACTCAGAGTTCTTTTTTGAGTCTAAGTGTTTGATTTCCATAGATCAAAATGACTATGTTGCATAATGCAGGGCACAAGATCACATGTGCCCATGACCTTGGCCTGATTAGCAAGAAATGCTTCTTCACCCTCCACTGACAGGCTAACTTCATTAAAAATTGATTGCTTTCTTTCCATAGCCATTTTGGGTTCGACTATTCTTTTGGAAGCAAGTGGCTGAAAAAATACCCTTACAACCAAAACATTTCAGGATTTTGAATCCGGTACTTATCAGAGAGACTGCCTTTGATATCCTTCAATACTCTGAACCTCAGTCAAGATTCTGGGGCCGAGATAAGGTATCTTTTTTTTAATGCATCTCAAAGCTAACTGTTCTCGGCGTTCAAGAGGAGACATGTTCATGTCTCATGTTCTTGTCAGTGCACGAGGTCAACTAGATAGCCAGATCAGCTTCAGTAGGAATGGATTAGTCTCTCCCTCCATGATTTTTCACAGTATGCTTTGGCCTCTGTTCCTCCTGGTTGGAGTGGCCTTTACCCTTCTGTAAGTCTACTTAGCACTTTTTCTGAAGGATGGTTTAGCAATCAATTTTACATCTTGGACAGGTATGGTGGTATGCACTTGTAATCCCACTTACAAAGTTGAGACAGGAGGATTTCAAGTTCAAGACCAGCTTGGGCAACATAGTGAGACTTCTTTTTTTATGCCAGTACTGGGGCTTGAACTCAGGGAAAGGGTTTTATCTCTTAGCTTTTTCATTCAAGGCTTGCATTCTGCCACTTCAGCCATAGTTCCACTTGTGTTTTTTTTCATGGTTAATTAAAGAAAAGCATCTCATTGACTTTCCTGCCCAGCCTGGCTTTAAAACTTAATCCTCAGATTTCAACCTCCTAGGATTACAGATGTGAGCCACCAGTGCCCATCTGAGAACTCCCCCCTTTTTGCCAGCCTTGGGGCTTGAACTCAGGGCCTGGGCACTGTCCTTAGGCTTTTTCAAGGCTAGTGCTCTACCACTTGAGCCATAGTACCACTTCCAGCTTTTTCTGTATATGTGGTACTGAGGAATCAAACCCAGGGCTTTATGCATGTTAGACAAGCACTCTACCACTAGGCCATGATACTGGCCCCTGAGACCCTTTATTAAAAAGCAAAAAATAATTTATAGAATATATAAATAGAGGGCCAGGAGTTTGGCCTAGTGGTAGAGTGCTTGCCTAGCATGCATGAGGACCCGGGTTCAATTCCACATACATAGAAAAAAGCCGGAAGTGGTGCTGAGCTCTAGCCTTGAGAAAGTACAAGGACAATGCTCAGGCCCTGAGCTCAAGCCCAGGACTGGCCAAAAAAAAAAAAGACTATAGAAATAGAAATAAATTACATGTATAACCTTTGACCCAGAAATTTTGCTCTAAAAATTTGAGGGTAGAGCCAGGAGCGGTGGCTCTCGCCCTCTAATTTTAGCTACTCAAGAGTCTGAGATCTGAGGATCGAGGTTCGAAGCCAACCCAGGCGCAAAAGGACCTGAGACTCCTATCTCCAATTAGTACACCCGAAATGGTGCTGTGGCTCAAGGGGTAAGGCAGTAGCCTTGAGCTGAAGAGCTCAGAGTCAGTGCCTAGGCTCAGAGTTCAAGCCCCACGACTGGCCAAAAGAAAAAAAAATTGAGGGTAGAGAAAGCTACAACATCTGATATTATAGGATGTTCACTATGAAATTAATAACAAAGGACTAACAAGATCCAAAATGTTCATATTAAGAGATAGTTAATTGCCAATGCCTTATGCTTCTAATCCTAATTACTCTCGAGGCTGAGATCTAGAGAATCAAGATTTGGTAGTAGCCAAGGTAAAAGAGTCCTGGAAACTTCTAACTCCAAAATAAACAGTAAAAGCACATTTCAAATGGTCAAGTGCCATCTGAGAATTCAAGCTGAGCTAGCTGGAGGCCCTGAGTTCAAACCCTGATGACTGGCACCGAAGAGAGAAATGGGGGTGGGGGAAGGAAAGAAGGAAGACAAGAAGGGAGGGAAGGAAGGAGGAAGGGAGATAGGAAGGAAGGAAGGGAGGCAGGCAGGCAGGCAGGCATACAGGCATACATACACACAATGGGCTTGCGTTGTGTTTCTGGCCACTGCAGGCAAAAGCTTTACAGAGAAACCCTTATTGTGGTAACTGTTGGGCTGCATTACAAACCACATTTTGGATACTTCCTTACTTGAGAGGAAGATTTTTAAATTCTCTGACAGGTAAAATTAACTGATATATCAAATGGCAGCCTCAGAACCACTTTTATGACAGCTAGTGTGTACAGTACCTGCAAAGTGGTGAATTGTGCTTGGAATTTGCTTTCTAACTTGGTCTGCATTCTCCCCCTCCCCCAGAATGTCCCCACCATGGGCATTATTGCTGTGGTGTTAGCCACACATCTGTGTGATGAAGTCAGCCTGGTGGGCTTTGGATATGATCTCAGTCAACCCAGAACACCGCTACACTACTTCGGCAATCAATGCATGGCAGCCATGGACTGGCAGACCATGCATAACGTGACCACAGAGACCAGGTTCCTCCTGAAGCTCATCAAAGAGGGCATAGTGAAGGATCTCAGCGGGGGCATCCATTGTGAATTCTGAACCCAGCAAACCTCACTTGGAAATGCAACTGTGACCCTGAAGGCTGTGCCAGTGAGCCTTCTTGATGTGTTCATCCTGAAAATACTTTGTAATGCAGCTGGTGTTTTTAACTTTTAATTTTAAAGCAACAAAAACAAGCCAGGCACCCTTGGCTCACACCTGTAATCCTAGCTACTCAGGAGGCTAAGATCTGAGAATCTGGGTTCAAAGCCAGCCCAGACAAGAAAGTTTATGAAATGCTTATCTCTCCAATGAATTACCAAAAGGCTGGAAGTAGGTCTGTGACTCAACCCGAATGCCAGCCTTGATTTGAACTCAAGGCCAAGGTACTGTCCCTGAGTTCAAGTACCAGTATTGGTACACACACAGAGACACACAGATTCAGCTCTTCTTCCACTTTTCTATTTATTTGAAATCAGTATTTGTTTTTTGTACAACATCTTTATAAGTTAATTTTTAGGATGGAATTAGACTTTGCAAAGAGAATTGTGTAGAATGATGCTTTATTGTATTTTTGAGAAAATAATTTAATTTGAAATTAAAAGCAGAGTGTGTGTTGAAGGCCAGGTGGTAGGAGAAGGGAGTCTCCGCTCCTTTGATGATGGCCCTGGCTGCCTGATGCCCGCTGCTCTGTCTGGTGAACCCATTGAGAATGTGCTTCAGAAGGACAGCTCCGTGTAGCTAACCCAGCTGCAGGAGGCCAGGCCAGTCAGCCAAGTCCAGTCTCTTTTCTATTGGTCTGTCCTCTGCTGAAGACTTAACAGGAAGCAGCCAGGGGAGCTGTCCCAGATGTCCCTAGTGGGGAAGGGACATGTTCTGTGTCCTCAGTCCTGGCACAATACCCTGGACTGCACGTGCCACAGTCTTCCCAGCAAATATGACAACTCTTGACTTTTGGTCTTGAGTGTTTTTGTTATTATTGTCCTCCCAAAGCACTTAAGTGTTCTCTAAGACCTTCACTGACTGAGGTGGCTTTTCCAAGTCATGGGGGAGTGACACCCTTCCAGGAAGAGTCATTTTCAGAATCATTTTCAGAAATACTAAAGTGAAATCCTCCCAGTGTTATCAATTGCTTATTTAAAAGAGAAAAAAAAAAAGATTCTTGAATGCCTGTGTGACAGGGACCAGACAGTGAACTGGCCAAAAGAAAAGAATAAAAGCTTTTGAGGAGTCCCGTGGTCTGGCTGATTTATTTGGGGGAAAAGTCTCTAAATGGCTTATGTGAGCTGCTGGATATGCCTGCTATGCAGAGACCTCCCTGCAGATGCTCCAGGTGGGGACAGAGAATGAGGGTGCGTGATCCACAAACTGTGATGCTTTCTTCTGGAGAGACGGTAGTGTCAGAGTCTCCACCCCAAGAACAGACTCTCTTGGTGGCCCAGTCTCTGAAGTCAGGCCAGTATGCTCCTTCTCCCTGCCCCCATCCCTCTGTGCCCTCACTGCTGTCACCTCTTCAGTACTCATGTCCCTCCACTGCTATGTAGTCCCAGGGTAGCTTTTTCCCAGCCGTTTCCAGTATCTTCCCCTCTGCTGCCGCCTCAGTACATGCAGGGTGAAGGGGCAGTAGTGGCACTGGATACGGGGTTCCTGCTGGCTGCCAGTCTCTGAGGCCCAGCTCCAAGGGGCTGACTCTGTCTTTTTCAAGAATTTGTATAGATTTTGTTTTCTGCTCCATAAGATACTCTATTATTTTTTTAAAAGGTTTAAAAATTCTCAGCTGTTCTGAGACTGAGAATTGAGTCTAGGGAAGATAGTACACTGCTTCTCTGTGGCTCAGGTCTAGACTGACACCAGCTAGCTCCACCCCTCAGTAATGTATAATGATCTAATTGTAACTTTTTTTGTGAGTGCTGGACCTTGAGATCAGGACCTGAGCCCTGTCCCTATGCTTTTTCACTCAAGGCTTGTGCTCTACTACTTGAGCCATAGCTCACTTCTGGCTTTTTGGTAGTTAATTAGAGATGAGAGCCTCATGGACTTTCCTGGATGGGCTGGCTTTGAACCAAGATCCTCATATCTCAGCCTCCTGAGTAGCTAGGATTACAGGAGTGAGCCACCAGCATTGGTTTCATATTCTCATTTCTAGTGAATTATTTTTTTAAGGATTTATCCCAAGGCCTTTAGAATCACATTTAGGGCTCCCTGGCCACTAAACATGACTCTGTAAACATTTCTGTCTCAGCCCGAAGCTACTCTGAGCACCAGAATTTTGGAGACATCTGCATAGAAAGACAGGCCCATCCTTCATTTTCCCCTTCCCTTATCGCTTCCCATACTGCGCATTGTGTTAGCTTCTCCCATCCCAGAAGGATTCTTCCTCTTCTGGAGACCACAGCCTTATTCCTGTTCTCTAGTCATAGCTTTCTACCAACACAAAGAGCTGTCTTGTGGATTAACATTCAATCTTGAACACTTTTTACAAAAAGGTTTTCAAGTATTTTTAACACTGCAATAGGAAGAAGAAATACTTGCTTAGATTATTTCCTATAAGAGACAGTGATTTTCCTATAGAGCCAACACTCCCATCCACACACTGGAAAGTCAAACCCTTCATCAACACGTGTGGTTGCTTGTTGCTAGAGCAAAGGGACAGGGAAGTATTTTGAAGCATGCTGGTTAGACCATCCTGTGAGTCTCTCTGTGTCCTTGTTAGTCATTTGGCAAAAAGTTCTGCTTTTCCCACTGATTGAATCAAACCAAAGCCCCTATGCAGTCTAGCAGCAACGGATGCCCTCCTCCTTTTCCCAAAACAGGGAACTGAAATAGAATGGAATATGGAAGTGAGCCACAGGGTGGGTCCTTCCGCAATTTCTCTGTTGTGGCTAACTGACCTGCAGCCCATTCTCTTCTGACCACGAATTGGGCAAAGCTAGAAAACAGGTCCAGTCAGTACCAAGCAAAGTTCCCAAAGATACAGCTCTGGGCCCAGCTCTTGGCCTCAGCTCCATCTCCTGTCTTGCTCTGCTGGAATAGCCACATGTAGTCCTGACAGCTTTTGAGCACTGTTCAAGCCAAGTATCAGACTATAGATCATGGAGTCTCAGTCCTACCATTCTGAAGGTCCAGACTAGAGGGAGACAAAAGTTAAAGCTCGCCGGCAGTAGGGGTTAAAGCCCTGGCTATACCCAGGCAGACCACCATGGCATGTCAGGCAAGTATAACTTGAAGCCAGAGGGCCAGCAGGGCAGGGAAGAAGGGCAGGAGGAAGGCTGCTAGCAGCATGCTGGCTGTTTCGATGAGTGAGGTGAGATGGCATGACCCACGTTATCAACTCAACGTGATGCACCTTAGCAAATCGCAGCACGGTACACTTGAACTCCCCCAGCCCGAGATGGCAAGAGCGGGCTCACCCCTCACAGTCCTGTCTAGGGAGAGGATGGTTAAGGTGAAGGGCATTGCGGAGCTGTGGGAAACTTGATTCACCTCCTACTGAAAACTGTGGTTGTGGCTGGAGGGGGTGAAAGTGGGAGGGTGGGAAACTGGAAGCAAAAAAATAAAAAAGGGAAAAGTAAGAAAGTTGATTTCACCTGGGCTGGATAGGGACTAAGGCCCTGGACCTGGACCACCACACCCTGCAGATTGCCTTCTGCCCCAGGTCCTACCACTCTCCTATTTCTAGATCCTTCTGAGGGTGTATAACTGAAGAGACTACTTTAGGGCCCCATACCAAGCCAGTACCACCCTTCTCAGGCTTCTCACTTGATAAACAAGGCATGGCTAGAACCCTGGCTCATATTCATTTCTTCCTTCTTTTCCTTTTCTTTTTCATACTGGTACTGGGACTTGAACTCAGGGCCTAGATGCTGTCCTTATTTATTTATTTATTTATTTAGTAATCAAGGTGGATGTTCTACCACTTAAATCATAGCTCCACTTCTAGCTTTTCCCATGGACTTTCTTGACTGGGTTGGCTTTGAACCATGACCCTCAGATCTCTGTCTTGTGAGTAGCTAGAATGACAGGTGTGAACCATTGACACCCAGCCTTGCTTCTTTTTAATGAAAACAAACCAGCAATGCAGAATGGCTGTTAGGATGTCCTACACTGCCGCCTCGTGTCCAGAAGCTGTGTTTACATCTCTCAGCAGTGAGTGGGAGCTGCTGAGCTGCTTCAGGTCCCAGCCTACTGACTGGAAGGACCTAGACTCTTGTACAGTGTGGATCTAATCCATCCATGATCACTTATCCTAAGGCTCCCTTCCCCCTTCCTATATTTCACCCTCTATTCCCATGGGTCAAACTACACCTTTGGTTCTCTTTTAATTCCCACACCTGATCTGCAGTGGGACCTCCGCTTAAGATCCCCAGAGGCCCAGCACAGTATATCCAGCTCCTTCAGGACATTGCCTCTCAGGCCAGCATGGACTTCAAGCTCAAGTGAGAGCTTCATTCTAGGCCTGACAGAGCTTTTCAGTGACAAAACCTTAGAAAAGGTTTTCACTGAACAGTGAAAGATAAAACGTTCCTATTTTCAGATCATGTATATTGGAAATCCTAAGCAATTCACTAAAAAAAAAATGATTAGATAAGTTTAGCAAGATCGGTGCATAAAAAATTACATTGTTACAACCAAAATAAAAAGAAAGTTCTTTTTCTGTGTGTGGTACTGGGTTTGATCTCAAGCTTTCACACATGCTAGGTAGGTACTCTACCACTTGTAGCCACACCTCCCATCAAGAAAATTCTTCTAATTCCATGAAAATAAATCAAAAAAACTTGGGAGTACACAGAGCAAAAGAATTATAAAGCTGAAAACAATTATAATCTGTAAAGTATAACACTATGTAAAATTTAAATTTATAGGAAGACATCACATGCAGTTTTTGTTGTTGTTGTTGTTGTTGTTGTTTTTGCCAATCCTGGACTTGAGCTCAGGGCCTGAGCACTGTCCTTGGACAGAGCTCTATCTATGTGGTACTGAGGAGTCAATCCTGGGTCTTCGTGCATGCTAGGCAAGCACTCTACCACTAGGCCAAACTCCTGGCCCCCACATACAGATTTTTTAAAGCTCAGTATTAAGATGATGATATTATAAACTCAGTGAAATCCCTCCAAATTTTCAACTACCTGTATGCAAGCTGCTTCAAAAGCCTATATAGCGGACCAGGAGCGTGGCCTAGTGGTAGTTTACCTAGAATGCAGGAATCCCTGGGTATCATTTCTTTGATACCACATACTCTGAAAAACTGGAAATGGTTTGTGGCTCAAGTGGTAGAGGGCTAGCTTTGAGAAAAGCCCAAGGACAGTGCTTAGGCCCTGAGTTAAAGCCCCAGGACTGGCAAAAAAAAAGTCTGTATAGTTATATAGTGTCACAGGCACTACCAGTGAGGCCAGGACAAGATAGTAGGGTACTTCATGGCACAAGATGCACCTGCACTTCCTCTAGCACTAATAAAGCTTTTGTAGTGCACTAATAAACTTTTCCCTGGGAAGTTCAGTGAAGCAATAGGGCAAATACTTAACCTCCCTGAGATGCTGAAGCAGGTGATTTGTCCATCACAACAGTTCAGAGATGGAGCCTCCAGCACTTAAGCCATGAATGATGAGCTCTCCAGAAGGTATTTATTACCATGACAGAAAAAGTTACTAACACATCAGCTTAGTACTGAGAGTAGATTTTTTTGGTGTTACTATTCCTATGATGGCATTCAGAAGCCTTTACAAATATATGGTGGGAGGAATTTGGAAATGTTTTGGCTACCATCTAGAAAAGACTCTAAATAATGCTGGCTTCACAACTAAGAGTTTGCTTTGAGTCTCAGAAGAAATTCTTGAATTGAACATTTGAATGACACTGTAACCACAAAACTGTAAGGATTCTTGGTTATGACATGAATATATTCTTTATTTTTTTTGTTGGTTGTGGGGCTTGAACTCTGGGCCTGGGCATTGTCCCTGAGCTCGTCAGCTCACTACCACCCTACCCCTTGAGCCACAGTGCCACATCTGGTTTTCTAGTGGTTAATTGGAGATAAGAGTGTCATGGACTTAGTGCCTGGGCTGGATCTCAGCCTCCTGAGTAGCTAGGATTATAGGCGTGAGCCACCGAGCCCAGCCTGAGATGACTATATTCTGTGTTGAGATAAATGTGGGCTTTGGGGTGGGGGTGTCAGGTGTCAAATATCGCCTAAGGTTAAATGAGATGTGTTTGAGTGCATAGTTGACAAAGGGTGGATTCTGATGGTTAATTGGTGAAGTTGATTGGTTTGGGAAGTGGCTAGATTAGGAAAGCATGCCTGTGTATGTGTCTACAATGTCATGGAGAAAGTATATCCGAAATCCTTGATGAAATAAAAAGGGGGAAAGGGTGCGTTCTCCCCACCCCTCTCTCTCTCCCTTTCTTCCCTGCCTTTTCCTCCCTTTCTCCCCTACCCCGCCCCCTCCCTCTCCTTCCCCTTTTCCTCTCACTCTGCTGTCATTCCCACCCTCCCTTTGTAATTGTCTGAAATAGAGCCAGATCAAACTTTACCTCCCTTAAGCTGTTTTCTCAGAGGTTTATCAGCAATGAAAAACTGATTAGCCGAGTTTCATTGCTTTACCCTGTCACATAAACTCTTGAATCTTCTTCTGTGCCTTCCTCTGGCTTGTTATAGCCGTATCCATCGAACTTACTATGAAGTCCAATTCCTCAATATTCCTTCCTGTTCTTTAGTTTGCCAAAGTTGCTTTACTCCCTCCAGCCTTGGCCTTCCACTAGGCCGTCTCTCCTCATCCCTGCATCCCAGCCCTGCTGCATGTTCTCTCACTTGAGGGCAATTTTTATTTTTAAAAGTATAATCACGGCAAATAAGGTAGCTACTCAGAAGGCTGAGATCTGAGGATCAAGGTTCAAAGCCAGCCCAGGCACAAAAGGACCTGAGACTTTTATCTCCAATTAACCTCTACAAAATGGGAAGTGGGGCTTGGCTCAAGGGTAGGGCGGTAGCCTTGAGCTGAAGAGCTCAGGGACAGTATCCAGGCCTCATGACCCCCCCACACAAAAAGTATAATCACAAGTAGGATTTAAATTATTTTATTAATATACTTTTTAATAACACCACACATTTCCAAAGAACGTAAATGTTAATATTTATGGTAATATTTAAAATTACATTGAAAGAGTAATTGAAAATTACTTTGGAAACTTTAAAACCCTTACAAATTCTTGAAAGACTAACCCAGGAGATGTGAAAAATGTTAATGATAAAACTAAACCAGGTTGAAGGAGAATGGTATCCTTCATTTTGCATGAACTCATATCACTTGGAATGTTATTTTGTCCTTAGAATCCACGTGTTCTATGGATTCTGTTTGTTCACTTGAGGTGATGGCTTGGGCATGCTTACTGGTCTGAGGCATTGGGCGTTGGCCAATACTGCATCCAGGTTTAGTGTGTTCTTGTAGATTTTCCAACTGGGGATCAGCAGGGCTGAGATTGGTGCCATAAACAGAAATGCCTCTGCCATTTACATTCTGCTGGAATCACCACAGCCAGCAGGAGGTAACACATTTGAGGCACAGGGTTTGGTGTGCTGTTTATTGAGTCATCCTTACATGATTTGGTTTTCACATTAACCCTGGCAGTCAAAAGTCCAGTGGCCTGGCCCTGGGGATTCCAGAAGAAATATACATTTTTAGTGACTGTTGAGATTTGGCCAGCTTAACTTCATGGGAGGAATTAGCTCCAGCAGTAGATGTTCAGTGGGTTGAGCTAACGGTTTGATGTGTGGTCTTGGTACTCTCCATGGCCTCCTCCGGTTCTGTACCCTTGCTGAATTAGTTCAAGCAGCCTGAATATCAACAGCGGTGGCTCTCAGTTTCTTGCATGCTCTTCCTGAGCATGGTGGCCTTATCTTGGTTTCAATCCTCTCCTGCCAAAGTAGCTTTGGCTGCCTGGAGTCAGGTGGTTCCACTGCTTTTTGGAGGTTTGAGGTTTTGTGGACATATTGGTGGGAGAGGCAGCCCCATTTAAGCCTCTTGGCTGTTTCCCCATCAGCCAGGTATTTAGTGACTGGGTCCTCTGCTCTTTTGGGGCTCAGGTCACCCTTACCCTTCAAGTGGTCATTAAAGACCTGACTAATGTACCATCATCGGCTGATGAACTAGCCTTTGTGGTGATGTTTCCAACAACTTTGACCTCAACTCTGAGAGCTCACTTTTGTTTGGTTTAGTCAATAGAGTTTTCAAAGGTTTAAAACCTTGTTCCGTTAATTTGCGTATTTGAGGTGATAGACGCGAAGCATGTGCTGCGGTTTCACTTCTGTAGAATTCAGTCTAGCTTTGAATTCATCATCATTGTCCATGAATGGGCAGCTATTTGCTTTATGCCCTTTTTTGGTGATAAAGGTGGCTTAGAGCAGTTTAATGTCCTCTGCTATCTACTTCTCCCTGGCAGCAAGAGGCTTAGTAGCTTTGGGGGGAGCTCAAGTCAAATCGCAGTCTTGCTGACCTTGGACAGTGCCTTGCCCTGGCCTGGTTTAGTCTGTTTAGTTGCTGAACACTTCCTGGAAGCCGCGTTACCAACGACTGGGCCTTCGGTTAACTGGTCACTGTAAGTGTTTGGGATAGTCTTGATAAAGGCAGGTATGTGATTTAACTTCATCAACAGCAGATTTGGCACTGGAAGACTGGGGCCCCAATTGTGGCATTAACTGCGGAATCTGAGAGCCCAGGGGTCCACGTGTCTCTTTCAGGGCTCACAATGTCATGCTCTTTGTTGGTTGAGGAGGCTCCGTGGGGTTTAATCTTCTGTGGAGTGCAACAGCTTGACCCTGCATGATTTCTCATTATAAGTTCAGAAGGCTGAGTCTGGTCATTGTTAGGGCTCTGGGTACATTGCTCCCCTTCAAGGAAGAGAAAAGAACTCTGGAGGTTACATCATCAAAGATTTGAGGACATGCAATGGTTGGAAAATTGCTGTTAATGATCATAAAGGAGGGTCCTTAATGGCCGAGAACTGAGCCCCAGGTCATGACTCCAGGTCCACTGTGGTTGAACAATTGTCATCGGCCGGCGTCCAGGAAGGTCTGTGCAGATCCTGCCCCTCCTCAAAGGGGGAAGTCTGTCTAGTCTGACCTCCTGTACACTGAAGTACAGTAAGTTCTGGCATCTGCAATCCCAGAAGGATCTGTGCAGATTATCATCCTCTGTGGCCAACCCAGGAGCCACAGGAGATGTTTGTCTGAGGACTCCATCCTCCAGTATGGGGACTCATGGTAGTTGGACACTTGCCAGTGTTGGCGGGAGAGCCTGTGTGTTGACCATCCTCCTTCATAAGAGGGGAGCCCCAGTAGATGAGGGTTTTGGAATTCTTCCCTCTACTTGGGGACCCATAGTACTCAGGCCTTGCTATGGCCGGTCACCAGAGGCCCTGTGCTGATTCACTTCCTGTATAGAAGTCGCCTCTGCAGATGGCTGGTTGGTGGTGGCTTGACCTCTGCTTTCTGCCCTTTGGGCTCAGTTGCTGTGGCCCATCCCTTGTTCTTTTCAAGTCTTACTCTTTAAGCTGACCTCCAATCAGTACTGTATTGAAACATATCTTTAACTATAAAAAAAAAGTTCAAAATCAGCAGCTTCCAAATCCTAGAACTGAGCTGTGGCATGCGCCATGGCTCGCTCTCTCTCTTGGATCTGAAGGGAAGTGAATTTTGAACAATCTGAGTCTGGAATGTTAACACCCGGATGTTACTCTAGCTATGTAGCACCTCTGTGATGCCGTGGGCGGGGCTGGAGGGGAAGATGACATCACAATTGATGGGCGGAGCCAAGTGTTCCTTGGTAGTTTTCTGTTGGTCTCTGTGAGTTGGATTAGTGACATCTGAGGAAATGAATGACTTACAGGGTATGACAACACAGGCTGTCTGGCTGGGAGAAGGGTCCAGAGAAACTGAAGGATTGTCTGTCTTTGAGGATAATTGGAGGACTCAGACTTCGGAAGTCTTGTCATCAACTCTACTTTCCTCCTCCAAAATACTTCAGATCCTATTCTGGGTCAGGTAGCCCTGTCTTCTGTGGCTCCGGACACCGTTCAGCACACACACACACACACACACACACACACACACACACAGCCAGGTGCTGGTGGCTCACACCTGTAATCCTAGCTACTTCTGAGTAGAGATCTGAGGATGCTGGTTCAAAGCCAGCTTGGGCAGAAAGCCCATGAGCTCCAATTAAGTAAAATGCCAGAAGTGGAAATGTTGCTCAAGTTTCCATCATAAGTGCTCCTTTCAATTTCATTGTAGACTGAGACACACTTAGTATAGTTCCTAGTCTTTGAAATGCATTACAATGTGTCCTATTAGGCAGAATGTGATCTTTCTTAGAGTCTTAGTCTATTGAAGCTGCTAAAACAAAATAACAATGGCTGGGGTGTTTAAATCATAGAAATTTACTTTCTTATGTTTCTGGAGACTGCATATTGGAGACCAAAGTGCCAGCAAGGTTACTATGTAACAAGCTTGCAGCTGGCTGACTTCTTTTCACTATTTTTTGATTGGTTGTGAGACTTGAACTCTAGGCCTGGGTGCTGTCCCTGAGCTCTTTAGCTCAGGCTAGCGCTCTTCCACTTGAACCACAATACCACTTCTGATTTTTTGGTGGTTAATTGGAAATAAGAGTCTCATGAACTTTAGTGCCTGGGTTGGCTTTGAATCATGATCCTCAGTTCTCAACCTCCTGGGTAGCTAGGATTACAGGCATGAGCCACTGGCGCCTGGATGTCTGACTTCTTGCTTTATGCAGATACACAACTGGAGAAGGAGAGGAGGCTCTAGTGCCTTTTCTTAGAAGAACACTAATTCTTCATGAACTAGGTCTACCTCCTAAGAACCTCATTAACCATAACTATTTCCGTAGAGGTTTCAACTCTGAATATAGACCTATAGGGATTAGAGCTTCCAATATGAATCTTGGGTATCTATCTCTCTATCTTCACACTTGAAGGTTCCAGGACTTGTATTCTTGCTATGTGTGGATAAAATGCTCTACAGATGTCAATTCCATCCAAACTGATGGTGGTAATGTTCCATTGAGTAGTTGCTGATTTCCTGCCTTCTAGGTCAATGACTGGTGGAGAAGCACCGGCTTCACCAAAGAAATGTGTGGATGTGTCTGTGGATATGTCTGTGGTTCCTTATAGGCCTGTTTTTGTTTCATGTAGTTTATTTCATGTAGCTTAACCCTCTGTTGCTATGTGTGTACAAATTAAGGATTGTTGTCTTTTCTTGGAGAATTGATCCTTTTTTCTTTGTTATTCTTCTTTATCTCTGGTGATTTTCCTTGTTCAAAATCTGTTTTGTCTGAAAGTAGAAATTATTATTTTACTGTTTTTCTAATGAGTGTCAACATAGTAGTATATTTCTTTCTCCATTCTTTTTGAACTATATGTTTTATGGATGCATTTCACTTATTTTAGTTATATGATTTTACATATGATTTGATGATACTGAGTTTGAACTGGGTGTTCAAGCACTTGCTAGGCAAGTGTTCTACCACTCAAGCCCAGGATATCTGAGTCCTTTTGTCTTTAAAATAAACTTGTAGAAAATACTTAGCTGGATTTGTTCTATATGATTCAGTCCATTTCTCTCTTTCAATTGGTATATGTAAGCTAGTCAAATGTAGTGATTACTGATATAGTTCGATCTAGTCTATTACATTTGTCACTAGGATATGCAGTATTGGTTCTTTTTTCTCCATATTTTCTGCTTTACCTGTTTTTTAATAATAAGCAAAATATGGCATTATTTATTCTGGACAGCTGTCATTCAGACAGCAGGAAATGATGTGACCATAAAAGATACAAAGCAAAGCTGGATCTTGCTGTGTTCAAAACATCACAAATGAATGCTGTGCTGGCCAGCTCTACTGTAACTGCACATTTCTGATCCACAGCTCTTAAGCTCTGCCCAGCACCCCTGAAGTGTGTGCCTCGAGATTCTCACTTACCATGCAATTAGGCCTATGATGGCTACAAATGCCATTAATCCCTGAACTATAATAGTTGTTATAGTAATTACTATTTCTATAGCATTTATATGACATTGGGTATGACAAGGAGTCTAGAAATGATTTAAAGCCCACTGCAGGATGTACATCAGTTGTATCACACCATTTTATTTGAGGGATGGGAGCATCTGCAGATCTCAGTATTCACAGGGTTCTAGAACCACCTTACCTGAACGCCATGTCAAGGAAGCCGTACTCCAGAAATTCCAAGACACCATGGTCCACAGATCATCCAGCACTGGGTCAGAGGGAGGCTCCAGAGTGATAGCTGACCCAGTTCCAATCTCCATCTTCTCTCTCCTAGATGTGTGGCCTTAGCAAGGAATTAACCTCCTGGTGTTTCTCAGCTGCCCTGGAAGATTAAATGAGATCATCAGGGCAAAGCAGCACACAAAGGGTGCTATTCGTACTCCTTTCTGTCACTGTAAATTATTTTTTAATGTCTGAGGGCAAGCCAGAAAGGACTCTGCATTTACTTGGGCTTTAAGTTAATGTTACCTTCATTAAAATACAAGTAACCTAGTTATCCTTAAACTGCTTCACTCAGTCTGCAAATCTTGTTATTCTGTTTATAAATAGGAAATGACGGGAACAGTGATCTTCAATTTACTTGGCTAATGAACTATTAAGTCAAATTGAAGATGCTAAGCTGCCTTACAAATCACGTAATTAACTAAATTTCCTTGAATGCTTTGAACTACATTATGCATTTAGTCCATTATATTTCCTTTATGGGTTCTTTGGTTGTCAAACAAAACAAACTTAGGACCTTAACAAGGAAAATTGCTTCAATCAGTACATTTTATAAGTTAAGAAATAAAGTTTATTAATAGTAAAGCATTCATTTTCTTTAAAATCTTTATGGTATTTACAAAAGTAAATGTTCTTTCCCTTTCCAATTTAAAATCACTAGTCTATATTCAATTCCTTATTTGAAACCACAAGCAGCAGGCTGATCTGTTAATGCCTCTTGTCTATGATAGTTTTTTGTTTGTTTGTTTGTTTGGCCTGTACCAGAGCTGAAACTCAAAGTCTCACATTCTCGTGTAGCATTTTCCCTCCTGGCTGTCACTCTACCACGTGAGCCATACCTCCAGACTGGCATTTTGCTAGCTGGTTGGCAGTGGAATCTCATGATTTTTCTGTCTGGGCTGGTTTCAAACTTCATTTCTCCAGATTTCAGTCTCCTGGGTAGATAGGATTACAGATGAAAATCAGAGGCTCCTGGCTTCTATTATAGTATTTTAAAGGAATAAACATACAGATTAATCCAAAACTTAGAAAGTTTCCATTCCTTATGTTGAATCTGAAACTTTCCAGATAGAAGAAAGCTCTCCAAGACACAGAAGCCACATTTCCCAGGAAGCTGAAACTGCCATTCTCTGGAAATGGGTAAACAAGGTGACAGCATAGCATCATAATACAGTGCTTTGTAATTAGAGATTCAAGACTGGCCATTACAGATTTCATCACAAAGAACCCTAGTGGTAGAGCGCTTGCCTAGCATGCGTGAAGACCCGGGTTTGATTCCTTGGTACCACATACATAGAAAAAGTTGGAAGTGGTGTTATGGCTCAAGTGGTAGAGCATGAACCTTGAGGAAAGCCCAAGGACAGTGCTCAGGACCTGAGATCAAGCCCAGGACTGGCAAAAAAGAAAGAAAAGAAAAGAACCCACACAGTGGGCCACAGTGAGCCATACTAGGCCCCTTGCATAGTTTCTGTGACAGCCAGAAACCCCAAGTCCATCCATTTCGAGCAGCACTGGCTTTGCAATGAGGCTTCCAGGCATTTATGCCCCACTCTGTGTGCTATAATCTCTACCCCAAGTGTCTTCACACGCAAGTCCACCAATCTGCTTCCTACTGGGGCTGTGTCGTGGTCATTGGCTGCCATATAAAGGTCACCCCAGGGACTCGCAGTGACCCACAGGTGCATGGTAGAGCCTGATGCCAAGTTCAGAGAGATGGGAAGTTTTCCTGAGGCTATGACTTTTGCCCTTTGTCCCAGATATATTGTCCTCTACCAGTCCAGTTGTTGGACTCTCCTGCTTTGTTGTTCTAGTACCTTGAGTGATAGGAATTAAGTTGAAGCTAGGGAAAGAGAGGCTCAGGAGAGGTTTAGGAATCACTCCACAGCCAGGAGCAGTGGCGACCCCTCTCCCCAGAAGGAACAAGGTTCAGGTGGCCTGGCCAGGCTGTGTGTGGGAGGAGCAAGAGCAGGGCTGGCTCCAGGACTGCCAGTGGCTTGATGGAAGCAGTCCAGCCCTTCAAAAACACTCACTGTGGCCCACACAGATCTACATGTGTGTTTCTTTCCACCCCATTTTCTGGTACCATGTGAGTATCCTGGGTTCTTCATGTCCAGGTAAAAGGGGCATGGACTCGAACCTACCAAAGCAGGCGAGAAGGAATGTTTCTGCCACCCTGACTGAAGTGAAGCCTGGTTGAGTTTCCTAATTTGTTTTTTGTTTTTAGTGGCACTGGAGTTGAACTCCGGACCCTGTGTTCTCAAGGCAGGTACTCTACCGCTTAAACCACACATCCTCAGCTCTTTGAACACTGGTTAAGTCTGCTTGAGACAGCTGAGACCTTGATTCTCATTTGTCTTTACTGTCTGCCATAGTTGAGATGACAGATACATACCACTTTCTGTTTAGAGAGACTTGCTTTTGGGACAGGAAATATGGCATAGTGGTACAGAGCTTGCGTAGCATACATGGAACTCTGGGTTTGATTCCTCAATACCACATCCACAGAAAAGGCCAGAAGTGGTGCTGCAGCTCAAGTGGTAGAGCACTCGGTTTGTACAAAAGAAATTCAGCGGCAGTGGCCAGGTCCTGAGTTCAAGACCCAGGACTGACAAGAATCTAGATCCTCTGATCTCAGTCTCCTTTGTAGCTACGATGATAGCCGTACACCACCACATCCAGCTATCTGTTGAGGAGGAGGCTCAAACACTTTTGGCCTTGGGCTAGCCTCCTAAACAGGTAAGATGACAGACTCGTGCTACCATGCCTAGCTGCTTTATTCTTTAGGTAGGTCTCACATTTTTTCTTGATCTGTCCTGGATCACAATCTGACTTACACTTCCAATGTAGTTAGGTGATAACACACCACCACACCTCGCTTGTTAATTGAGATGGGGGGGGGGGGACACCGCAACACCTCGCTTGTTTGTTGAGATGGGGGGGGGGGCGCGGGTCTCACTAAACTGCCCAGGTTGATTTCCACCTCCCTGGTAGGTGATATGCCAGCATTAGCACTGTGCATGGATGAAATTAGAATTTAATGAAGTGGAAACTGCAATTTCCACTATGCCTAAGTCCTGTGGTAGTCTCAGAAGGTGATTGCAGGACAGAATTGAAAGGCAAGACTAGTTGGTCACTTGGTAAGTGAGACCCAGAGCATCTTCTTAATTTCTCTGACATCACTTTTTTCATCTGTGTCTGGATGAACTTACCACCTCTCAGGGGCCTTTCTGGACCTGGGACTGCTCCAGTGTGTGGGGGCTACACATGTGGGATCCTGTTTGGCGCATGCGTCATAGGTGTGCCTTGGGTAACGCGTGCTGAGCCAGAATGGCCAGCAGAGGGCGCCAATACACCATGTACATTGTTGCTGTTCTAAGGCCACCAGTTTTCAAGGCTCTGCTATGCAAGATATGAGGTCCAACATCTGTTTCCTTCTCCCTTTCCAATGGAGCAGCTGAGACTCTTGGGTTACTAATTAGCAAGTATCAGTGAAATATTCCAAGTTTATCCTCCTTAGGCTCCTATTCAGGTCCCACAGCCCTAAAGCATTCTAGAAGACCCCCTGGAGTGGCTCAATTAAATGGATCTCAAATGGTCTCAAATGAGTCTCTACCAGGTACCAGTGCAGCTTTGTTAGGCATTATAGGGGTGTCCTGCCTGGCACCCCAAACTCTGAGCTGCCTTCATCCGGACATACATCCCTTCTTCAAGAGTCAAGGCTACCCAGTAGTCAGGGCAGAGACACCCCACCCCCACCCCCGACCCCAGGCACTGTAGGAGGGAAGAGGGCTCCAGCTACCAAGTCTTACAGAGTCTTACAGGGACTAGAAGAGGGCACTTCAGCCTTCCCGCTCTGAGCCCTCCTTCACCTTCTCAGGGACCAGCACCCTGCACTATCCCATCAAGCACAGCACTCCAGCCTACTTGGTGGAGCCGTCACCCCGCTGGTGACTCCCACTGAAACAAACCAGTGCTACACTCTCCTGCTGTGCTGGAGGCTCTCACACCTCCTGTGGCTCTCAGCCCTGAGGAAGTGAAGTCCACATAATCTCCCTCAGGGGAAACTGAGGCTCAGAAAAAAAAGGCAACTTGCCCAATACCCTGAGGAATCACAGCACCAGGACTCACACCAAAGTTGCTGGGTCCCCAAAGCTATGTAACCCCCATGACATCATTGAATATCTCAGGCACTGTGGGGTTCCAGCTGTGTGGGGGTTCTACCTTCCAGAGCAATATTACTGAGTGCTCCACGCCTATGGACTGTGAACGGGCCCCGAGCCTAGGGTGGGTGCCCACGGTGGCAGGCTGCTGGCATGGAGCAGTGCAGCTGCTGAAAGGGCCTGTCCTTCCCTGTGGCTGAGCACAGGCTCCAAGAGGCCCTGATGGCCCAGACTGGCAGCAGAGATAGGAGCACTGGGTAATGTCCAACGTGGGTGCCTCTCCTGCTCTCCTCATTGGGTCCCCAGTGGCCCAGATGAGCCACCAGTGAAAGTTCATTTTCCTAAATGGTAACCTCTCATTTAGAGGAGAAATCAGAACAGACCAGAGTGGGCCATGATAAACTGGGGGGAGGGAGAGAAGGTTCCAGAAGGTGGACGTGCCTGACAGCTCACAGGAGGAGCGGCCTTCTCTAGAGGGATGTGGGGAGGGGTGGCACTTGGGTGGTCAGCAGACATTGCTTTGGGGTAGGCCATCCATGTGGGCGGTGAGGGGGCTCTCAGGAGACTGGGGAGCAGCCGTGGGTGGTGGTTGAGGGCTGTGAGTGGAGCATGAAGCCTGGACAGTGGGAGGGGGGATGTGTGGGGAGCTTTGTGCCAGACTCTGGATGCTTCGGCCACACACAGCTGGCCACCGGCAGCTCCTCTTTTGCAGAGGTTGGGAAACACCTGGACTGTGATAAATTAAAAAGAAAAACAAAAAACAAAACTGCTCAGGGCTAGGAGTATAGCTTAGTGATGGAGTGCCTGCCTAGCGTGCATGAAGACCCGGCTTCCCTTCTCATACCACAAACCCAGAAAAGCTGGAAATGGTTCTGTGGCTCAAGTGGTACAGGCTCTAACCCTGAGAACGCCCAAGGACAGTGCTCAGGCCCTGACCTGCTCAGGTGCCGTCACTCAACTGCCAGCCAGCCGGCTGGTTCACGGGGCGTCTGGAGGGGCCTGGAGGAGGACTGACTGAGCTGAACTGTTGGACAGCATTTCACATGCACATCCTGGTGGCCATAGGGCTAACGCAGCCCGTTTCCCCACTCACAAGAGCGCCGGCCCTTCCGTTCCCCCACGCGGCTTGCCATTTCCACCCCACCTCACAGGGGTGGAGGCCTGTGAGCCTTGCAGGGGCCCCCTGGCGTGGCAAATTGCAGAGAGGTGCGGGTGAGGTTGGGTGAGGGGTGTCGGGGCGGGCTTGGGGGGTGTGTGAGATCCGCTCCCCCTGCCCCCTCGCCCTGCCCCCTCCGAGGACCTGGGTTCCAGGCGGCTGTCGGCCGCGGGCAGGGCGGGGGAAGGAGCCTGCACCGTGCAAATGTGTCCCTGGCCGCCGGCTGATCCCGGCAACCCCGGTGGCGGGCGCACAGACAGAAGTTGTGTACACAGGATTTTAGTATTTCCTCTCCGGCTCCAGCCCCAATTTGAGGGCCTGTAAAAGCTTGAATGGCGTCCAGTGCGGCGTGGTTTGCCTAAGCCGGGCTCCCGGCGCGGAGTCAAAGCAGCCCACACAGGGATGGGGCGCCTGTAGGGAGGGGGGCCCGGTAGGGGGGGGCTGGGGTGGGGGAGTGAGGGCGCCTTCTGGTGAGATGGAGAGAACAGTGGAGGCGCCAGCTTGCAGGAGGGGGGCATGCTGAAGAGGGGAGGGCATGTGAGGGTGACTGCATGGCAGTGGGAGGAGAGTCCAAGCCTCCCCCACCCAGGTCCAGGCCTCCTGGCCTGCTGCCTTCCAGCAGGCCCGCCTGCCCGGGGCTGGCCCCCCCTCGGCTGGGCCAACCTCTGAGAACTGAGGTGCAGTCACCAGGGAGAGGCTAAGGCCATGGCTCCCTTGACCCTTTCTTCCTCCCAGCCACAGAAAGTCCACTTCCCTGCTGCTGGCACGCTGATTTTGAAGCATGGTCCCTCCAATGGCCTGCAACCATCTGGTGCCTGAGCTGTGTGAGTTTACACAAGTCACTCATGGTCTCTAGGTGGGTAAAACCCAGAGCTGGTGTGTCTCCATGCCTAGCCTGGAAGCTTTCCTTTCCTTTCTTTTCTTTTTATTGATTGATGGATTGACTGATGCTGCTCTGGGGCGTGAACTCAGTACCTAGGAGCTGTCCCTAAGCTTTTTTTTTTTTAACTCAGACTAGCACTCTATCACTTTGAGTCATAGCTCCACTTCTGGCTTTGGGAAGGACTTTCCTGTCCCAGATGGCTTCAAACTGTGATCCTCAGATCCCAGCTAGGATTACAGCTCTGAGCCACCCGTGCCCAGCTAGCCTGGCAGCTCTTACAGAGTCTAAAGTGTCTCTGTCTCTAGCCTGCTCCAGCATCTTGGAGTCTGAAGCTGTCAGAGGCCAGGACTGCAGGCCAGGTGTGCCTGCGCTTGAGAAAGGAGAAAGGCCAGACCTTGAACCCCACAAACAATCTGGCAGGGAAAGCATATGTTCCGAGGCTGAGCTCTTCACCTCAAGACTAGCGCTCTACCACTTGTGCCACAGTGCCACTTCCAGGGCCTGGGCCTTATATGACCCACTTGTTGCCATACTGCACACTCTGTGCCTTTACAGCCCAGAAGCTCTGGAAATCAGCTGCACTTGCGTATGTGTGTATGTATGTGACACTTGGAGCTAAGTCTGTCCTGAACAGAAAACTCATTTGGTGACTTGAAGTGTCACAGGACACTTTAGTCTATGCTTATCCTGTTCACCGAGAACAGTCGTGCCTTGCATTACTGGATATGTACCTGGATGGGTTTGGTGACATGAGCTATCCTAATCTTGTGGGAAGGAAGCAGGCCCCCCACAAACACCGTAGCACAGTAAGGCTTTCCTAGCTCTTCTCAAGAAAAATGAAACTTCAAAACCTCCTGGCCTCAAGGATTCCTTAAAAAAAAAAATAACAAAAGCTGACGAAAGTGGCAAAGTCAGGTGTTTCTGCTGGAGAAGGGGACACAGAAGTTCCATCCGCTCTGTTTCTAGGACTATCTTGTGGATGAAGAATGATGTACGAGCCTAATAATATGGATGCTTACGCGCAGTGTGGCCCCAAAACACATTTGTTTGTGAACAGCTGAACGGATGTTTGTTATTGTTGTCTTATTTTGAAATAATTATAGATTTACAGAAAGGTGCAAAGAAATGTCTGGGGCAGTGCCGTGCCCCTCACCCAGTCACTCCCAGAGACTGTGTTGCTATGGTACAGAATCAACCCTGGGAAAGTGGCATTGGCACAATGCTTATGATGCATCCTGATTTTTATGAGAAATACATGTATGTGTACATGCATCTATGTGTGTGTCTTTGGGATTCTAGCATATGTGTAATTTTGTATAGTTTATAACAGAGTCTTTAGTGGGGCAGTTTTCCACTCTAATGAAGTCCAAGTTATCGGTGTTTCCTTTTGTGGTTCCTGTTTCTGGAATCAAGAATGAGAACTGACTGGGGATAATAGCTCATGTCTATAATCCCAGTATGGAGGTAGAGATCAAGAATACACACACACACACACACACACACACACACACACACACACACTCATGCACGCACACATATATATACAAAAAATTCACCACAGGAAATCAGCTCAGTCTTCAGCCTTTTTGGTCCCCAGAAGTTGAGAGATGAAAAGGCCACAAGCTCCAATTTCCTGATTCTCCTTAAGTCTTTCTGGTGACCGGTTCTCATCCAGAAGCTACCTAAGGGTAGCCGGCTACCATTCAACTTATTAGCCTACAAAAGACCTTCACTCTGAAGAGTCCAAAGGTTTCAGGAGCTGTAAGATGAATAAATATATATTTTACAATATCACAGTGTCATTTGTTACACAGCATGATCCAACTAACTTGACTGCTACAGCCACCAAATTGGATTTGAAAAAGAATCCATGTCCTGAACTCCAGGAAAGTGCACTGTGCTAGATGCTTTCTCCTATGATCTCTGGTCTGCCCTCAAGCCCTCTTGTTTTGCTATCACTAGCTGTGAGAGCAGAACAACATGGCTCTACCTGAACTTCATGTGCTACCAGATCACCAGACTGCAGACAGCAGCTGTTCCCTGCACCATCTCAGCAAGGAGAAGGCCAGCAGGGAAGTCCAAGTATACAGAAGAGAGTTCATGAACTCTTAAATGGCTCTAAGTTCCTGGCATCTTCCTGTAGGATAAGGAGGCTTCCAGTGCCATGGCTCTTGCCAGAAGTTTTGTTCCCTTCCCTCCCTGGCCTCTTGAGGGTGCCAGACTCAGCATATGACAGCTGGAAACAGGGTCAGGTGAATCTGAAGTTGAGGAAAGGGCCATTGCTTCCACCCCTGCTCTTTACACCCATCACTGCATCACTGCCCCTCAGTTAGAAGGACAAGAACGAAGCAAGGAGGGGGAACCTGAAACCTCTTCTACCTTCCAGATGCTGTGAGGAGCAACAGAAATAAATCCTGGATTTCGTAGACTGAGCTTTCAACCCAACTTGCCACTGGCGACCTAGGGAGACAAACCCAACTCTTCTCTGGGTCTTCGTATCTGCCAAGTTAAGGGATGAATTACACCTATCCCTCACCATGGAGTTTGCATTAAACCAAATAGAAAACACAAAGCCACCTTACACACCACACACACACACACACACACACACACACACACACACACACACACACAGCACGGTGTTAGTGAAAGCATACAAAAATTGTGTGTGACACGAGAAACTCCTGAGCTGTTACTAAAGAGAGGAATGTGCCATATGGTTCCCACGGATACTATTCCATGAGCTTTGGCTTCCAGCAAGCCCTTCTCCCTCCCCCCTACCTCTTCTCCACCCCACCACCTCAGCTCCTCTTTTCATCCCAGAGAGCAAAATGGAACACCCTACCTGGGCACTACCAGATGTCAGACAGACAGCAGGGAGAGGATCCAGAGACCGGAGAAAGAAGAGAGACGTTAATTCCAAATTTAATACGCATCTGTGGCTGCTTAGAATGTATTGGAAACATCAACCCTTGATATAAACAACAACAACAAAAATCTATTGACACCATAAGCAATGTCTCACTTTGGAAAATATATTTGTTAGGATAAAATCTGGTCTGTTGGGACAGACCCAAAGTTTCACAAGTTTTATCCCCACCACAGAACACAAAGAAAATGATAACAACTGTACAGCTCACAGGGGTAAAAGAATACAGCTGTGTGGTTGTCTGGACCATACAGACCAACTGCTATAACAGAAATTTCTCACAGTCTTAGACTGTAGATTTGGTGTCTGGTGAGGTCTTGCTGCTAGGTAATGCATGGTGTCTTCTTGTATGATGGTGGTCTTTTCAGCCCCTTGTAAAGGTACTAATCCCATTCACCGGGTCCCTATCATGACCTAATCCTGGCCTCCCTAATGCTCCTCCTCCAAGCATCACATTGTGTTCAACATTTAGTTGAACGCAGACCACTAGTGTGCGAGGCAGCTGGCCCAGGGTGGAGGAATCAGGTGCTTCATGCACTAATAACCATATCAGCACCAACAGCCATAGGTTGCGAAGTGCTGGCTTAATAGATACACTGTTCTCTCATGTAGAAATCTGGTTGAGTCCATCAAGATCCCAGCCCTCAGCTATGCTGTTGCTCTTTTGATCACTAGCCTGTTGCCTTTGCAAGATCCAAGATGGCATGTTGCACAGCCACTGCCCAGACAAGGAGAAGGTAAACAGGAAGGGAAGGCCTACCGAATCCTTATTTTTTTCTTGTTCATGTTTTTATTAACATCAATTAGTTGTACAGGGTGGCTTCACTTCAAGATGTCCATCCATATATGTTGAGCAGACTCCCTCCCTCTACCATTCTCCCTTATATCTCTCCTCCACCCAGATCTTTAAAGGCCTATATCAGTTATCTTGTGACATAATAAATTACCCCAAAACTTGGTAGCTAATAAGAAAAGTTTCTGTAGGTTAGGAACCCAGAGGGTATGGTCAAGGTGTCAGCAGGGCTTCTGTCATTGGGAGGCTCAATTTGGGCTTAAGAATTTGTTCCCAACTGGTTCACTCACATTAGTAGAAAGCCTCCATTTCTTGTCATATGCCTTCCCCCAGACAGCGTTACTCCATTGATCTCATGATGTGAAAATGGTTCTGTTCAGAGTGGAGCACCCAAGAGATAGAGAGTAAGGAGAAGCCAGCGACCTCCTTTATCCTAATCTCAAAGTGCATTACTTCATCACATGCTATCCACCAAAGCACACCACTAAGGACAGCACACACTCAAGAGAGAGGAATTAAGGTTCCATCCTAATGAAAGAAGGAATGTCGAGGCATTTGTAGACAGATATAAGACCACCACAGGCCATTTCCAGGAAGCTGTATATGTATCTCTTCTGCTGGTGCCCTGCTGACTGGAACTCAGTCACATTGCTCCATGAGGCATCTAGGAATGTTGTCTTTATTATAGTGACTGTACACCTAATTAAAGCTCTCTTCCCTTGGGGGGAAAAATGGAAACCAAATGACATTTCTGCCTCTGAAGGAACAAAAATGCTAGTATGCTAGGAGGAGAGAGACAGAGACAGAGAGAGACAGAGACAGAGAGAGATAAAAAAACTAGTGGTAGATCCTATACCTCCCAGGAGAAGAAAGCATATTTTTAATCACTGACATTATTTAAGATGCCCCTGGCGTATGGCTGAGTGAAAAGTTCAATCTGAATGACAGCATGGTCCCATTTGTGGCAATTTATATGCATATATCTCCATCTCCATGGGTGTGGAGGTCTAGAGGTGACTGGAAGTTCACCAACACAATAACTTTGGTTATCTCCAAGTAGCTGAATTGCAGGTGATTTTTTTTCTCCATACATTTCAATGCCATTTTCCTAGTAGCTGGGGGTGTCACTTGGTGGGAGAGCATTTGTCTAGCATGTGAAAGGCCTAAAAACACTTTGAAATTAAATAAATAGAGGTCCTTTTTTTTTGGTATCATGTACTATTTTTCCAAAGCAGAAAAAAAAATGTTTCCTGTTCTCCTTTCTAATTGGCCCACCTCCCCGGTCTAGAGGAGGGCTTAATGGGCACTTCCAGCATTGAACTGCTCTGAATACATCAGCTCTGAGGCCGGCCAAGTGCAGAGAGGCAGGCAGGCAGGGCCAGGGCCTGGTGAGACCGTCAGGACTTGCAGAGGACACAACAGCAGGGCATGAAATCACAGCCAGCACTATGGGAGTGGGAAGGGCCATGCCAAGAATCACAAAAACAGAGGTCAGGGACTGGAGAGTCAAGCCAAAAAACAGAATGGCTACAATGTGGTGCCCAAAGGGATATACCAGTGTCTGGGCAACCAGGCAGATGACTGTGTTCCTATTGCACCAATCTCCTAAAGTCCAGTGGGAAAAGAAATTCCAGAAAGCTCAGTCCCAGTGATGGAAGCCAATACAGGTGTAAACTGCATGCCTCCTGCTCAGGCAAGAGTAGGGAAGGGTTTAATGTTGTCCACCAGGTTGGATTTGGGATATAAATCTCCCTGAACAATGGAGCTGAGCCTGAATTTGAAAAGAACCACTGAGGTGATTGATTAGTGATGTCTGCCAAGGCACAGAGGGAGAGTACAGTGGTCTGTATGCCATCAGTTCAAAAGCTTAACTTTCTTTTACTTAAGCATTTGCCCTTACCTCCTCTTTCCCCTATTTGGCTGCCTCCCATAATAAGAAAAAAATAGCCAAGGACCCACCCTGTGCATTTTGGCTGATTCATTGCTGGACTTTCTAAGGCTCTAGAGAGCCTTTTTATGTAATTGTAATCAAAAGGTACATCCTAATTATAAATGCTTTTTCCACTTGGCATTACGGCTCAAGGATTTTCCTATGATTGTTTTTAATATCCTTTTTTTAAAAAAAATAGAGAGAACCAACAAGCAAAGAACTTAAAAACACCTTTAATCCCATTGGGGAACCTCAGAGCTTTTCAAGCAGGAGCTTGAAAGGAAGGCTAGCTCTGGAATTTGTATACGTGTTAGAATTACCTGGAATGCTTTTGTTAAAAACAAGTATATAAAGATGGGAATGGGGGCTCAGGACTATAATACTAGCTACTCAGAAGGCTGAGATCTGAGGATCACAGTTCAAAGCCAGCCCGGGCACGAAAGTCTGTGAGACTGTTATCTCCAATTAACCACTAGACAACTGAAAGTGGCGCTGTGGCTCAAGGGGTAAGGCTGTAGTCTTGAGCTGAAGAGCTTAGAGACAAAAGAGAAATTAAAAAAAAAAAAAAGAGCTTAGAGACAATGCCCAGGCCCAGAGTTCAACACCCCTCCCTGCAAAAAAGTAAAGATAACATATATATACATATATATATATGTATATGTATATATATGTATATATGTGTGTATCTCCTCCTCAGAAAGGTTAGCTTCCTCCTGCCACCCTCCCAAAAATAATCAAAGGCCATTCACATAAATGGAAATGGATGGAGTCAATAAATATGAAAAAAATTCTTCCATACTACTCAGGAAAATTAGTTGAAAAAACAAAACGATGAGACAGTTCTCCTGTCCTCTAAGATTGGCAAAAATTCATGTGTGATTTTGTCTAGCACAGGCAAGGAAATAGACAGGAATGGCTCTACCCGCTTAGCGCAGTCATGTGTGTTGTTTATAGACACTAAAGCACTCTAGATGCGTTTCTGTTTACTGAAGCGCTCACTCACTTGTTTGGTGTTTGTGACGCAGCCTCTGTGGACACCGCATGGACACGAGGAGTGTGGCAGTAACCAAACAACACCAATCCCTGTCCACTGAGGTTTCTTTCTAGGAGGCCAGAGTCATGCTATTTACAAGACACCAAAGTGAGGTAAAAGAGTAATGAGGCAGGGAGATAATTAGGATAGTCAGGGAAGGCTTCGTGGAGAAGATAGTTAAGGGACCAGATATTCAGGAAAGAGCATCCCAGGAAAGTGGGGAGGGGAGATTAACCAATGCCCTGGTCTAATGTAAAAAACAACAACAACAAAATGGAGAGCTGGCTGCTAGTGGCACATGCCTGAAGTCTTAGCTACTCAGGAAGCTGAGAGCTGAAGACAGTGGTTCAAAGCCAGCCCTAGAAGAAAAGGGAGCCAAAATAACCAGCAAAAACTAGGCTGGAGAAGAGGCTCAAGTGATAGAGCACCGTCTGAATAAGCAAGCAAATAAGCAAGTATCAGGCCCTGAGTTCAAATCCTGATACTGGTAAACACAGACAGACACACATGCACACACTCATGCACACTCAGGAGGTGAAGGCAGGAAAAATCACAAGGTCAAGGCCAATCTGGGCTATATAGCAAGACCTTGTCTTAAAAATAACCACAAAGTTAATAAAGAACAACAAAACTAAAAACCTCACAGAGGACAGAATTGCCACTCACCAGTAGGCTGAGTTAAGATCTGGAGGCCCAAGGGACGAGTGGCTTTGGGCCTTCAATATTGCTACGAGAACAGGGAGTGTGGCCTAGTGGTAGAGTGCTTGCTTAGCTTGCACAAAGCCCTGGGTTCCATTCCTCAGAATAAAAAAGGCCACAAGTGGTGCTGTGGCTCAAGTGGTAGAAGGCTAGCCTTGAGAAAGCTTAACAACAATACCCAGGCCCTGAGTTCAAGCCCCATGACTGGCCAAAAAAAAAAAAAAAGAAAAAACTGCTGTGAGGACTTGTGAGGACTTGGTTTTTTACTCTGAGGGATTCAGCCATCTCTGGGCTACAGTTAGGTATTTGGAAGTCATCAGCCCAAATGAGGAGGGGGAATCATGGGGGCCCTAGGACAGGCCCACAAACAGAGGGGCTCAGGGCCAGCAGCCAGAGGAGTTAGATAGGACTCCAGGGAGAGGGAGGGGGCAGAGGTGCAGAAGGAGCAAAGCTAGGACACACAGCTGAGAGGAAAGACTCTGATCAGGGAGGTGGGCACAGGGCTGAGACCCTCGAGGGAGGAAGTGGAAAGGACCCCAGAGGGCAAACAGGAGCAAGAGGGCAGCAGCTGCCAGCTCAGGGGAGCAGTTGCAGACAGGCAGCTGTGTTTCTCCAGAGAACAATGCAGTGCCCTGTATCCTTGAGCTCCGGATCCCTGGGTTAATTAAGGCTCATCAACAGCAGGCCAGGCCCTGCTCACTGAGGCCCTGCCTTGGCGGAAGAATTCAGGCAACACAAGGCCCCGGGGCCACGGCGCCAGGTCCTTGGATCAGTGCTCAGGCCTGGAAGAGGAAACGAGCCACTGACTAAGGGCCCTGGGCAGAGGAAGGCCCCAGCCCTGGGAGGGGCCGGGCCAGCTGAGGCCAGCGCTGAGTGAGAAAAGCAGATGGAACCAAATGCCTCTTCCTTCCCATGTGGGGCTGCCTGGCAGGCAGGCAAAATGGTAAATTTAAGTAGATACTACTTAGATATTTAACTCAGCCTAGTAGTTGGTGAGTGGTAGATCCCAGAAAATGAGATAGAATGATAGAACCAAAAGAGGCTCTCATAGCTTGTATTCCAACCACACAGTTTACAAAAGGAGAAACGGAGGCTCAGAGATGAAGCCCTTTGCCCTTGATCGCCCAGCTGGTGAGTGGCAGGACTGAAACTTGGCACCAGGGCCCTCTCTCCCCCATGACAAGTGGCATGCCCCAGGGGACACAAACATCCACACACTGCTGGGAAGGCAAAGCAGAGCTGAAGAGAGGTTAATAGCATGGCATGGAAGAGGAAGAAGAGTAGAGAGGCCTTGTTCCGAGCAGTGGGCTCATGAGGAAGGGAGGTCCTGGGGACACACCTGTCCAGGTGGGAGAGGGGTGGAGCTCTGTGAGAAAGCAGGCCTGGGGTAGGAGGACCTGGGAATGACAGCCAGCCCACCTGGCCCTGTGCGTGAGAGCTGTCACTTCATCTGTCATTCACTTAGTGCTGGAGAAGCCCAATGCTACTTGGCGCTTCACGCTCCAGCTCCCTGTTGATGCAATGGCCACAGTATAACTACTGTTCTTTGCCCCCTCTATCCCTCTGTACACAGCAACACAGACATAGACTTCAGCAGGGGAGGGCCCTGTAGGTTCACTGGACAGCCCCTCGCCAGGGTGAAGACAGGAGGTGGTTCATGTAGTCCCGGCTCCCGAGACGTGTATCAGTGTCACTGCCTTGAGGAGATAGGCCAAGCCCATTGTGGCCTCCCAGAGATGTACTTTCATCCAGAAAGACAGACAGGGGTTGGGAGGCCCTTGTGTACGGAGGTTCTGGGTGTAGAGGCCAAAGATCATTTTTTGTGCACGCATGAAAAATGACCACCATTTATTTGTAATGTCTCTAGAAGGGCTCAGTTCTTTGTTGTTGTTGTTTCCAGCTTTTTTTTCTGTGTGTGTGTGTGTGTGTGAGTGTGAGTGTGTGTGTGTGTGTGTGTGTGTGTGTGTGTGTGTGTGTGCTGATACTAGGGCTTGAACTCGGGATCAACGTGGTTCAATGCTGGCACTTGAGCCTCAGCTCCACTTCTGGATTATTATTTATTTACTACTGACTGGCATTTATTTGGAGACAAGAGTCTCACAGATTTTCCTGCCCAGGCTGGTTTTGAACCTCAATCTTCAGATCTCAATCTCATGAGCAGGTAGAATTCGAGTTGTAAGCCACCCACATCCAGCAATCTGTAGTTTGCTTTCTTTAACAACTCTGTATGGTCTTGGCTTCCTTCAAATAGTTCCCTGGCTTCAAGGCTAATCTCCCCATAGGAGAAACAGATCCCTTGTAGAGGGAACAAGGAGGCACTCAGACTCCCAGTGGCAGTGCGGTTGTGTGGGGAGTTTTCATCTGAGCTTGGAACATGAGCAGTTGCAGGACAAAGCCATCTGGGGGCCTAGCTAGAAGGGACCTCAGAGGTCAGAGGGCCACTGCCTGCATGTACTCAAGAGTGGTCACCCATGGGTTGAAGTTCTGGCCGAGACCCTAGGTTCCCAGAGGAATTCGTGTTTGTTTCATGTCACTGGAGGCTCAGTTCTGGTGTCTCGAAATTTGCCAGAGGTTGAGATGTCTACTCATGGGGCGCACCCCTCAGCCCATCAGTCCCTACCAGGTCTCCCCATTCCAGGCTGCAGGAGGTGCCGTCAGGGAGGGGCAGCTGTTCAGAACAGCACGTCCAGCTCTGTGTGGGACCAGGACTTATGAGACTGCCAAAAGGGGGCAGAGCCTCTTGACAAACTGCTCCTTAAGCCTGGCTCCTCTCCAGGCCTTCCCCATGCCAGGGAGAACAGCCCTGATTGGTGGCATCCAAACTGAGCTGTCAGTCTACTCAGCAGCCCCCAGAGCCCCACAGGACCGAATGTCCTATGGGATTTGAGGACAAGGCTGTCTGTCCCTTGTTTCCCCTCAGAGCTGATCCTTGACCTTCATTAGGATATATGTATACACACATGTATGTATGTATGTATGTATGTATGTATGTATGTATGTATGTATATACTGACTGGGGTTTAAATTTAGGATCTCAAGCTTTGTTTGGCTTGCTTTCTTTCCACTTAAGTAACGCCTTCACACCTCCAGCCCCAGATGTATTTTTGTGCTTTTAGTTTTTTTGGTTTTTTGGTTTTTTTCCTGGCTAATTGGAGATAGAGTCTCTTGAAAGCCTCATGCTGGCTTTGAATCACTGTCCCTCAGATCTCAGCCTCTTGAGTAGCTAGGTATGAGCCATTGGCTCCTAAATCTGGCATTATTTCAAAAAGACCTCAGGGATATTACCCAGATGCAGAGTTCAAGCCCTGAACCAGTAAAACAACAGTATAACATTCTGATATCTGCTGCCAGGTAGATGGATCTTGCAAACCACATGCCCAGTAAATAAGCTCAGTACTTTGTCCTGAGGCATTAAATAGGTGAACAGAGGAAAACAGTGGTTGCAAGAAGAGTGTTAGGGAGTTATTATTTAATGGATTTGAAGGGTTTTGTTGGGGTAATGAGAAAGTTTGGGGTATAGACAGTGGGGATGGTTATCAAGATTCTAATGGATTGCTACAGAATTGTACACATGCAAGTGATTACAATGAAAATATTATTTTGTATACATTTTACCATGACAGACTTTTTTCAAAGAAAAATGAATGTTCAAATAAATTTAGAAGCACCGAGTTCATAAAGTTAAATGAATTTTTCTCCTGCAGGCCTTTTCCGAGCCTTAATGAAAGGGATCCATTATGCTGTGATCCCCAATGGAGAGAACCATGGAGCCTCATGTACTTAAAAGGCCCAATCCTATTCATCTTAGTGCTAGTCCTCAAATTACAATGTTTGGCTTCCGGGCAGCTGCTCAGGCCTAGAAAAGACACTAAAACGTCAAATCCCTTATCCTGATTTTCAATTTGAAAATAAAAATCCACATAGCTATTCTGATGAATAGAAAGGGGGGGGAGGGAGGAAGGGAGGGAGAGAGAGACAGACAGACAGAGAGAAAGAGAGAGAGAGAAGAGGAGAGGAAAGAAAGAAGGAAGGAAGGAAGGAAGGAAGGAAGGAAGGAAGGAAGGAAGGAAGGAAAGGATAACATACCAAGCCCAATTGTGGTTCACTCCTGTAATCCTAGCTACCCTGGAGACTGAGGATCACAGTTCAAAGCCAGCCAGGGCAGAAAATTCTGTAAGGCCAAGTAGTAGAGCACTAGCCTTGAGCAGTAACACTCAGGAATAGCACCTAGGCTCTGAGTTCAAGCCCCAAGAGTAGTACACGTGCATGTGCGCATCACCACAGGCACACACAACCCAACTTCCTTTTTATGTTCTATTTTCTTCTCCCCAAATGGAAAATTCCCCATTTTGAGACATGGGGATATTTTTTTAGTTTTTTATTTAAGATTTTAAAAAAACAAGTGTATGCGTGTACACACTCGCATGCGTTTGTGTACATGTGAGGACATGTGTGTACATGTGAGAAGGGAATCTCTCAAAACTTCTGTTTGTGGGATTGGAAATAAAATCTGAAAGTACATTTGTGAGCCCGATGGCTTTGAAGGCTGGGGGCACGGTGGTATTCTGCTGGCCTGTTGGGGAAGGGCAGGCTCTACTCCCTTCTCTCCTTCCATGTTAGCCAACTGCTGCTTCCGGACAATCCTGGGGTCCAGGACATAGCTGGTCTCAGTCTACATCATCTCAGTCCTGCTGAGGTACACAGGCCTGC
This sequence comes from Megascapheus bottae, assembly GCF_031878675.1. Classification (NCBI taxonomy): domain Eukaryota; kingdom Metazoa; phylum Chordata; class Mammalia; order Rodentia; family Geomyidae; genus Megascapheus; species Megascapheus bottae. Next base: position 23,307,873 of record NC_143515.1, read on the forward strand.
CTGGCTGCCTCTTGGACCATGGTCCCCCCACAGGCCTCCATGCTTCATAGTCTGGTGTTTTCAGGCCTAGGTTTGGTGGTGACCAGGGCGGGACAGGCAGGGAAGGAAAAATCTGGGAAGTAAGTGCTAGCCATAGGACAATGGTAGGTGAATCACAGGCCAGAAATGTAGTGTCAGAGAAGAAAATCAGAGTGGGAAAAGCTTAGAACTGCCAGATACACAATGAATCTATCAAACATAAAGGAAATGAGCTACATCAGGAAGTCAAAGGCAAGGACTTGCTTGTTTGTTTGTTCTGAGTGTAAACATTTAAACAATGATCAAGATGGGTAAACTATTTCCTTAACTCGCTGCCTTGAGTGAATCATCTTGGGGATATGGAGGAAAATGACCATGTTTCCCTGAGCAGACACAGGGTAGTGAGTGGGAGAGACAGCTGAGGGACAGAAGAGAAATTCAGCAGGCCCAGGAGAACGAGAGCCAGAGATCTCCAGATGTCAGAACCCTCAGGGACCCGGGCTGCTGCTGGGCTTGCTTCCCACAGGACATAGGGATGGAAATGTTTTTATTTATATCTGAAAAGGAAAGACATGCCCTAGAATAAAAGGGCATGTGCCTAGGACCTCTGTTACCCCATGCTTGGAACTATGAGGACAGTAGTTCCCAAATGAACCAAGGACCTGGCAATATAGATGGGGAGGAAAGTTAAAGGAAAAACAAAGCCTTAGTCAGCTGCCAGTGGCTCACCCCTGTCGTCCTAGCTACTTGGGAGAGTGAGAATGGGAGGATCATGGTTTGAGGCCAGCCCAGGCAGAAAAGTTCAAAAGATCCATTCTTAACCCCATAGCTGAGTGCAGTTGTGTATTGCCTTGTATCCTAAACTATGTAGGAGGCTGAGACTGGGGGGATCAAGATTCCAGGAGAGCCTGGACAGAAAAGTCCACAAGATTTCAGAAAGGTAGACATAGTGGTATATGGAATATATGTCTGTTATTCCAGCAAAGACAAAAAGCCTAAACAAACTGTATGGATGCTGAGCCTGAAGCCAGACCTTATCTTAAAAATAACCAGTATAAGCTGAGTGCCAGTGGCTCATATCTGTGATTCTAGCTATTCAGGAGGCTGGGATATAAGGATCGAGGTTCAAAGCCAGTCCAGGCAGGAAAGCCAGTGAGACTCTTTATTTCCGAATCAAAAAGCTGGAAGTAAAGCTATGGCTCAAATGGTAGACTGTGATTCTTGAGTACAAAAGCTCAGGAACACTGAGTTCAAGCTCCAGAACCGAGAGAGAGAGAGATAGAGATAGAGAGGGAGAGGGAGAGGGAGAGGGAGAGAAAGAGAGATATCGTGCACAAAAAACAGGGCTGGTGACATGGCCCCAGTGGTAAAGCATCTGCCTAATAAGCACATGATCCTGAGTTCAAACCCTAGTGTTGAACAGACGAAGAACTGTATCTACTATTACAAAACATGAAAGTCCAGAAAGAACTATGCTCCATGGGCAGCTAGATAAAAAGGAATCAGGATGACAACAAAGGGGGCTAGTAATGACTCCACAGGACAGGATTCAGCTGCAGCCACAAAAGGCCAAACCTGAGGCACAATCAAGTGCGGTGGAAACTGGGAGACTCTGGAGGCCCTGGAGGAATGGATGGACCCCTAATGACAGGCAGGTAAGAAGTCTGGACTATAGCCCGGAGGGGATGGGCACAGGGAGAGACTTTGGAAATAGTTTTGTATCAGCCATACAGACCAAAAATAGGGAGTGGAATCAGGAGGCAGCCTCCTGGCCCTCCAGTGATAACAAAGCCCAGCTCCCCACATATTCACAGCCAAATCAAACTGATAGCGCCCTGAGAAGGCTGGTCAGCTCCGGAGGAGGCCATAGGACCAGGATGGCAAAGATAGTTCCATGATGGATGGTAGCTGCCTGGAGCTTTGTCATTGAGTTCAGGCAGATCGGAGCCCTTGGAGAGAAAGCCACCACTGGCTAGCAATGCTGAAGGCCAGCCGTAGGAGGCTATGGAACTCCATTCCTCCTCACACAGCCAGTGTTTATTCACAGCACCCACAGGTGCTGTGATGCTGTCCTCAGTTCTCAAAAGCCTAGATGCAGACAGCAAAAAGCCCTACAGCTGGGCTTCTCTTTCCTCTGGACTTTTTCTCTTTGATCTTATTTGTGAAAGACCATCTGACCTGAATCCCATTCTCTCCAAGTCTTGAACAAATTAAATGCTTGCTAGTTATTTGTAAAAGGAAGAAAACAATAACAACAGGCCAAGAGCATGGCCTAATGGTAGAGTGCTTGACTAACATTCATGAAGCCCTGTGTTTGATTCCTCAGTACCTCATACACAGAAAAAGTCACAAGTGGTGCTGTGGCTCAAGTGGTAGAGCACTAGCCTTGAGAAAGCTCAAGGGTAGTGCCCAGGCCCTGAGTTGAAGCCCCAGAGCTGGCAAAAAAGAAAAAGAAAACAACAGTGACAAAAAATAAATATTTCCTTTTTTTTTAATTCATTCAATAAAGAGCCATTCACATGGTGCAAGGCCCTTTTAAGAGGATTTGGAAATGAATTAGACACTTGAACTCTAGGCCTGGGCCCTGTCCCTGAGCTCTTCATCTCAAAGCTACCACCCTACCCTTGGGCCTGGGCCTTGTCCCTGAGCTCTTCAACTCAAGGTTGCTGCCCTACCCCTAGAGCCACAGCCCCACTTCTCATTTTCTAGGGATTAATTGGAGATGAGTCTCCTGTTCTTTAGTACCCAGGCTGGCTTTGAACCTTGATCCTCAGATCTCAGCCTCCTGAGTAGCTAGGATTACAGGTGTGAGCCACCGCACCCTGCTGGACATAATCTTTTTGCCCTCTCAGAGTTCACAGTGCCATTCAAAGATGATATATGTGCCCACAGCTCTGTATAATAAGGGACACTTGTCGATCTAGGTACTGTGGGATGCCGGCTTCAAAGGAAGTAGACCTAGCTTGGAGGGGCTTGGTAGACCCTCTTGGGAGGCTCTTTGCCATTGGGCAAATGGTGATAGCAATCTCTTCCTACAAGGCAGGGCCCTTAGTACTTTGCCTTCTTCCTGGGACTGAAAGCAGACAGCAGTTGTGGAGGTGTGCAGTAGCCAGAGGGCAGAGCCAGGTAGCAGTACATACCCACTGACAATGGCTTTGAAAACAGCCAGGCTATTTCTCACCAGATGCTACCAGTGACTACACTGCAGGCAGAAAGCATCTAGGACAGAGGCAAGCAGAATCCTCACTCTAACTCTGGCAGGATTACCAGAGCTTGATCACAGCAGGTGCCCCTAAGTAGATGTCTCTGCCCAGGACTGCAGGTAAGCCATTGGGTGAAAGGAGATTTTCTTGTACTTGCAGTTCCCAGTACAGCCTGTCTGTCATAGTTTTACTGCCCAGTGTCCAATCCTTGGATCCTGCCCACTCATGCCCCCACTAGCTTGGGAGAAAGGGCAGACGAGGAAAGGCAGAGTAATGAGGAGAAACTGAACAACACAAGGTTTTAAGAGATGTTGCAATGAGTAGAGAAAGAGGAGGGGGTTCCAGGACCGAGGGCTGAGCCCAAGCACAAGATGGAGTATAGGGATGCAGGGTACGTGGAAATAAGACACCCACTTAGCAAACTCAAGGTCTTGCACTCTCTCTTGTTTTGTTTGTTATTTGTTTTTCACCCAAATTGGTGCTCTACCACTTAAACCACACTTATATTTCCAGGATTTTCCCTTTCTTTCTTTCTTTCTTTCTTTCTTTCTTTCTTTCTTTCTTTCTTTCTTTCTTTCTTTCTTTCTTTCTTTCTTTCTTTCTCTGGTTAACTGGCGGTAAGAGTCTCAGTCCAAATACCAAAATCCTTCCGGGTAAGCCAAAACTATCTCACACACCACCTTCAAGTCAAGGTCTGTTCAATATGGAAATAATTAAGATCATGTACACAATTTTCTTGTTCCTACTCTAAAATGGATGTTTCTTTTTTGTCAGTCATGGGGCTTGAACTCAGGGCCTGGGCACTGTCCTTGGACACTTTTTGCTCAAGGCTAGCGCTCTACCACTTGAGCCACAGCGCCACTTCTGGCTTTTTTCTGTGTATGTGGAATCAAGGAATCAAAGCCAGGACTTCATGCACACCAGGCAAGCACTCTACTACGAGGCTATGCTACTGGCCCCTAAAATGTGGGTTTCTTGTATGTGGTTTCATCTCTTCTGAGACCACCTGAGCCAGAACAGGGAGCAGCATGTAGCCTGTGGCCTAGAGTTTGGGAAGATCTTGAAAAGCATGGCCTGAGACCTGAAAGTTCTGTGACTCTGGGATTGTTCCTTGTGGCTGTAGTAGGGAGCAGAAACCTGGCATATACACACCAGCCTGTGTACACAGGTAAGAAGGAGACAGGGTGCTTGGCCCTCTCCAGCTTTCTGATGATCATCAGAGCAAACATGGGCATGCCACAAACATGCCTGCAGGTGGCTCTGTCACATCAACCCTCACGGGACTGAAAGAAAGCCTTCAGGAGGCCACATGGAGAGAGTTCTTCATCATTTCTATTGTGAGAATCTTGCACAGAACTATTTAGAGGATTGCCAATCAGGTTTGAACCTGGCAAGGATTCCCTGAAATGGAAATAGACATAAATGTACATATAAGTGCTAGTGTACATGGAAAGTACTATATATGTGTGCACCTGCGTGTGCCTAGGAACACGCGGTGCTGTGCTGGGGAGGAAGCTGGAAAGGAAAGACAAGCATTGATTTTCACTCACACACATCCATACGTAAGCACATGCCTGCACACATCAACACATACTCATATACTTTGCTTTGTTCTGATGCCAGTACTAGGGCTTGAACTCTAGGCCTTGAGCTCTTGCTTAGCTTTTTTTAAAAAAAGTCAAGACTAGCCTAGAGCATAGTCTGGTGGCAGAATGCTCGCCTACCATGCACAAAGCCCTGGATTCAATTCCTCAGTACCACATACCCCAAAAAAGATGGAAGTGGTGCTGTGGCTCAAGTGGCAGTATGCTAGTCTTGAGCAAAAAGTGGCCAAGGACAGTTCCCGGGCCCTGAGTTCAAGCCCCAGGACTGGCCAAAAAAAAAAAAAAAAGAACTGGGCATGGTGGCTCACACCTATAACCCTAGCTACCCAGGAGACTGAGATCTGAGGATCGCGATACAAAGCCAGCCTGGGCACTGAAGTCCACGAGACTCTTATCTTTAATTAACCACTAGAAAACTGGAAGCAGGGCTGTGGTAGGGTGGTAGCCTTGAGCTGAAGAGCTCAGGGACAACACCCAGGCCCAGAACTTGAGCCCCACAACCAACGCGTGCACGCACACACACACAGACACACACAGACACACACAGACACACAGACACACACACACACACACACACACACACACACACACACACACACTTTTGACACAGCCTATGTTTCTATCCATGGTTCAAAATCTTGTCAGACACTCCAGTGCACTTTGCCCAATGGCTCTCAACTTTGCCTGCGCCTTAAAAAACCCTTGCAGGGGGCATTGTTTGGTTACTTGGTTGGTAGATTTGTTTTTGTGAGGGTGGGTACTCAAGGTGGTATGTTTGCTAGGCAGGTGCTCTACCAGATGGTAGATGAACCATTATCCCAGGCTACCTGAGGAGCTTTAGAAAATCCGAGTGCCCAAGCTACATACTTGACAAATAATCCAGAAATTCTGGAGATGGGGCTTTGGTATCCATACTTTCTAATCTCCATAGGTGGTTCCAACAGCCAGTGAGGGCCAGAGACTTTGTGCATTCTCCTATTCCTCTACTCAGAAAATGTCTCTTGCTTTCATATTGGCCCTTCCCAGAAAAGCTCTTCCTTCCTTCCGAACACCCCCATGGAGAATTTAGTTCTTCCTTGCCTGGAGCTCGCAGCCACACCAGAGGCATCTAATTATAATTATTTGCATGTGATCTGCCTAAATAGAAACATGGGGAAGACAGTCTCTGCATGGGCGCGCGCTTTCTCCCCGCCCCCCCCCTCAATCTCAATCTCTCTGTTTCCGTAGCTGAGCATCAACAAATGCTTTGAAAGGAAGAAGACACATGTGATGGAGGCCATGAGTAGGAGAGGGGTGGGAGATACAGGCTGTGGAAGTTTCTGGATGTTGAAGCCAGGGTCTGCTTTCCTGGCAGCAAGATGGAGACACTCTCACCCTTTACAGCCGGGGCTCCTCTTCTCCTCTTCATCTTCAGTGTGGTCTTGGTTGATGTCCACCTCCTGCTTCTCTCAAAGTGCCACTAGGGTCTTGGGGGCTGAGAGAGACTGCTGAGAGGCCCCATGACCTGTGCTTGAGTCCTGGAGTGGCTGATCCATCCCATCCCAAGCCCACCGTCCGACCTGCTTCCAGAACACCTGTGCTTTGAGGAGTGCTCAGAGCAGTTCCCACCCCCCTTCCTGTTTCCGTGTTCACCCAGGGATCCAGAGCCCGCCACCATCTGGGTCATAGATGGAGAGCCATAGCTGAGAATGACCTCCCTCCTTCCTTCCCTCTTCCTGTCTCTTCCTGTTGTTTTTATGCTAGTACTAGGGCTTGAACTCAAGGCCTGAAGCTCTTGATCAGCTTTTTTGCTCACAGCTGGAGCTCTACCACTTGAGTCATGCCTCCATAACACTTTGCCTATTTCTTACTGCAATCTCCTTCCACATCCCCATGGACTTTTCCAGTCCCTATTCTAGGCAGGCTCGCTGAGGTAAAGGTGTGATAAGGCCGTACAAGCACTTTGGCTGGAACTGCAAATGGACCTGGGAAGAGTCTGAGCACAGGACATGGAGTGAGGCCATCCTAATTCAAGAACCGGCCAGCTCAGGGGTTCATACCTGTTATCTGAGCTGGAGGAGAAGCTGAGATCAGGAGGACTGGATTTTGAGGCCAGTCATATAAAAAAGTTGGAAGGAAAAAAAACCCTGTCTCCAAACAATGGGCAGCTGGGTGTGCTGGTATGCACTCATCATTCCAGCTGCGTGAGAAGCATCAGTAGGATCCAAATCCAGACTTGTCCAAGGCAAAAAGCAAGACCCTATTTGAAAAAATAAACCAAAAAAGCTAGAGGCATGGTTCAAGTGGTAGAGAACTTATCTAGCAAGTGTAAGGTCAGTATTGCTTTCTCCTATCCCCTCATCCCCCGACCCCCCCAAAAAAAACCACAAAACAAAAACCAAACCAAAAGGCCTGGCTCTGTTGTTCTCTAGCCTATCTCCTCAGAGCCTCACAGTCTGGATGGTAACACCAGCTTCCTTTTCAAAACTCCCCAGCCAATGATCAGTCAAAGTCCTGGTCACACACCGAGTCTAGTCAACACAGCATTTTCTTTACATGTTGGGGCTTTTACTTCAATTTGAAGCAGATGGCTGAGCACAGATAGGAACAGCTTTGGCCTTCGGAGTGCAAGGAAGGAGCAGGTCTTGGTTTTGAATGTTCCCTTCCCCCACACACTGGCCCATTGCCCTCACCCCTTCCTCCCTCTGCCCTTCTACCCAACCTGCCACAGACCACCGGCCTCCGGCAGGGTGCCGTGTTATCTGCCCAGTTGCCACAGCTGAGTAGGAATACTGACACGAGGCCACTGGCAGGGGCTGAGCTGTGGAGCAAAGGTCTTTGGGCAGATTGCCTTGGGGAGAATATTGCTTCTTTTCCCTCTTATTCTCTCTGATACTCAAGTCCCAAGTAGGAGCCTGGGCTCAAGGAACGCTAAGAATCAGAGTCAGAGGCTTAGGCAGCCAGGTACTCCCCACCTAACTCCTTCTCATGGTCCCAAGAAAGCTTGTCATAGATCCAGACAGCTCGGAGTCCAGTGCGGACAGAACGTTGGCTTAGAGGACCAAGCGCTTCCAAAGGCCTTGCATGAGTTCCTGGTGAAAGTACTGGCTCATCTTTGGCATGAGATGGGACGTGGACAATAGGAGAAACAATTGAGGGAGTGGCTTTTCTTTGTTGGGTTTCATCCCCCCATTTTGTTTCACATCTCTGTAGAATCTTTGGCAATAAACCTCTGCAGCTGAGCTCTCCCTCCCTACCAAGCAGAGCTCAAAGTGCGAAATAACCGAAAACTCCGCAGAGCGGCTGGGGGAGGGCACGATGGGGGGAGGGGCAGGCTGCTCCTGTCCTTGAAGACCCTGAGAGGCAGTGGGTGGACTGAGCATCTGGCAGCATCCTGGAGAAGACAACGACCCAGGCTGGGTTGGCAGGCTCACTTTCTCTTCCAGCCTGGCTAGGAAGTGACCTGAAGCAGTGTCCTCCGTCTTGTCTATCACTTGTCACTCCTGAAAGAAATGAGCAGTCATCAGAAAGAAGCCGCCTGTAGTCGTCCTGCACCACATCAGCACCCACAGACTGTGCTCTTACCGGAGCCCCACGGCTCCAGTCCCCGAAGGGACTTCACACTGTGGGCTTGGGGCCAGAGAGTGTGCCTCGTGGGACGAAGTAAACCAACTATCCAGATTTGAATCCCTGACTGTAACCCCCCACACCCTCCCCAAGCCCTTACTGCCCTTTCTGCCACACTCTGCACTTAGAGCCCCTGCTATCTGGTTAACTTGTAGGGAAGGATCCTAGGGTACTGACACCATGATCCCCGGGGTCCCCTCTCTCCAGGATCCCAGTCCAGGCTCAGCGCCATATCGAGAGGGGGGCCTCTTCAGGCAGGTTGGCCCCCACTGGAGTGGCTGTCCTCTGTATCTCTTCCCCCACACAGTCTGGAAAGGAACACTTTACCAGGAGTCCCAAGGTCCACTGCACATGCAGCCCCTCAGCTGCCAGCAAGGGACCTGACACACGTCCCTTTACTTCTATGAGTCTCAGTTTCCTCAACTGCCTAAGCATATTAGCAATTTCCAAACTTCTTCTAAGCAGGAGAAGTAAAGTGTGACCTGTGGAATGCGAACTCAACCAACAGAGAAACAGTTCTGTTCTTCTGGGGGATGAGAAGGTGAGGGGGACAGAGACAGACAGGACTACTGTGTTTTCTCCACTGGTGACACGGGGACATCCTAAGAACCAGGGAGGTAAGGAACTGTTTGGAAACTGCTGGCTAAGACCATCTTGAGGTCTGTAGAAACCCTGACCTGCTGAATCTGCATTGGCAGCCCAGCTCGGTGCTACTTGGGAGAAAACTGATCAGAGGATGTGCCTTGCTTCCCAGAATGGACAGGAGGGGAAGAAAGTTCATGGGTCCTTTGGGGGTAATGACTGTCTGGGAAGGTCACAGCTAGGAGGGTGGAGTGGGACTATCCCCATGGGCAAGAATACACAGGCTCCCTCCCTCGGGCCAGCACACATAGCATAGGACTTCTTGTTAAAGCAAAACATCTGTCAGAAACATCGGACATGCCAAAGGGCTGGCTCACATCGCATCTCAAGGTAATCCATGGTGAGCACAGAAAGGTAGGTGCTAAAAGCTGGTGGCAGCAGGATTTGAATCCAGAACGGCACTGTTTATTCTGCCACACAGTGGCTGCCCCAGTTGAAGTGAGGCTTGGGGAACAGGAAGCAGCCAAACCACGAGGCTAGAGGGCTGGTAACCACAGGCCTTGGTGTGTCTTGGAGGCCGAAGGCGCCAGTAAAAGCTCAGCCAAGATGTGGTTCAAGATCCAATAGGCTGGGGCCAGGCTGGAAAGCAGGGTCCAAGCCCAGTGAGGGAGCGGGGCCAGGGGGGAGGGAAGCTGTCCAGCTAATGGTGGCTTAGTGGGGAGAAAAGGAAAAGTGAGAGGCGGGCAGGGTCTTGATGTGGTAAATCCTGGGCTCTCATACTCCCAGTCCACTATGCGTGGCTGGCCCCAGCAGGAATCTGCTTTTTGTTACTGAGTCTGCAGAGGAGGATTAAGAAGCGGAAAGGAAACCCGTGGGGATGGCACTGGCTCTGTGGTTCACAGAGTGATTTACAGACCCCCGTCATCCCGGCGCTGGCCGCCTGGGCGGGCCGTGCCATGGACCGGGCCTTGAGCTGTTTTCTTGTCCAGCCCGCCTGAGGTTTAGGGAAGCTGTGGAAGGCTGGAGCCATCTTCCTGGCCACACTGTGAAGGCGGCGGAGGCGGCCTGGGCCAGCAGCACAGCCCTGTTAGATCTCAAACCCGGCTAAGCCACAATTGCCACCCACTAGACAGGAGACAGGGCTTCCATTCTTGATCCCACCTTTTCCCCAGAGTCCAACACTGGACCTGCCTTCCCTCCACCCATCTCCTCCCAGGAGTTCCACACAGGCATCATCCTGGGAGTGGAGCTCATGTGTGTGGAGGCTCGCTGGGAACACTATGGCCATGGGCCCTCAGGACTCTTCCTGCAATTAATTGGCTGTGTGGTTTTGGATAATCCTCTCCCTCCCTATGCATTAATTCCTTCTCACATAGAGTAAATGGATCAGCATTCCCCAAAGGGTTCTTCTACAGGACTAGCCCATTAGAGTATATCAGGGGTTAGGGCAACACCACAGACTAAAGCTCTATTTTGGGGGGGGGACTGGAAACAGCATGAATGTTAACAACTGTAGGCTCTAAAAAGTTCTGCAGTAGCCAAATGCTAGTGGCTCATTCCTAGCTACCCAGGAGAGTGAGATCTGAGAGTCATGGTTTGAAGCCAGCCCAGGCAGGGAAGTTCAAGTCCCAGCTCACATGCCCATACACATGCACACACACGTCCTGCAGTAAAGAAATTCATGTTTGTTTACACGATATTCTCACAGCAGATTTGACCATGTTGCTGTGACGGTTTCATGAGCAGAAAGTCACTCTTGTCCTCTGGGGAATGCTGTAGAAGGGCATTTCTTAGAGGCAGGAGGAAGGTCTTGAGACAGAAAATGCTGCAATACTCAGCAGGAACTTTCAGAAGGCCCCAGAAACCTTACTGGCTGCTTTTCCTCTGAGGACCGATGGCCAGCTCTGAGCACCCCAGCTCCAAGGCCCAGTGGATGAAAGAGTAGTCCAACCCTGGCCAATTCCTTCCCCTAGACCAATCTGGTGTGGCTAAGGGCTAGGAAACAAATGAATGCCAGACTCTTATTTGCATAATTGCCAATCCAGGGTGAGCAAGCACCCATCCCTCTGTCCACAGCACTGCTTCTCTGTAGCTCTGGCCTTTTGTGGGCTTTGGCTTATTGCTTACTAGTCTTTCCATCCCAGCCTCTCCTTTCAGGTATCCTTTTAATAGGTTTGACTGCCAAAAAGAAAAGCTACAGAAAAGATTAGATGAGATGGTTTTGCAGGTCCCTCTCAGTCAGTCCCAGAGCAGTGGGGTAAAGAGAGAGTCCATCACAGTGGAAGCTACCTTTGCTCCTGTTCACTTATCTGGAGTTAGAATGCCAGTCCTGAGGAATAAGGCCAAGGTGGAGCAGAGTGGAAGTAAGTCCATATACATGTGTGAAAATGGAACCACGAAATGTGAGGAGATGGGGAGAATAATGGAAGTGGAGACAATAATCGGCATACATTGAACTTACCATTGCGGAAGCCCTTTGTGTAACTGTTTAACAATAACAACAAAAACAGAATGCCAGTCTCAAGGTTAGGCCTGCTCTGTTCACCTTCACAGCCCCTGCATGCTTGGCAGAGCGGCTGGCTCACGTGAAGCAGCATCTCAACCAATACTGGCTGATGGGTGTGAATTCTAGAACAAACTCTATTGTTTTGCTTTTGTTCCTTTTCAGGCTTATTTCTGATGAACTCTTCCTTGATTGTCCTGGGTCTTATGAGGTAATCTTACTTGGTCTATAATTTCCACTTTATCCCACTTTATCACTTTTCACTATTTTCAAGTTATACCTTTTTCTATATTTAAGTAATTCAGATAAAGCTTTCTATGTGAAAGAAAAAAAATAACATTTCATATCCTGACAGATATTTTTAATTGGCCTATCCTGAAAACAGCAGTCAGCTTTCCAAGGCTGTTTTAAAACTAAACTATGATGTTAAAGTGGACAATGCCACCCCTTTCTTTGCTCTCTTCCAGTTTTTCCCTACCCCAAAGTTGTACAGTTCATTTTCTACACAGTGTCTAGTCAGGACCACTGCTGCATTTGTTCACCTGAGCTGTCCACTCGATATCTGAAAACCCTCATGCTTCCATTCTTTCAGTCACTGGACAAATGTTTACTGTGTAGTTACATCTGGGATCCTCCAGCCTTCGGCTCTTCCAGTTCTGACATCCCAGGACGAGCCTCTTCACAGACACTAACTTCTCTGGGGAAAGGCGGCCCCATGTGCTCTTTGCTGACACAGCTGGGATAGGACTTTCCTTGTAGTTCTTAGCCACACGAGCCTGGGTGAACTTCAGCTACCTTTGGCCACTCAAGCTCAAGCCTGTGAGTATCGCAGTCTTCATGGGACCCAAGCTCTGGCTTAAGGGCCTGTATTTCTTAGCTCTTAATCACATTGCTGCACCTTTACCTGGAGTAAGGCCACTGATTATCCTCTGGTGTGCTGCACAAGCTAGCCTGCTGTGCAGGCACAGCTGTAGACATCACTGGAGGAGCGTGAGGCTGCTCCATCCCAGAAGCCTAGATGTGCACTGAACGTGGTGGGCGCCTCTGGTCTGGATTTTCTGTTCATTGTTTCTGGTTATTTAGCTCTGAGGCCTAAAGAGTAGAGTGGGACCTTTGTTTTGTTTTCCAAAGTGACCCTTCCACCTACAGCAGTGCCTGACAGAGTAAATGCTCAAAAGTATGGAATCCTTTGGTTGGGGAGGGAGTGCTACAGGGTGCTGGTGCTAGGGATTAAGCTTAAGGTCTTGGGTGCTATCCCTTCACTTTTTGCTCAAGCCTGGCATTCTACCACTTGAGCCACAGCTTCACTTCTGGCTTTTTTTTATGGTTCACTGGAGTTAAGAGTCTCACAGATTTTCCTGTCCAGGCTGGCTTGGAACCTCAATCCTAAGATCTCAGCCTCTTGAGTAGCTAGGATTACAAACGTGAGCCACTGGTGTCCAGAAATTGAGTCTTACATAAGTGTGCGGGACCCTTTGGATCTTTGATGTAACAAGATGACCACGTACAGGGAAGGAGATTACACTTTGCAAATCAGCACGCTGGCTTCCTGTCCGCTTGTGCTTGGGCCTGGTGGAGGGGATGGAGTAGCAGCGGAGCGGGGTATAACATGCTGCTGCTGCAGAGGGAGCATAACCTGCAGCAGTGCCAGTCCACTGTTTCTAGAAGGTTCTGAGTAGCTCCTTACCTGGAGCTGCTCCCCTGGGACTAACTGCCTAGCTCTGCCCTCTCTGTTATTGATGGGCCCATTTCTAGATGCCCCTGAGTTCTGGAGGAGCAAACTTAGAAAGTCTTGAAGACCATCCACTTCTGGTATGAGCCCCTTCCCTCACGCATTAGAAAGTACCCATCCTATGGTAGTCTTTCACCCGACCCTGACAAATAGTGCCTACAATGCCCAGCATACCTGTGCATGGTATGAGCGCACACACACACACACACACACACACACACACACACACACACACAGAGGCAACAGAGAGAGACCCTGTATGCTATCCCTGGCCATAGAATCAAGCCCCTGGTGGGTATCCATTTTCTTGGCCACAATGTGAGGCGGGGACTCTTGGGTCCTTCTGTCCACCTCTCTGATAGACTAATGGGAAACTCTCATGCCACATAGAGCTTTCAGTCAATAAAACCCTTTACAGCTCTGTTGTCAGGCTGCTCTGTCCCAGGCAGTATGTCTGCATCTCAGGAGAAAGGCACACGCCTGTCAGGGCTGAGAGTCACTCCTGTCCTCTGATGTCATGCTACCATGCAGCTCCTCAGCTCACAGCCTCAACTGTGACAGAGAGGGGACAGGGGACAGCGGTAGCCTGGTGCTCGAGCCTGGAGCTCACCTGGGGCCCCACCCAGCTGTCCAACTCTAGATGACTTCGTGTTATCTCACATGCCTAATTTTTTAAAAAATGGTAATTCCAGGAGATTGTTGCAGGATTGAAGAAAATAGCAGGCATCAGAAGCTCTGTGAAGTACTGTGGGAGGCACGCAGTCGACAGGACCCTGGCTGCCTAGGCTATATGGAACCTCAAAGCCATCAGCTGAAACGAGGCTAGAGGCACCAGCTGTACAGACTGTGGTAAGGGTTAAGGGACACATGGATGTGGGGATGCTGTGATTGAGATCATGACACTGGTTGGCTCCCGTGAGAGGAGGTCTTCGGGGTCAGCTATGTAGCTGTTTCTTAGCCACCCTTCTGGAAAGCTGACAGACCCTGACATTCTTTTTCAGGTTCAAGGGGAACATCTCTCCTTCAGGGCAGGTAGGAGCTATCTGGGTAAGTCTGACTTTCCTGGAGGAAAGAAATCCATTTCCTAATATGGCTTCTATCCTGAGTGGGTACAGCTTGAAGATGAAATGTTTGGTGCCACGGCAGCCACAATAGTCATGAGGCAGAGAAGAAAAGAGGTCCACTGACTTGAAATGCAATTCCTTTTTTGGTAGTACAGGGGTTTGAACTCAGGTCTTATAATTGGCAGGCAGGCACTCTACCACTTCAACTACTGACCCATGCCTTCAGCCCTTTTCACTTTTATTATTTTTCTAATAGAGTCTCATTTTTTCCATGGACCAACCTAGATTGAGATCTTTCTAATTCCCCTTCCCTCCTTGTGGGAATGACAGGTACACACCATCTCATCCAACTTTTATTGGTTAAGATGGGAGTCTTAGGAGCTTTTGTTTTCAAGGACTTGTTTCAAACTTCAATTCTTCAATCTCAACCCCCCAGGAGTTAGGATGACAAGTGTGAGCCAAACTTCTCAACTAGGAACAATATGGGGTTCTGCTTCTCAAGGATATTTGAAGTGGAAAGCTTTCTAACTCAAGAAAATAAGAGGGCAAGCGAGGAGTGCCTGGGACCCTTTGTGGAGCTGCGTCCTGAAGCTTCTGATGAACCCATCCCTGACGTGGTCCTTACCCTCGGGGCAGGAAGTCATCCCTAGCTTAGTGGGTGGCCTCGCAGGGAATGAGGAGATCGAACAGAAGCAGGCAGGGACCCAGAGTCTCCAAAGCAAGGCTGACACCATGCGAAAGCGTGCAGAGTGGTGTAATGAGATCTGCGGCGCCACACAACAGGTCACACAACGAGCCATCTGGAAGCCTCACTGTCGGGTGAGACGTGAACTCCCGTAAATCACACGGCTGAGCATCCTCGAGTCTGCTGCTGAACGTTATGTGTCATAGCATAGCATAAACCACTGCCCTAGCCCACAAACACCCCTGCACTGAGGACAAGTGGGGGTGGTCCTGCTAAGGGTGGGAGAGGGAAGCTGGGGTGAGGACCGGGGAGGATTTCCACAATGGGCAGGACTGAGCCCGGCAGATGGATAAAGAGACTGGAGAAGGGCAACCCTGACCTGGCTCCTTCTGGATGCAAGGGACGCGAGGAAGTCAGCAAGGCATGCCCTTCTCTTCTTTCACCCCAGGGCCCCAGAGCCCCCTGCCAGGGACAGGCCACTGGTGGCTGATCCTAGGAGGTGCCCAGATTCCGAGCAGACACGTCCCAGAAGCCTTTGGTGGTGGCAGCAGCAGCCAGTTCTTTAAAAAGACTGCATGTCATGCTGCAATCAGCTGTGGGCCAGGCACCTGGGGTGTTTATGGTTGTGACTTTGGAAGAACAAAGCCCCCCTCAGAGTCACCTTCTGTCGACCTGAGAGGGGTCTCTCATTTTATGCATGCATAATGTTCAGACTTGCAATCTGAGGTCTCCTGGGGTAATGGGTGGACAACTGGTGATACTTGGTTAGTATTTATGGGCTAGGACCTCAAAACATAGCCTTCTTAGTCACTGTCTTGCTTGTCTGTCCCTTCCAGTCCAGGTTTAAGGAAAATGGTCACTTAAACCATTCCCAGCACACATAACTTTGGAATGAAAGAAAGGAAAGGAGGGGAGAAAGAAAAGAAAGGAAAGGAAAAGAGAAAGAAACAATGAAAAAGAAAGAAAGTTCACCTGTATCCCCAGAACTAAGTAGGTGGCCTTCAGGTACCCTAGAGGAAGACAAAGTTACACCTGGTGTCAGAAGAGGAAGAAACAACTTTAAAAGCAAACAAGGGGTAGGGGGAGAGAAAGAGAATAAAAAACAGAGATTTAAAAAAAAAATCAAGAGCAAACAGCGGCGCCTGAGAAACAAGAATTCCAGCCGCCAACTTTTACAGCAACCAGCCCTGTTATTCATAAGCGAGTTTCCTCTCTCACAAAGAACCTTTTGCACGGTTTTCCCAGCTGCCTCCAAACCAGCTGCTCGCGCTGTTGTATCCTGAGTGATGATGAGGCTCTGAAAGGGCTTTTGGGGAACAGATGGCCAGGGGAGAGCTGGGGAATGTGCCAGCAGAGGGCCGGGCGGGCTGCCAAGGCCTGCGGTGACTGAGTGCTTGGGCTTCCAGCTCGCGTGCTTTCCCTGCCCTCTGCCCTCCGTGGCGCCAGCAGGCCTTCCCAGCGAGCGCTCGGAACATCTGGAGTCTGGGGCTGCCAGGAGGGGGGGCGGGCAGCAGGAGGGGGGGACCCGCTGTTCCAGCAGAGCTCCTATGGACTCGCCTGCCGGCAGGCCCGCCATGCAAAGCAGCTAATCAAAACCACAGCGCCGAATGGGAACCTGGCGGCACGATCTCAGCTGTAGCCCAGGGGCCGCCAGGCGACTTAACCCCGTGTCAGGCCCCACTGGCGGCACAGCCCTGGGGGTTCTCAGAGCTGATGACCCCCCCACACCCAGCCCACCCTCCTCACCACCACCAGCGCTGCCACCACCAGTGGGCTAGTGGCTCCCTGCAGCTAAATGGAGCCTCCACATGCTCCAAAAAGCTGCTGCTCCAGGCTGAGTACTTGGCAAGGCGAGGGTGGGGACCCCCAAGAACATGGGCCATCGTGCTGGACAAGTAAGCTTGGTATGGGCAGGACTTGGGAGTTGCGAAGCTTGGAATTTGGAACCAAACACAGAAACCAGGTTTAAAACCGAGTTCTGCCATTCCCTAGACATCTAGCTCTGACCTCGGTTTCCCCTTTTCTGTGTGCCTGTCAGTACTGAGGCTTGAACTGAGGGCCTCAAGCACTCACTCATTGGCTTTTTCACTCATGGCTGGTGCTCTGCCACTTGAGCTACAGCACCTCTTCCAGCTTTTGGTTGGTTAACTGAAGGTAAGAGTCTCATGGGCTTTTCTGCCCAAGCTGGCTTCAAACCACAGTCCTCAGATCTCAGCCCCCTGAATGGCTAGGATTGCAGGTGTGAGCCACCAGTGCCTGGCTCTGTATCCCTTCTGTGCAGTAGGCAAAGTGCTCCTTTCTGGTGATTAAGTGTGATAAGAGGTAGATATAACATAGGTGAGAGGCCTGGCACACAGTGGGCCACACCATTTGGCTGAGCAGCTATTGGTGGCGATCTGTTTATTAGCATTTTCATACATCAAATATTATGAGAGTTTCTTGGTTTGAATTCATGTCCTTTGAAATCCAAGATTTGCAGAAGATGTAGTTCAAGAAGTACAGAGCCTGCCTAGCAAGTGTGAAGCCCTGAGTTCAATACCCAGTTCCACCAAAAGAAGGAGAAGAAGAAGAAATCCAGGGCTCTTGATTCACAGATTGCCTGTTCCCACTTTAAGGGTGCAAGATCAAGGGCTTGGGGTAAAGAGCTGAAGACAGAAGAATCCCCTACTCAGAACTTTTGTTCCTCATCAGAAATCTGTCCTTTTCTTGGGAGTCCTTATGAAGTTATGACTCGGTTATGACTTGTTATAAATTCATGTCATTGACTTTCTGGCCTTCACAGAAAATGCCAACCCTTTTTGATAAAGAATCTTGTTCAAGCCTCTCAGCAAGGTGGCAAGAAGGAATGTGTGTTCTTATTAGAAAACCGGGGATCTGAGACACTAAGTCACATAACCAGGGTCAGCAGTGCTATGATTCAACCCCACGTCTCTGACTCTAAAGCTGCACATCCTGCTTACTTCACAGTTTCACAGAGGCTCTCCGGGCTACATTTTCACGTGTCTTCAATGGCAACATTCAGAAGTGGAAAGAACCATAGAACTCTCCGAAGTGAATCCCAAACACCCTTCCCCAGCTACAGAGCCTCTAGAGGGCCTTCCAGAGAGGAATCCTGAGTCAGAGATGCTGAAGACTCAGCAGGAGGCTACCCTACCTTAGGCCACCCAAAAGACACCAGAGGGCATGCTGCAAGGAGAGCAGGCCCAGCTCGCCTGGGAGACTCCCCAGCTAATGACCCCACCAGCCATGGCCCTGCCAGACTTGTGGCCTAACCGTGTCAAGTGTGAGAGGAGAAACGGCAGCTGAGAGAGTACTCTGCCTCAGCACAAACAGCTGGCGACAAACGTCTATGTAATTGGAATGCCAGAAAAAATAAATTGCATCCATTTTTATGACTGGAGGGGAATTTGATGGTGGTTTCCCACCACCCCCCCTCCTTGTTTTCCCCCAGCATAGACGCAAGGCAGGCTTTGAGAGCAAATGGTATTTAACTCAATAACTTGGCCCAGAGGATTTGGAAATGAAAACCACCTCCCACCCACCCCTCTTCCACGTGGGAGGCACACAGTGAAGTGGCAGGAGCCGGACACACCTCTCTTACTGACAGAAGACCTCAGCCTCTTAGTTTTGGTTTCTTTATCCATGCAATGGGACAGCACTAGTCCACCAGGGAAGTATAAATGAGGTGAACCATGGAGTGTTAAACATGTGACAGGCCTGGCATAGGACTGAGGCTCTGGGTATACACGGTATTAAGGCAATGGCTTCAAATCCGTGTGAAATACCCGCGGTAGACAGCAGGAAAATAACACACTGAGCCAGACACCGAGGGAGAAAAGCAGGAATGGGTTTGAAGCAAGATAATCGCATGGCATATTCTACTCTGAGCATCTTGAGAACCAACCTGAGACCCAGGCCCACGGAGGGTGACTTCAAATATGACAGCTTGGGGGCTAAGCCAGGGCTGTGCCCTTTGTGGAGCAGTTGGTAGGGCAAGATAGGGAGAGGGCAGCGGAAGGCAACATCCAGCCACAACAGGGCTCCCAGGACCCTACAATACACAGTGGGTCCAAGGGACAATCATCAAATGGACAGATGTCCTCAGGGCTGGTTCAGACAGTCCAGGCACCCTCAGTTTTCACCAACCCTCCACGATCCAAGACCCACGCACTCGCCCAGTCTAGCCCCAGCACAGATGAGCATAGTAGCTTGTATACAAAGAGGGGTCTCTCCATCTTCATCGGCCATCACCGTGAACATCCCTTAATCCTACCCTAGACTCTACCCCAGACTGCAGCAGAGAACAGACGAAAGACACTGAGCGCACGGAGCTTGCCTGCTCAATGCCCTGCCATGCTCTAGACAGCCTACAGTGGGCATAGCCTTATCTCCCCTTACAAAACCCTGTTCATTTGATGTCTGTACAGGCTGGTGGGACCCCAAGCTGGCAGCAGTATCTCTGCAAACAGAAGAGAAATCCTGGCTAACACTATCTAACCATGTGGCACGCTTTCATTCTTACCTCAGTGAGTTTCTATTCATCCTGTTCCCCTACCCCACCCCATGGCCTGCTACACACTGGAGGGTGGAACCTGTGGCTTTAAAGCGTTGCTATCACCCATCAGTTTTAGCAGTAGCTGCTGCTGCTACTCGATGGATTCAAGTAACTATAAAAAGAGAGGGGGGCTTAGATTGTAACTCTTGGTTGTCTCCTATTTCCCAGTCTAGCAAGACCCTCTTTGCCCAGATGTGGAAGAATAAACCTGCCCCTCCCCCCTTCATCTCCTCAGAGGCTTCCAGGAGTTGCTGCTTTAAAAACAGGAGCTGCTGAAATGTGGCCCAGGGCCAGGTGCTTAACTGCTTTATCTCTGGCTGCAATAGAGTCCAAATTGCTTTCTCCAGAGCCTTCTCTCCACTTGCCTGTTTCTTTGATGGGTGGCCTCTGACATGGACTATCTGAAAGACATCAGTATCCTGGCTTTCTGAAGCCCAGAAAGGGGGAAGTCAGTGGTTACCGCTGAAGCTGAAATGGGCAGGCAGCGGGTCTGGGAAAGCCAGAGAGTTGGTTGTCAATCCCATTCTTAGCACAGGCCAGAGGTACAGAGAAGCTCCAGGGATCTACCAGCAATTGCCAGTGACCCTGAGTGCCACATCTCAGAGGCGTCCTGAAAAAGGATCTCTCGGCTTCTCCCCAGCAATCCTCGAGTGAGAGAACTCCAACTGCCATCAGTCACAAACTATGACCAGCACAGAGGCAGGAGGAGACATCTGCACACAGATACCAGCAGCCCAACTTCCGTTCCAGCCTCCTAATCCTCAGAGCTATGCCTTTAACGGGAGGCCTTGAACCCTAGGCAAAATGCAGCTGTGGTTTGAATGTGACCTGGCGCATATGTTGGAAATGCATTCCCCAAATTTATGGGGAAATGGATGTGGAGGTGAAGGAGATGATCAGGATGCGATGAGGTCATCAGAGTGAGGTCCCAAGCTGGCAGCAGTGGCTTTGTAACCCGAAGAGAGATCCTGTCTAACGCTTACCACCTGGCTACATGACACCCTTCCACGAGGCCTTGAAGTAGACACCAGTGGTGCGTACTTGGACTTCCCAACCCAGTACACAAGCTAAACAAACTTCTGTTCTTTATAAATGACCCAGCCATGCTCTTAGCTAAGCAAAAATACCAAACAGACTAAGAGACGGAGTGCAAAAGTGAAGTTACAGCCTGCCATTCACTTCAGGAGCTTGGAAACCCCAGCAGAAAGCTGATCAACTCAACAAGGGCTCCATCTAGGTAGAAAGGGATTGGGGAGTGATCAGGCCGGAGGTGGTCGTTTTTGTTTTCTAGGGAAGAACAGGAAAAAGAAACAGACAAAAACAGCAACAACAAGCTTCTGGGAGGACAGTGATCTAAAGTCAAGTGGAAGGTCCCACAAAGTAATTCCTTGATTAAAAATGTGACTCAGACCCTGAGTGGAACCCAAACACCTTGTCCCAGGCCCTTCCAAAAGATGCTGCCAACAGCAAGCCCGAGTAAAGACATAGAGACTCGGTGCTAGTACCAACCCAGACAGGGTAAAACAGACCCCCGGATAGAAGGTTCTCAGTGTCACCTCTTCCACCTCCTCATGCTCCAGAGCAAGGTTCTAGATAATCAGCCCTCCTGCCTGCGAGGCCCACACGCATCCATGAATTCCTAAGGGCACCTAATGGTGAGAGCCTGTGAGAAGAGCAAGACTTTTCCTCCTTATGCGGCTGGTGGCTTGTCACTGAGTGGCAGGATGAACGACTTTGGACCTATATATTACTTACACAATGCCTGGCATAGGGGCTGCTCATCAGCTGTCATGGAGGGCTGGAGAGAAGTGGGGATACTGAAGAGAGCTTTAAGATCTCCATCTCTTGTTTACAGACTCCTGTGGTGGTCATATACTCTATAAGGGGTGGACACCTGATAAGGAGGGTGGAGGGTGGGGATCCTAGGGCCCAGTAGCTGCCTTCCCTAGAGTGTGTATGAGCCCCAGGCTGTGGCCATGGCAAAGCTGAGTCCTACAGTCCGAGCCAGGCTTCCGTCACCTCTTCCCATCAATACAAAACCAGGTGTGGTCCACTGCTGCACCTTCACAGTCCTTCTCAGAGAAGTCAACAAATACTGGCTTCTTAAACAGAATCACAGTAGACAGAGGTGAGGCCTTGGAGGCCTAGGCTGAGAGGCCACAGAAAGAGGCAAAGAAAGCTGCTGTTGTGTTCTACTCCCTGCTCAGGGCACCAGAAGCCCCCAATCAAAAGGGAAAAGCAGTCCCCTTCCCCCTCTACAAGTTAAGAACATCTTCCTTGGGGCTCCAGGCCCCCCACCACTTCAAAGGCCAATCAAGACATGGCCCACAGCAAAACATCCACCCAGAAACTCCAGCCTGCCCTAACGGGCTTCACTGTGGCACCACACAGCCCAGCCAGGGGGTAAGGTAAGAGGGGAGACCTGGGCTAACCATTCAAGGGAATCGAGATGATCAGAAACTAAAAACTAAGGTGCCCAGAAGGAGGGGGAGGAGTCCTCAGGAATATAAAGGAATGTTGGGAACCCAAGGGCTTCAAGGGACACTAGGATCCCGTGATGGACAGAAATCTGACACCAACAGTCCTAAGTTTGGAAGGCCAATGATCAAATCTTGATTATCCAGCTGAAGCTCCTGAAAGGATGTGGGGGCTAAGAAGGACTGAATTACAAAGACAGGTCCCCAAGAGGAGAATCAAAGTCAGCAGAGCTCTCTGGAGATTTCATAGAGGAAATGTGTCACTCTGAAGGTCATTATGAAAGTGGATCCCACTTCTCACAACTGGAAGGCTGAAGGAAGCGCATAGGAAAGACCTCAGGTCCTGGCCCTAATTCAGAAGGTTAGGTAGAGAGGTGAAGGAAGGAGATAAGGAGAGAGGATGAGAGGGGAAGAGACACATTTCCCCCTTGACCTTCCACCTAAACCCCCAGCTCCCCGCTCCAGGGCAGCTTCCTCACCCTGTAGGGTGAGCCTCAGACTCAGGATGGAAATGGGCTCATGACCTTGAGTACAGAGCAGCAGTGGGGAGCAGCTCCCTTCCTCCCATACACATGTCCCATCCTCTCATGAGGACGTATTCCTGCCATCTCCCTTTACCAAGCAGGATAGAATCAGTAGATTTAGAAAATGTATCAAATTGGCAAGTGACAGTCAGGGCTCAAACCCAGAGCTGTTTACGAATATTAGCTAACATCTCAGTCTCTCATCTGTACCATGAGGGGGTCCCTGAGGTTGCTTAGATTTGAGGCAATTTCAGGGAGGAGCCAAAACCTCAGTTTTACTGGTATCTTTACCCTGCTCATCTTCCCTTTCCACTCAGGTCTACCTCTTCCCAGCCCAGGACACTACTCCAATCAAGGGAACAGCAGGAGATAGTACTGCCTGCTAGGGGGTGGGGGGTGGGGTTAAAAGGAGAGGCTGGGGGGGAGGAGGGGAAAGGCAGGGTGAGGGGTCAGGGTGGAGAACACTGAGACTGCCCATGCTGCCATCCCCACCACCTCCAAGGGAGGAGGGATGCTGAATGCCAGGGGAGTTCACTGAGAGTTTACAAACCTCCTTTGTCACAGAGCCCGGCATGGAGCCATCAATCACGCCTTCATTTACCCATGTCACTCTTAGAGGAAAGCAGGGGCCCCAGAGCAGCCAGTGCCCCTTTCTCTCTCACCCACTTGCTGAGGATTTCTCCTAATTGGTCCATGTTAAATCACTCCCAGAAATGCACGGGCTACCAGTGAAGAGGGGCAGGGAAGTCCACAGAAGCCCTCCCGGGCTGGGGGCCCAGGAGCCTCTGGGGAATCCACAGAAAGGCCTGGAGGAGGGGCGAGCCAAGAAGGAAGAAGGTGGCCCAATGTCTAGATGATGCCAAAGCCATTCTACTACCTGGATGTCCAGGGGGGCCCTTCTGTTCAAAGAGCCCCTGGGTGTCTCCTCATGGATACTGACTGGGTTCGACTGACATAGGAACAGAGCTCTAGACTGGCAATGTCCAAAGCCATAGGCCATCTGGAAAACCATAGCTGTGCCTCACCCTTCTCTCACTGCACAGATTTCCCAGAGTAGCTTTGTACAAGCCTTCCCCTCTGACTCGGAAGCTTTTCTGTTTTGGTCTGTCTGTCTCGTGCCCCACTAATTATCCTACAGGATCTGGCCTTTCCCTGACTCCCAGCATCCCACACTTACCTATCTGCAAGAGGGACTTTCTAACCATCCTGTGAACTGCAGGGGGACCACGACAAGATATGTGTCCTCTGTATACCCCTGCCCAGCTTCCTCAACAAAATGCACAAATGAATATCATTTACTGTAATAGTCATCCTCAGATAACCTACAGGCCATGTCACATTCCCAAAACCCGCAGAAGTCTTCTACTAAGTGGTCACCTGTTCTGAGGAACCTTGTCCCATATGAATCCAATACCAGAGGCACATAAGGCCAGCAAGGGCTTGGGATAAACAGTCCTTATTTCAGTGATGCACAAATTCAGGATCAGCAACCTTGGATGAATGTCCAAGGTCACAGCAGCACTATTTCCAGAGGTCACGGGTACCACCATGATCACGGGGATGCATGGAGCCCTGGAATGGAGGCGACCCCAACATTATTCTAAGAGGCTCACCTCTCTGGAGGCACATGTGGGGTGCCTCCAGGCAGACTGTGCCTGCCTCCCCTGTCCTCTCTGGAGGCTGCTGCCCAGGCACTGGTACATACCTTCCGCTTCTTAGCACGTCCCTCAGCCTGCAGGGTGCGGGTGCAGCGCTGCACACACTCTGAGAAGCTGAGGTTGCTGTGGTCGGCACTGTAGTCGAGGTCAGCCAGTCGTGCCAGGGAGAGGATGTAGTTACAGGCGATCCGCAGGATGGCCAGCTTGGACAGCTTCTGCCCATACGAGTAGCATGGCACCTGGGGAAGGCGAGAAGAAGGCGTCAGCAGGACATGCCTCGAATCTGTGTGCTGAGTATGTGCCCCACTCCCACCTTGGCTGGGCAGGGGCCATGGAAATGGTCTAAGGCATATCTGGGCTCTACCTGCTTGAACAACCCGCTGCTTGCACTCATGTCTCAGCTCATCCACTCACACTTAGGAATGTATCTGCATTCTCATTTTGCAGGGAAGGACTCAGATGTGTATGTACGTGTGTGCATGCCCGCCTGTCATGTGCCAATGTGGCTTGAACTCAGGGCTTTCACTTCTTTGTTCAAGGCTGGCATGCACAAGAATCAGAATACATGGAAGCACCATGGATTTCCACCAGGACAGAACTCTGTCCTCTTCCTCTGAGAAGTGTCTTTGAGGAACAGTTTAAATGTATCACTTATTCCTCTGTGTACTTATTCATTCAGTAACACTTATCTTATTAAGCATTTGGGAATCCAGTAATTAAAGAACTTAAACTCAAGAGTGACAGGAACATAGCATCACACAGATGTCCCTGGGGACATCCAAGGACAGTGCCAGTGCTCGTCTGGAAAGACAAGTTTGGAGTGCTTTCTTCCTACCGTCTTGAGTCATCTCTATGCCGTGTGGATCTGGGGGGCCACCCGGCAGGATGTTCAACAGGTGCATAATACATAGCAACAGTCCCACCAGACTTGACATTCTTGCCAACAATTCAGCTTGTTACTCACTAATTGCAGAGGGATCTGCAAATGGAGGGTGGGGGAGTTGGAGAATGGGAAAAGGAAAAGGCAGAGCTTCTAATTTCTGTGTGTGTGTGTGTGTGTGTGTGTGTGTGTGTGTGTGTGTGTGTACGTACGTACGTACGTACGTACACAAGTATTGTAGCTTGAACTCAGGGCCTAGGGGCTGCTCAAGGCTACCACTCTACCACTTGAGCTGAAGCTCCACTCCTGGCTTTGTGGTGATTAACTGGAGATAAGAGTCTCATGGACTTTCTTACCTGGGCTCAAGCCTTTGAACCTCCAGCCTCAGATGTCAGCATTCTGAGTAGCTAAGGACAATAGGCATCAGCCACTAATACCCAGCTCATAGCCTCTAATTTCTTACCATTCCACACCATGGCCGCATGTATCGCATGAATGAAGAGCTAGAAGACACTACACACTCGAATGAAACAAGATGCTACAACATGGAAATAACCCTTCAAAATCTATCTGGCCAGTACTAGGCAATAGACCAAGGGTCCTAGGATGCACTCTTCAGCCAAATGGTTGAAATGCTTCTACCAACAACCAAGATTCTTAGGATCTGTGCACAGCATCCATTATCATTGACTCTTCTGTACCCCATTTGAGAGTGGGACCCTCACAGCACAGACACATAAAAATTTTGGGAGCGTCCCACATGCCAGATACTCTTTGAAGCTAGTGAGATAATCTTGTTCCTGAAGGGACATAGACAATATCTAGAGCCATTCTTGTCACCACAGGGTAAACACAGGAGCTGGATGTCTAGGGATGTAGCTAAATATCCTGTACCACACAGGATCAAACCATGCCCTACAACAAACAATTCCCTAGACCAAACTCTCCATAGTGTCCAGGAATTATGTTTTTTTATCGTCTCTATTCCAGGCCATAGCATTAAGCATGAAATGGTCACCTCAGACTAGGACCCCACATTTTATTCACTTTAACCTATACTTTGGTACAAACTTTCCTGACCTCTCCACCTTTACCCCACACTTAGGAGGTGATCTACCCTTAATGGCTTTCTAATGATACCCAGCTGTCTTTAAGTCCCCATTAGCAGTCAATGGCCCCATGTGCCAGGGAGAAGAGCCATGGCGCAGGTCCTTCCCACAGTAGGCCTTAGAAGGGCTGAGTGAGGCAGTGGGTGGGCAAATGAATGATCTCCCTCCACATTCACCAGACCTCGCTACAGTACGGAGACCAAGGCTTAAAAATCCACCTTTCTGCCACCCTAGTTCAATTCCTAGCTCTAAGTCTGTATGCCAGCAACATTATGAGCCTTGGTTCCTCCATCACATCGCCAATAGGACTGACCTCGAGGGATGGGCAAGGATTCAGTGAGATGACCTTGGCCTTGCACAAAGATTGTCGTGGGTGTCACAGATGAACAGGGTGGGAAGTAGGAAATGTGGAGAAAACCCAGAGAGGGGAGGAAAGCAGTAGAGAGAAAGCAAACTCCCCTGCATCCCCCATCTCCAACCCCACCCTGCCCACAGCTCCAAAGCCATCCAAGAAAAGCTGGCAGAACAATGCGCTTTGCTTGTTCCCAGCCAGAGTCCAGAAAATCCTGCTTTATCAGCTTAAACAAATAAACAAGATCTGGCAGTCCTGGGGTAGAGAGGGGCTCGGGGGCCAGCTCAGCACCTTTGTCTGCTCTTCAGCATGGGAATGCTGCCTGACTGGGGGGTGGAGGGGGGGAGGGAGTTCTAGGGACTGGGCACATGCAGCTCTGTGACACAACACTGTTGTCACCCAGAAGCCACTGGGAGTTTCCCTTAGTCAGCTCGGTGCACCTGGGCCCCAGAACAGCTGGGTTTCCGAGTGGACTAGGAAGGGGGGAGGTTGGGGGTGGGGGCGTGAGTGCCATGATTCAAAGTCACGGCTAAACTACAAAGAACAGGTGAGGCCAAAGCTGACCCAGGCCCCTTGCAGGTTTCTGGGCCACTGCTTCTGTTAAGCTTTAGCTTTAATTAAAATGTGTCTAGCCCCATGGCACCTATCTACAGGTAGCATTATCTCACTTGAAACCTGTCCCCAAATAATGAGTGTCCCATCTGCACATGAGGAAACAGATGAGCTGCTGGTCACTCAGCTGAGCCCAGGGGCTCCTCGAACCAAAGGTTCAATGAAGCCCTTTGGGGGGCGGCTCCCCTCCCTTTCCTCATACGCTGGGTTGAGCCCTAAATTCACCTTCCCCCTTCCAAATCCTCCTGAGCTTATGCCTCTGGATGCTGGGTCCCCATTCCCCTACCTCCCTGCCACCCCTAAGAACCCAGTTTGAAAACCCCTCCTTGGTTGTCATAGTAAAGTAAGAGTCCAGGACAGGCTCTGGTCCTGGGCGACAGAGGTGAAGCACAAAGGGTTAGTCCAAATTCCATGCACTTCTCAGTCATGTGATTTGGGGTAAATGCCTTCACCTCTCTGGGCCTGCTTGCTCCCCTGCCTTGCCTGGAGACCTCACCAGGCAACAGAGACCAGCCATGTTTGAATCTATGCAACACAGCTATTGTGTGACTGGAGATCAGGCCATCTTCCATGAGCTGGGCAAGGGTGGTTATTTCAAAGACACCATCCATACTGGTCTTTTAAGCAGCCCAGGGTGGGTGGGAGGCATGGAAAAGATCTTTTCTACTCCATCCACAGTAAATCAGAGCTCCCTGATATCCCATCTGGAAAGATCTGGGTTCTCATTGGTAAGTACTTGCTTACCAGTGAGCCAGAAGGGAGATCCGTGTGGGCACTAATAGCTGAAGGTGAAGCTGTGGGCAGCTGAATGGTGAGTTCTGGGATGACTCTCTCATAGGAGACCCTCGATTTGTCTACTTTGTTTTTGAGCACCCACTGCAAGACCCACCGCCCATCCACCCACCTGAGTGCCTACAGAGGAGCCCACAGCTGTCAACAGCTGGCTCTGGTTAAGGCACGCACACCAAGGGAGGCCAGGACCACTGGTGCCCACTCCTGGTCCTGACTGCTTGCCTTCTAGAAAAGACAAACACCTGCCTCCTGTTCAGCCCATGAGGATTTTTAAACGTCAGAGGAGCAGATTTGGGCATTTTTCACAAAGTCCCATGTGCTTCCAAAACATATTAGATCCTCCCTGAGCTCCAGCAAGCAGGAAGAGCCCTGGCCTGGCAGCCAGAGGGCCTGGCTGTATGCCTAGCTATCCTTGTGACCTTAGACAGAATCACTACCTCACAGGACCTCCATTTCCTCATCCATAAAATGAACTTGAGAATATCTGCTGCCTAGAATGGAACTGCAATGGGCAAATGTGAGAAAGCACCATCCAGAAACAAAGTCAAGAACGTACTAGAGCATGTAGGAAAAGCCTTGAAGCCCGCAGTCCTCTGGATTCAGTGTCCTCCCATGCTATCCCTTCAGAGTCAGCCCAAGATGTCCTTCCTCCTGGAAGCCCACCAAGATTCCTCAACCCACTAAGCTCCAAGAGCCCTATGTCTGCTTCACATAGCCCAGTGCTGGATTTCTTCCATCTGAAGCTCTTCTCTCAGTGTCCCATGAGTGTCCATAAGTGCAGGGTTCCTGGAGCGAAGTCACCCTACCCAGAACTGCTCAAGGTTTTGGTCAAGGTCTATTTAAATAATTCTTTTAAAATTCCAATCTCCTCCATGGCTATGAAAGCACAGTCCCAGGAAACAAGCTGGATCTTAGTGGTTAAGAGCTATGACCCGGGACCCATCCTGGTCATGCAGTGACCTTGAGAAAATCTCTGTGCCCTTCTTTTTTTTTTTTTTTTTTTTTTGCCAGTCCTGAGCGTGAGCTCAGGGCCTGAGCACTGTCCTTGGACTTTCTCAAGACTAGAGCTCTACCACTTGAGCCTCAGCACCACTTCTGGCTTTTATCTATGTATATGGTACGGAGGAATCGAACCCGGGTCTTCATGCATGCTAGGCAAGCACTTTAACCACTAGGCCAAACTCCCAGCCTCTCTGTGCCCTTCTCCGTAAGCATCCTTGACTGTCAAATGGGAAGACTGCCCTGCAGAGTGGTAACAGGCCCAGAAAAGGTACCCACACAATGGAGTTCAACAGCATCTTCCCTGGAGACTCTCTGTCACCCTCACCTACCTGTGTGGACCGCCAGTGCAAGCAGGTCTGCCTCCTATTATCTGAGGGGAGTGCACAATGCTACATGAGTACCCCAGGTTCTCTTTCACCCCATGGGATTTGAGAATGAGGGTACCGTGAGTACTGGGATGGGGCCCCCATTCCCATGTTTCTTCAGGATCACCCTGAGTTCACCCAGACAAGACTCCTTGGGAGACTCTAGGAGCAGCCTAGACCTATGTGTTTGGTGTCTCTTTGTGGGAGAGGCAGCTGCTGAGCCCCCTTCCCCCACCATCATTGGTCCCCACCCCCCATTAACACTGAGGTGGGTATGGAAGGAGAAAGGAAATCCACCCTCAGACCAGATGCCTCAAGGTCCTGAGAGGAGGCCCAGGCCTCGTGTCTCCCCTCCTCCACCTAGCAAGGCTGGCCTTTCCCTCTGACCCTTCCCACCTGGCCGGGAGCAGTCTGCACATGGCCAGGCCCAGCTGTGCACACATGGCCTTCACATGAGGCTCTGGAGACACTCGGGTGCAGCTGGGCGAATGGCATGTGCTGAGGCTTGACCATCTGCCCTGCACCCCCCAATCCCCAGACCAGAAGGGCTCTCCCACACCTGCACCTCAGCCACAGCCGCCTGCTCTGTGTCTTCCTGGCTGGGGAGATAGTTTTCCACAACCCAGAGCACTGAGTGGACTTCCCTCTCTTGAATGGACAGCTCCAGGGCCTAGACAGGCTGGGCACTGACTCTGAGTCAGTCCAGGCTTCGCAGTGGCTATGGCACGCAGATCCGCAGGTTGGGACTGGCCAGTGCAATGGAGGCACAGCCACATGGGATCCTGGAAAATGACATGTCCGAACTGTGTGAGGCACGAAACAGTGAAACTATCTGCAATGGCAAAAAAGACTACACAATCCTGGCCAATTAGTAGAGCTTTTTGGCCCCTGGTGTCAGCATGTGTGAAATGGGGAGGGGTGAGAGCAACCCCAGTTTCACTAAGTGAACTAGCTGGTATTCAAAATGTGCTAAGCATGATGTCTATTAAACAGCATTTCTCCATGATTATTATGAAAATGATTAAAGAATTTCTACTGTTATACCTGTCAAGAGCCCCAATCATGTTCATACTTGAAAGGGGCGACACTTGATCAAGATGCATAGTACTCATAAAATGGCATGTTGAAATGAAAATTCCTTTGCACGACTACTTACATTTATATACATATTCAAGGAAATTTTTTTTTGCCAGTCCTGGGCTTGGGCTCAGGGCCTGAGCACTGTCCTTGGACTTTCTCAAGGCTAGAGCTCTTCCACTTGAGCTTCAACACCACTTCCGGCTTTTTTCTATGTATGTGGTACCGAGGAATCGAACCCAGGTCTTTGTGCATGCTAGGCAAGCACTCTACCACTAGGCCAAACTCCCAGCCCCTCAAGGAAATTTTTTAATTAATGTCTATTTCCTACTGTTTTCCTCCTGACTTCATTTGCAGAAAAGATGCACCTGAGATAGTTAGCACCATTCTAACTCATTCAGCACTGAGGCTCAGAGAAGAAAGTGACTCATCTGTAGCTACACAGAAAGCATCCCATGAGCTGGGTGTTTGGTGGTGCTTGCCTCGAGTCCCAGCTACTCAGGAGGCAAAGATAGGAGGATCTATATGAGGTTAGCCCTCAGCAAGGTTAGTGTAACAAGAGATGTTTTCTGGAAAAAACAAAACAAAACAAAAAACAACTAGGCGTGCAGTTCAAGTGATACAAAGGCTCTTAGTTCAATCCCTATCACTGGGGGATAAGAAGCAAGCCAATCAGAGACCTGACTCAAATCCCAACCTTTGGTCTCCCAGGCCAAAGGGCCATCTTTTCACCACACTAGAAAGCTATTTAGAAAAACCAGTCTCCAGACCTGACAAGATTAGAGTCATAATCCTACAGCCAACCCAAGTGTCATATCCACCAAGGCCCCATGTTGGGCAAATCCTCCTATCTTTCCTCTTTCCAGAGGGTCTGAGCCTATCAGCAGGGGCCTCTGTCCATCTCAATTGAGGCAGGGTGGTGGGTGTCTTTCCTATGGGAAAGAATGAGGCACAGGATGAGGAAAGAGCTCATCTGGACATAGGCCTTTGTCCACCAGATGGTGGTAAGGACTGTGGGTCTGTAACATACTATGTGGCCTGGAACTCTGGGACAGTAATCACCCTGGAAATATTGTTGCTCTTCTCAGACTAAAAACTGATAGTTTTTTCTTTTTTTTTTTAAGATTGGAGTAAGGAAGAAAAGAACAGGGGCAGGCACATCATCACACGTAATGAACATATGCATGCATATGTGCATAACTGTATGTTTGTATGTGACATGTACCCTCTCCTGGGAGGGAGCTTAGGCTTGCCTTTGCCTAGTCACACCAAACCTGACTCTTTTACATAGAACTTCCCCAGAGAAGGGTGGAAATGAAAGATCAGGATTAACAATCCCATCTCAGAGAGTAGTCAAGGTACCACCCAGCCCCAATTGTTAACAAGCGTCAAGGGCTAGGGAGGAAAGAGGCTGCCATGCTGATACAGATAGCACTGTGGGAAGCATGTGGGCAGGCGGGTATTCCAGAAACCACTGTCACCTTCTCCTAACCCACTAGATCTTGGACATGTCTTCCTTCTCCAGGCCCCAATCTTCCATTCAGTAACCTGGGTAAATCCAATCCCTACAGCGATATTGTTGGAATCAAATAAGGTGGAATCTATTGTGATCTATTGTGGAAAGGTATAAAAGCTATGGAGCAAATGAGATGCAGGAGAACACTCAAACAGCATGAATAGACGCTCACACAGAACTGAAAGAGGCGGCTGGAGGCTCAGAGAGGCTCTGAGCTATAGCTAAAGGCCCTATTTCTCCCATCCAACTACTAAACAGGCCCAACCCTGCTTAGCTTCCAAGATCAGAAGAGATAGAGTTTGTTCAGGGTGGTTTGGTCGGGAGAGGCCCTATTTCTCACTAGTGGTTATACTCTGGGCACATGGCCTCTCCAGTCCAGCAGGAGACTTTCCTAGTTGAAAGGTGAGCAGTGGCCAGGCATCTTCCTGTTCAACCATCCTTCCATCCCAGGGAATGGACTGCAAGATGCCCTATTGGCATTTGCCCCTACCCAGTTAGGGAGAGCAGAGTTCCTAGCCCATGGTGAGAATGAACAATCTACTAAGACTCTCGCTCAAGGCCCCTGACTGCTGGCAATGGCCCAGCCTGGTCTGTGGCAGCTACTTGACCCCAACCTGTACCCCACCTCTCTGACCCAACATCTCTCCCCAACTCCAGCAAGGCACTTGGGCTTAAAAGCTGTATGGTTCAGTTTCCTGCCAATAGATGGATGAAGGCACTTTTGCCTCCCCCACCCACCTACAGAAAGAGGAGGAAACTATATAATCCAAAAGGACCATGTTTTCTGAACTCTTTTGGAGTTGGCTAACACTCAGAGAAGTTGAGTAACTTTTTTGGAGACAAACAGCTAATCAGATGTAGATAGATCAAGCAGAAAACAACAACAACAACAGAAACCTCATCCACCCAAACTAGCTATATCTACCACCCCACCAGCCACTCTTCTTCCCACCATCTGAGGAAGGGCCCTCACCAGCCCCTTCTAGATCTTCTAAGAACAAAGAGAAGCCCCAACCTTGTCTAAAGTGGAAATGTGAAGCATCCTCTCCCAGGGGCAATTCAACTGTTAGGTTTCTTTCACCGTGCCCGAAGCAGCACCGTCTGGTGAGGTCGGCCAGCCCCAACTAACCCTAAACTGAGGCTCTGATGCGGGCGTTGAAGACGCCCAGACAAGTCCTTCCCATACACCCACGTGAGCCACCTCTTGAGCAGAGGTGCCTGCCTCCTGGGAGAGGAAGGGCTGGGAGGGCGAGGTTTGGGGGGAGGTGAGGGGGGGAGGTTCCCACGGGCCAGTTCCTGAAGCTGCCTCTAGGGAGGAGCGCCGGCTTGTCGCCCGGTCCTTTAGGACGTCAGGAGAGAGGCGGCGGCGCAAAGTCTAGAGGCAAGCTGGATGTACCGGGGCTCCCCGTTAGACTCTGGGGGCTGAAGAGGAGCCAATAAACTCCCCAGTCTACAGTGCGGGAACCCAGGATCGTAATTCCGCAGGGTTCTGGGCCTCGAGACCACTACTTTAGGCGCCATGCCCCCTGATCGTGCCAAATGCCCAGAGCTCCCTCCTTGTTGTCTGTGCGCGCGCCCAAGCGAACCAGGCAGAAGTCGGACGCGAAGGCGAGTTTGCCCTGGCCAGAGATCTCCAGTAATCCCCCCACTTTTCACCAAACTTTCCAGATCCGCGCCAACGGCGATCGCCCAAACCTGCGTGGGTCCTGGAATCCTGCGGGGAGGGGACCGCGTGCTCCGTAAGCTCCTCGACCACTCGCCCCCGCCACCCACTCTTGCGCCCCTCCCCGCGCCCCGCGCGAGCGCGCGGCGGAGCGTGGGTACCTGCTTCCTGAGCGCCTCGAAGGCGGCGCTGATGGTGTGCACCCGCGTCCGCTCCCTGGCGTTCGCCAGGAGCCTCCGGGTCTGCTGCAGGGCTTTGATCTCCGAGGAGGCGGCGGTCGCTTCGCCTGGCCGTTTCCTAGGCGACGCAGAAGAATCCGGGTGGTTATTGTAAATGACGTGTGAAATTGGGGAGTAGGAACTTTCCCCCGGGCGCGTGGGGGGCGTAGGGCGCACGGAGGGTTCCGGGGGTGCCGGGGGTGCGGAAGGCGCGGGCTGCGCGGGGCGCGCGGGTGGTGCGCACAGCAAGATGCGGGGACGCGGGCCGGGATCGCGGAAAGGCTGAGCCTCGGGACCTCCGGGGGCCGAGCCCTGCGGCGCCGGCGGCGGCGGCGTGGGGAGTCCGGGTCCCACGGTGCCCAGGGCAAAACCGTGCTTCCGTGCGTCCGGGACCTCGGGCACTCGGGCGCCCCGGCGCTCCCCGGGAGTACCCGCGCCCCCATCTGGAAGCGCAGCTGGCGCCACCGGGGCTGGCAGTGAGGCCAGGATCGGGACCGGCTGCAGCCGTGGAGTCCTGTCCCGCAGCCCGTCGGTGGCGGTGGCGCCGGGCTCGGGGGTTTCCAAGTCCAAACGGAAAGTTTTATAACCGTTCGCGCGCCGTGCCGGCTCCTTGCCTTTTCGCTTGAGTTTTTTGAGGCCGTTCAGCTCTTTCACGCACACGGTCTTCCACGGCCCGTCCTCGAGCACCGGGATGTGCTTCATGGCGCGGGCAGCGCGCGAGGCAGGGGCGTGGGGCTGCCCGGGACGCGCGCCCGCGGCGCTCGCTCTGCACGCCGCGCGCCGGCTCTGCCCGGGCGGCCACCGCGCTCAGCGCCGCCGAGTCGCCCCCCCCCCCCCCCGCCTCCTTCCCCTGCCTCCTCCCCCTCCCTCCTCCCCCTCGCCCCGAGCAGCTGCGCCGCCGGCTCCGCGAAGCCGCCTGCTCGTCGGTTCCCGGAGCGCTCAGAGTGTCATCTGAAGTCGCTGCGGACTTGCCAACATTTCTGCAGAACGCCCGCTGCGCTCCATCTGTGTTTGTTTAGCCTCAGTTTACACAGAAGCCCAGTTCGCGAGATCAGTCAGCGCCGCCGCCCCGAAGACCAGGCAGCTCCCGCCGCCGCCGCCGCCGCCGCCTCGCCAGCCCGGGCTGCCCGAGCCACGAGCGCCTTTAAAGAAACAGGAAGCATTTTTCAAAACAGCTGGGCGGCGGGGCCGCCTCCTTTGTCCGCGTGCTCTCGGCCTCCCTCCCCCACCCCCTCTCCTGCCAGAACCTGCCTCCCCCCGCTCGCCCTCCCGCCCCCTGCCCAAGTTGGGGGCGCGCCCTCCTGTCCTCGCTGCACAATTGTCCGGAGCACGTGGCCGATGCTTTTCCAAACCACAGCGGAGCCTCACTGCCCCGTCACGCTGGCCTCTCCCCGCCCAAACGTGCACGCGAGGGAGAAGTCCCAGAACTCCAGCTTCTAGGGGGAAAGGGGGCCAGCCCGTGACGAGAAGAGGTAGAGTTCCCAGCCCCCCTCACCGTCTCCCCAAGACCACCGCCTCCCTGTCCCACGTGCGAGGGCAGAAGAGGGCATGAAGCACGGGGACACTGAGGCCCCAAGCCTGGTTGACTTCCTGAAGTGACACAGGAATCAGAGGCAGAGGAGGTGAGAGCTCCGGAGTCAGCAGCATCTGAAATCATCTCACCCCAGGCGCCCTGCTAAGCCCAGATTTACTCATCTGTGAAATGAGAAAGTCGGAGAACATCCACGCATGTCACCGCGCCGCTGTGAGGACTTAAAGCACCAGGTGCCAGTTCCACGGCGGTTGTGCTGATTGTTGCTACTAACTGAGGCAGAGTAGCTCCTCCAGGCAGTTTTCCGTCAGTTCAGATCCCAGCTTTACTACGAGTGGAGTGCGCCTGGGATAGTCCTTTAACCTCTCTGCACCTTCCTTTCCTTGTGGCTAAGAGTCACAATTGTATGTCCTCCTCGAAGTAGTCTCAAAGACTGCCAGCATGCGCTGGAGGCGAGGCTCAAGTCATGGAGAAAACCTAGCAACACTGGGAGGAGAGCCCGGCACCAAGTGCAAGCTTGACAGCTGCCCTCCGTTACCCGAAAGGACCGAGTACCACACCCCAGACTCCACATCCTCTGCCTCAGGAAACTGGAGGTTCTGTAAAGGAGGTCAAACCAGGAGAGCCTTATCCATCTTCTCTAGTCTAGTCTCTAAGGGCCAAGTACAATCCTCTTCTCACAGATCCCGTCTCCACGGCACTTCCTCCTAGAAGTGGACGTAGGTTCAAGCCCCCAAAAGATAGGCTTGAGGAAAGATGGGTCCTTCACCTTGGCTTTAAGCTCTGAAGAAAATGCCAAAGTGTTGACACGTAAACCTAAGGGCCCGCTCTTTTCCAGCAGACAATACTCTCGGGGTGGGATGAGAGGTGCCACTTCATCCTGCAGGAGCTGGCCTCTGTGTTTGAGGAGGGGGTTCCTGTTCCACTAACTTTTCAGGGTAGCCCGGACAGTGAAAAGAGACCTTGAGTGTACGTGGACTCTGGACAAGCTTTCAGGTTTGGAGCCATTGTGACTGCAGAAGCCAGCCTCATAACCCAAGGACTCTCTGAAGCATCCCCTTCCTGGGACACCCACCTCTTCCTGTCCAGAAGACCAAAAGTGGGCCCAAAGAAAGAGGAGGCCTCATTCTCCTGCAGTCTCCTTTCCCAGCCTGCAAACCCCACCCAGAGCACTGGCCTCCCTTCCCCGCCCCCCACCTCCCACATCTCCCCTCTGCAGAGCGTGCTCTTTTATGTGTGTGTGTGGAGGGGGGGGGGGTGTCTTACTGGAACTGCAGCTTAGATGCTCAGAGCCTGGGCACTGTCCCTTAGCTTTTTTGCTCAAGGCTGGTGCTCTACCACTTAAGTCACAGCTTCACATCTGGCTTTTTGGTAGGTAATTGGAAATAGTTTCCGGGACTTTTCTACCCTGGCTGGCTTCAAACTGATCTCAGACCCCTGAGCAGCTAGGATTACAGGCCTGAGCCCCTGGCATCCAGCCCTTTTCTTGTGTTTTAATGAGCTGTTCCATTGTTCCCTCCTGTCCTAAGCCTTTGCTTGTTCTTGCTGGCTTCTGCATGTGCTTGCTCACCAGTACTGATGCACCTTCCCCTCCTAGACAGACCTGATGGCCTTCGCTCTGACTCCCCCTCTTTTCAGCAGCAGATGATTCCCTGGGAGTGGGAGGAGATCAGTAGCAGGGAGACCTTTTTTGTGAGTTCCTGAAATGAAGGCTCTTTTCTCCCCACCCCACCCCCAACCCCATCTAAGAAATCTTAGGCATCATGCTCTTGTCCCTTACATTCTTGTGTCTAGGGGCCCAAACCTCAAGCAAAGGGCAGACCCCAGCTTGCTCACTTGTTCATCTGGCTAGTCAGTGACAAAGATGGGGCAGCCCTTTCCAGAGCTGCTGAGTTCTCTCTGAACCTCAGTTTTCCCTCATAAGATGTAGGTAATAATAGCATGCTTTATAGGGCTAGTGTGAGGATTAACTGAAGCTGAGCATACAGTATATAAAACAATGTTCAAAGTCAAGTGAATGGTGGCCTGGGATGGCCTGGGTGAGGAAAGCCTTTCAGGCCCCCTTTCATCCCAGTACTCATCCTCACATTAGGAGTATGGTACAGGCTGGGGTGCTCATGGCTAGTTGGGGTGTGTGAGGATCATTCACAGGACTGACCAGAATGTGCTCAGGAAAACATGGCTAGGTTGAATATGGAGGCGGATCCTAAGCCCTTTCCTAGCTCCTCCCAAATAGAAGATAAATAAGGCCATTGTCATCCCAGGGGGTGGGTGAAGGGGAACAAAGTGGTCCTGAATAGTTGGCCACCCCTGCTGGGTGGCAGTGAAGTGCTAGATGGACCCCTCTCTGACACCTTGCTACTTTTCCTGCTGGCCAGTGCCAGCAGAGCTCTGGACTGGACAAGAGAGGCCTGAAATGAGATTTTAATTTTCTACTTACCCACTATGTGACTTCTGATAGTTATCTGAGCATTATTGCTGATGGGTACGAGGGGTGAGAGAAAAGACAACTGTTAATAGCCCAACTTAGGGGAAAGGACCCTAGTACTGCCGCTCTCACCCTTCCAGGTCACATACCTTCAAGGTCCAAGCTAGCTAGCCAGCCAACCACACCTCTGAAGTCAAACCTGCCTCCTACTAGGGCTGGGAATTCCTCCTTTCGACTTCTTTGAGGCTAGAAATCAGCTGGGAGCGCCCCCTGGTGGTAAACTGTTCTGGGAACCTGCACATCACCCTCTTCCCACAAGGCTTTTCTTGCTGGTTTTGGACTCGCCCTATAATGACAGCAATATGTATTTCATGAATTCATAGAGTTGCCAGGGTAAAAAGGCTCCAGGTGGCCTCACCTGTTGATTTGATTGAGACTATGCAGAAACCGAAGAAAACCTATTCCTTTCGTTGACACTGTCCCCTCATGGAGTTAACTTTTTGTACTCAGGAAAAACATAATTGTGCCATATCTTCTGTCCAAGGAACAGGAGGGAAGCTAGAAAAGAAATGAAAAGTAAGAATTTGGGGCTTATGTCACTGGATACCAAAGCCAGTAACAATAATTACTAACAGCAATATTAGCATGCCCACAGCCCTGGCTTTGATCCTTAGCATCATCAAAAAATGAAAACCAACAACTAAGACTTACCTAGGGTCTTTATAAGTCTCATACTACTTCAGCTGGGTGTGGGGGTGTTCACCTGCAGTCTTAGCACTTAAGAGGCTAAGGCAGGACCTCCGATCACAAGTTTCAGCCTGAAATACACAGCAATTTCCACATGAGAATGGCTGCAGAGTGATGCCCCATCTCAGCAAAGCAAGACAAAGCTCCTTCAGTCTTTGGGGGCAGGGACAAACCCATTCCACAGACAAGAGCACTAAGACTCCTAGAGAAAGAAACTTGCCATTATGTAGAAAATAACAGAAATGGGATTTGAACCCAAGCCAACTGACTCAAAAACCCAAGACTCCTGACAGCCCAGAGACTGGCATCTAGAGGTGAGTATGTGGGCCTCCTGTGGGACTAGCCTCTGTGGCAGTTGGCATTCCCTGTGTGTGCCACTCACCTGCATCACTGGCCTCCCTTAGGCCAGCCCCATGTCCTTCTGGCTCGTTGTACCCACATTAGTGGGCTCTGCCTGGCAGTTCCTTGGTCCTCTCATGCTACCCATGTGGACAGGAGAGCTCCGCAGGATTGAATCTCACGATTACCCTTGACCAGATGAGATGGAGCCTTGGATTCTTGCTACACAAATCTCTACATTCTGGAATCTGGAATCTCTAATTCCCGGTGTTCAGGTTGTTCTCAAGTG
This sequence comes from Megascapheus bottae, assembly GCF_031878675.1. Taxonomy (NCBI): domain Eukaryota; kingdom Metazoa; phylum Chordata; class Mammalia; order Rodentia; family Geomyidae; genus Megascapheus; species Megascapheus bottae. The sequence goes on from NC_143515.1 coordinate 23,347,004, forward strand.
TGTATATAGGTACCTACTAGTGAAAGACATGAAGTGTGAGACTTAGATGAACGAGTGGAAAATGTGCAGGTAGAATCAGCTCAGGTAGGACAGTTGTGTTCACCGAGGCCCTACACTGGATCAGCCAAGGTGGAGAGAAGAAAGGGATCTTGTCACCTCAGTGAGCCTAAAGCTCTTCCTGCCTCCCAGCACAGAGTCAGCATTGGCCTCCACAAAGCAGAGAACACTGGGTCTACCACGGAGGCATCTGGGCTGGAAGATCACCTAAGTTTCCCTGTCTTTGGGGCTGAGCTAGAAGTTGAATAAGGGTTTTCTGCAGGAGGGAGAGAAAGAGACCTTAGTGCTCCTCTGAGCCCTGTCTCTGCCCTAAATGGAGAAGATTCATTGGGCTGGGTCGTGGGGAAAGAAGAGCAAAAATCAGGAGAGTGGTAAAGAAGCAACAGGAAGAACTTGGCCTGACAGATTTCCACGCCAGATGTCATTTCATTTCTTGGCTCAAAA